>NC_086323.1:97230923-97568423 GCF_036172605.1 Pelobates fuscus | reverse complement strand
ACATGCATACATACAGACATACACATACATGCATACAGACATGCATACAGACAGACAGACATACACAAATATGCATACAGACATACATGCATACAGACACACAGACATACATACATACACATACATGCAGACAGACAGACATACATACATACATACATGCACACACACAGCTCATTTTCCAGCCACCCTCCTGTCTCTTACCTTTTCTTTGCAGGAGGGTGGCTGGGGATGATGGGAGTCGGCGCTGCTCCCTCTTCATCGCTGGGCTCTCCCTCTTTACGGCTGGGCGGGCGCGCTCCTCCCGCGCGGAGTGAGCTGGGAGGAAGTGAGCACTTCCTCCCAGCAGCACTTGCGGCTGCTTTTTTTTTTTTTAAAGGGGCCCGGTCGCGCTATACAACGGCCATAGCGCTGACCGGGCCCCTGAAGGAGGGGGCTCATCGGGTGGCCCTAAGTGTGTGGGCCACCCGATGGGCCCCACACGTGGGGCCCGGGCGGCCGGGCCCCCCAGGGCCGCCGGGCCCATGACAACTGTTATGGTTGTCATGCCCTGATGGCGGCCCTGGGTTTAGCACATGCCGAATAACGACTGTGCACATGTCAAGAGAGAGAGATGAGAGGCCTGTAAAAAGGACAGATAGACCCATTGAGAGGTGGGAGAGAGATTAACATACAATATCTGTATACTGAAAAATGTATTCTGCTGGTGTCCCTCCAGCACCACCTCCACCAGACACACAGCACTTGGAAGTTATGGCTGTAGTAGTGGTTATATCAGAAAGATTCTATAATTATTTCTATCATAATTCATCACCAGGGCCAATATCCCAGCATTCACATGCCAACACTACATACAAATACACCCCTGCATTCAAACACCAACACTATATAGAAACGCACACCTGCATTGAGTTGCAAATGCTACACCCAAATACACCACTGCAATTAAATGACCATAGTACATATAAGCACGCAACAACATTCAAAGGTTCACGGTACACACAAATACACGTACCCTTGACAAAAACATGCTTACATTCACCAAACCCCAGCTGGTAGTTCCAGTTGAGGAACTACATTTTAGCCGCCTTTATAGAGGAGCCAAAATAATGTCTTGCACCAGGGTCCTCTTTACATTAGTTCTGTGACTACCTCTTAATCCAACACCCTATGTATGTATGTATACACTTCGCAAACACCTGTTTTGAATATCAGTGGTAGTATTCTTAGGTTATAATGACAGTGACCAATAGAGGGCAGTAGAGAACTGTTTGTGTTTTCCATGCTTTCATAGTCAGCATGCATACAAAACTGGTGAAAAATGAAACTCACAACCTGCTAAATGATGTAACTGGCCAAACTGAGCCAAGGTTAATTGTGAAACATTCACTTCCTTTGTGCCAATGTTTACTTCATTTCAACTTTAAACTTTTAAAAATATAGGCATGGGCTAACTTGAAATTATTTATCTGAGGTTTTATAGAAAATGCACATTTTTATCTTTTTTATTTTATTTTACAGCAACAGCAGAATAAACATTTCCTATTACGTGACAAATGAATTCTATGGGGTTTAGTCCTAAAACTGAATTGCAGACTTTAGTCAAAAAGTGCTGATTTGTTAAAATTTTCCAGCTTGAGTATTTTATCCTAACTTTTTTTTTTTTTATCTAGTTTTTAATTTACTACAATTTGGAGTTTAGTGTAAATTTAAAAAAATGTATTGAGAAATCCATATAAAACATGTCTCTGTATCCTTGTGTTTGTACCTGATTTCCACCTTCTTTTGTTTTTGTAATAAAACTGGTGCACATTACGACCTATTATTTTACAATGAGTACGTAACTGATAGGGGTTCATGTACTAAACCGGAAATTCTGAAAAAATGAGAACGTAATTGCAAACATCTTCCCTAATGCTCCTACAGCTATAATACTGGCAAAGGATCATGGGAGATGTAGTCCAAACCATCTGGAGTGCCAAAAGGTTGCCTACCACTGCTCTAGGTCAACTGAGCCGAGCTAGAAAGGAAGCTATGTTCGAGGATTTTTCCTATTAGGCTTTCCTATTTGTTCTGTCTTGTCAA
The DNA here is from genome assembly GCF_036172605.1 of Pelobates fuscus. NCBI lineage: Eukaryota > Metazoa > Chordata > Amphibia > Anura > Pelobatidae > Pelobates > Pelobates fuscus. The sequence goes on along the minus strand of NC_086323.1, from coordinate 97,566,341 downwards.
ATTTCGGCAGCAACTGATTTAGTGAATAAGGACCATTGCAAAATGTTACAAAGATATAAGTATGAATAACCAGACGATCTGCAGTCTATATATTGTGCAGGTCGATATAATACATTAAAAGAAAGTTTGGGGATAAGAAATGTTTATTCACTGTACATTGTTGCATTTAGTTGATAATCAAGTTTAAAAATATAGACAAAAATAGCTAGGTGTATTTTTTCCAGCATTCATTTTTTATATTGGTCTATATTTAACAAACCCGGTCATAAATTGAATGTCTAGTAAATAAGTAGCCCCTTGTCCAATTTTCCATACTCAACGAATAGCCACAACTAACGGGGTTATTCACTAAAAAGCGTATTTTGGCAAAGCAAGGCCTCGATGAAATATTTATGGATATGCTTCTCAAATGATTTAATATTTTTGGATAAAGTTTTAAAATGATTTCATATTTTGAAAAATATCTTAATATATTTTAATATTATTAAGATTTTTTTTTTAATATATCTATATATTATGATGTGTTCTTTGATATTTTAATATTTTGGAAAAAAAATAATGTAAAAAATGTATCCAAAAATAATGCAACATTTGTAAAGCTTATCCAAAAATATTAAATTGAGGCGTAAATGAAAATGGCAAAATTGAGGCTAAAAAGGACAAGGTATGACTATAGCTGATCCCATTGTACAGCGCTACAGAATCTGATGGCGCTATATAAATAATAAAATAATAATAATAATGCAAAAAAGGTAAATTTAAGAGATATGTAATGTGCTGAAAGCCATCCTTGAGAAACCAGTCGGACTGCATCAGCAAGGCTATTCCCGCTCTTCTTGCCATTGGGCCCAGCAAATATCCAGCGAAGTTCTCTCCATAAGCACTACAGAATTTGTTGGCAGTATAGAAATATAATAATAAAAATAATAAGTAAACTTTCATTTCTCCGTGGCTCTGCATTTGAGATCCGGACCTGTTTATTTGCTCGGAGAAAAGACTTTGTTCCACACAGTCACTGGAGGAGTCTGATAGACTATACTGCCTTTATAGAGATGTTTTTGTATATCACAGCATGACTTCTTTTAAGTGCTATGTACATGTGAATATAACATGTTTTTGTGATTTGTATGCTATGTACCTGTATTTTTCCTTTTTTAAGTTTATTAAAGTGTTGAAGATACTTGTGCTAATTTATACCTGATCCTTCCCATTCAAGTCATTCAAGAGGGTATATTTTATTCAGAACACTTTTATATTCAGTTTTGCCACCCCACAACTATTTGTTTGGTCATTATATCTTAATGTGGCAATAGCTGAGAAAATGTCAAAATTAGCTGAATCATTTTTCTAGCAGTAAATATATATTTTTCAATATTATGCTCATTCGTTTCAATTGATAGATGCTAAAACCAATCCCCACACAAAGTACTAGTAAAGATGTTACGCTCTGACCTTGCTGCTTGTACATATATTTTTATCTTTTTCAATTTTTTTTTAATTATTATTTTTTAGAATAAAGGTAGCAGACACAAGCAATTTTGTGTTTCGCTTTCTCCATTCAGGAATTGAAAAATGTCAATTTTTGATAAACCCACTGCAGATGTTCAGGTATTCTCCTTTCCTACGTATAAATTGTGGCTGCTGATGCTGGGAGAAGCTACTTTATAACGAGTCTGACTTTGATTAATGGAAAGTAAACCATCTGGACAAAGAGTAGAGGTTTAAGGGATGGGGCATATCTGATGAACGTGATAAATCCAGCCGACACTAATTATGCACTGTGCTTGCTAATGCAACGATCCTATCAGCTTATTTGTAATACATGTTTTTAGATGCATGCATATAAAAAGCACCATTTAAAAAAATTATTAGATTTTTTTTAAAGTTTTTAACTTGCATATTTTGTACTCCTTGAATTAATATAATTAGTAGGGTTAATCGATTAACTTTAAATTATAGGAAATTAAAATCCAGTTCTCAAAATCTAGGAAAATATAACTGATTTTGAGAAATTCTACAACTCCACTATAGTCACAGGTTAGCTATATGAGCCTTTTGGATTTTATTTGCTACAATTTGGAGTTTCGTGAATCTAGAGTTTTATTTTGTTATGTTTATATATATAGGGGCTGTATTGTATTAGTCTTAGCTCTGGTAAGTGGCAAATAGAACTTTTCTTGTGACATAATTACACCGTCCTTCTATTAATAATATGAATATAAAATGGTAAAACTTATAAAATACAGTCAACGTTTTAAAAAAACAAAAACAAAATTAGTTTATTTTCTCTCGGTTCTGTTTATGCCACCTTAAATCACTGAAGACATCCAATACATTTATTCTGTAGTTTTATTAGTTGATGTTTATACCACTTATCTTTGATATATTATGCGAAAATTCAATCAAATTCAATATTGAAAAATATTTCAAAACAGCATACGTGCATATTGGTTGTTGATAAAGTATGTTCTCATGATATTATAATATATGATTTTATAAAATTGATGCATTGATCACACAGAACTAAAATGCATGTTTTTCCAAAGTCTTCTGCAGTCCTGCTATATGCCAGAGCTGAGAATGAACTGGCGGTGGAGTTATTAATAAGCTTACAGTCTGGGAAAGTGGGCTATAATTACCCAAACGTTAAAGGTAAACATGATTAAGCAAGATATATATAAACCATGGTTTGTTAAGACACATCCTGACAAATAACAGAAACAGATCGTAGCTCCTATAGATTGTCCATCTATATATATTTTTTCTTTATTTTATTTTTCTGTATTTTACACTGATCTCCAAATCTCTGATATAACTCTTTTCTTTATACCCAACTTTTTTCATGTTCACATGGCCGTTAAGATATCTGAGAGTATGCCAGAGCTGGGTGAGTATGTGCTACGTTCAGTTGTGTCAATTTATGCTAGAATTGAGTGCTTGAATGTACACTTGTTTTGATAAGTTCCTTTCTGTATGCCAAAGCTGAGTGCCTGAGTGTATACTAGCTCAGAAAGTTACAAATATTTGCTAATTGAGGATACCCGAGTGTTTACTAGATCACCGTTTCTGAGTGTATCCTAGAACTGAGTGCCTGAATATTTGCTACATTTTAAATTGTCTGGGTGTATGCTAGTTCTAAAAATCTAAGTGTAAGCTAGAGCAGGGTGACTGAGAGCATCTAGTCCTGAATGTATACGTGTGAGTGTCTGAGTGTACACTCACTAACTGTGTTTGAGTCTGTGCTACAGCAGAATAAGTTAAAGGAGACTGTTTAACTGTATGCCAGTTCAGAGAGCCCGAGTGTATGTTAACCCCTTAAGGACTGAGCCAAATGTACACGTTGTGAACAAAACAAGACGTAAACAAAACCTGGCATTTGCGCTACATGTCTGTCCAACCGTAATTCACCTCTTTCATATTAAATGCACCCCCCTCCCCCCTTTTTATATATCATTTTATTCAGGGGAAACAGGGCTTTCATTTAATATCAAATAATTAGCTATGAAACATAATTTAATATGGAAAAAAAATGGGAGAAAATAAGACATTTTGTTATTTTTTTAGTTCTACATGACATTTTAACTGTCAATGTCATAATACTGTTTGCTTTAACTGCAATACAATACACATATTTGTATTCAGCAAAGTCTCACGTGTAAAACAGTACCCCCTATGTACAGGTTTTATGGTGTTTTGGGAAGTTACAGGGTCAAATATAGCATGTTACATTTGAAATTGAAATTCGCCAGATTGGTTACTTTGCCTTTGAGACTGTATAGTAGCCCAGGAATAAACTTTACACCCATAATGGCATACCATTTGCAATAGTAGACAACCCAAGGTATTGCAAATGGGGTATGTCCAGTCTTTTTTAGTAGCCATTTGGTCACAAACACTAGCCAAAGTTAGCGTTAGTATTTGTTTGTGTGTGGAAAAATGCAAAAAACGCCAATTTTGGCCAGTGTTTGTGACTAAGTGGCTACTAAAAAAGACTGGACATACCCCGTTTGCAATACCTTGGGTTGTCTACTATTGCAAATGGTATGCCTAATAGGGGTAATTTTCATTTTTGGGCTACCATAGGGTCTCAAAGGCAACGTAACCAATCTGGCACATTTTTATGTGAAAAAAAATGAAACACAAGCCTTATATTTGACGCTGTTACTTTTGAAAACACCATAAAACCTGTACATGAGGGGTACTGTTGTACTCAGGAAACTTCGCTGAACACAAATATTTGTGTTTCAAAACAGTAAAAAGTATCACAGCAATAATATCGTCCGTGTAAGTGCTGTTTGTGCGTGAAAAATGCAAAAAAAGTCACTTTTACTGGCGATATCATCGTTGTAATACATTTTACTGTTTTGAAACACTAATATTTGTGTTCAGCAAAGTCTCCCAAGTAGAATAGTACCCCCCCATGTACAGGTTTTATGGTGTCTTGGAAATTTATAGGGTTAAATATAGTGCTAGCAAATGAAATTTCCTTTACTTTCGGCATGGGTTGTCAGGCAGGTCCCGCTAATTGTAATTAATTAAGATACCTAATTATGTAAAAATATTACATAAATATATATGTAGAATTAATATATGTATATATATATATATATATATATATATATATATATATATGTATGTGTATATATATATGTATATATATATATATATAATTTTTTAAAACTGAAATTGAAAACTAGAGAAATCTCAATGTATCTTTCCTGGTAAAATATTTTATAAATAAATATATACAATAACCTATTGTTTCTGTAAGTTTTATTGTAATTGTCCTATTTATAGTTAAATCCACCCTCTCATAATATTGTAAAGCACTACGGAATCTGTTGGCGCTATATAAATGGCGATAATAATAATTATAAACAGGGTGTACAAGTATATGCTAGATCAAAATGAGTGAGTGTATGCTAGATCAGAGTATTTGACTGTATGCTAGATCTGAGTGTTCGAGTATGTGCTAGATCGATATGTTTGAGTGTATACTAGATCAGAGTATTTAACTTTACGCTAGGTCAGAGTGTCTGAATATATGCTAGATCAGAGTATTTAACTTTATACTAGGTCAGAGTGTCTGAATATATGCTAGATCAGAGTGTCTGAGTGTATTCTAGATCAGGGTGTCTCAGTGTATGCTAGATCAGGGTGTCTGAGCCTATTCTAGATCAGGGTGTCTCAGTGTATGCTAGATCAGGGTGTCTCAGTGTATGCTAGATCAGGGTGTCTGAGCGTATTCTAGATCAGGGTGTCTCATTGTATGCTAGATCAGGGTGTCTCAGTGTATGCTAGATCATAGTGTCTGAGCGTATTCTAGATCAGGGTGTCTGAGCATATTCTAGATCAGGGTGTCTCAGTGTATGCTAGATCAGGGTGTCTCAGTGTATGCTAGATCAGGGTGTCTCAGTGTATGCTAGATCAGGGTGTCTGAGTGTATGCTAGATCAGGGTGTCTAAGCGTATTCTAGATCAGGGTGTCTCATTGTATGCTAGATCAGGGTGTCTCAGTGTATGCTAGATCATAGTGTCTGAGTGTATTCTAGATCAGGGTGTCTGAGCATATTCTAGATCAGGGTGTCTCAGTGTATGCTAGATCAGGGTGTCTCAGTGTATGCTAGATCAGGGTGTCTCAGTGTATGCTAGATCAGGGTGTCTGAGTGTATGCTAGATCAGGGTGTCTAAGCGTATTCTAGATCAGGGTGTCTCATTGTATGCTAGATCAGGGTGTCTCAGTGTATGCTAGATCATAGTGTCTGAGTGTATTCTAGATCAGGGTGTCTGAGCATATTCTAGATCAGGGTGTCTCAGTGTATGCTAGATCAGGGTGTCTGAGTGTATGCTAGATCAGGGTGTCTGAGTGTATGCTAGATCAGGGTGTCTGGGTGTATGCTAGATCAGGGTGTCTAAGTGTATGACCTTTTTTCAGGCCCCAGGGAGAGTGCGCAGCTTAGCGGACAGGGGCACATGTATGAGTGTGGGATGGATGGTGCATGATGTGCTACGTGTGGGAGTGTGAGATGTGAGGAAGTGGGTGGTGACAAAGCAGACTGACCTCAGTGCCACTTAGGAGCCAGGCCAGAAACAAGTTTCCCGCCCACCCTCCCTTTGCTGCTTTGGGCCCTGGAGGTTGTCACAGCGAGGCGGGGCATGTCCTTGCCAAATAAGTAATGGTAGATTAGATAAAAGGGGGGATAATGGCCGGGTCTCATCCTCCCCCTTATGGTGAATCTGGAGGAGGTACCAGGTTGGACGTGTCCCCACTGGGTTGTAAGTCGACCAGTGGGGAGCATTATGGTTGGGCGCCACCGAGCGGAAAACCAGCTGGTGGGGAACCCTGAAAAGGAAGAGGTTTTATTATGCCAAGGGGGGGGGGGGGGGGAGTGAGAGCCTTGGGGAAGTTAGATTGGCAAGGACGGTTTCTTGATTACTGTATGACTGTATAAAAAGTGTTTATGTTAATTTATTAATTTATTATTATGTTATATGTTTAAGAAGTTATACATATATATAGTATTTGGTGATGTTAATAAATGCTGTGGCATGTTTTTCCCAAGAAGTTGTTTGTCGTTATTTGAAGGGGTAAGTTATGGATTTTTTTATATGGGGATGAGGGAAATGCTATCCAATGCCCACTGCGTACATACAAGGCCCTGTGCTAGTGAAACCAAAAAGGCTGCACTGGTGTTATATGTATTAATTACAGTATACCAGGGTTTATTCCCTAAACTGGGAATGTTGGCGATCTTACAAGGAGAATTGTTGGATCTTTCCTACTGACTATTTTTCCAGATAAGCTATTATGGTCTAAAATGTGCAACCACTTAGGCAATTCTACTGAAACCCAGGTTTAGTGAATAAACTACTATATGTTTTCTTTAATTAAATAACCGTTATTTTTGTCTGTGTTTTATCTCCTTATATTTCTAAAAAGATTTCTATATTTCACACAGCTGGTAAGTTCTCACTTCAGGACAGACAAGAAAGTGCACGGAACCGGAGTGGAATTCTATAACGTCTGGGACAGACATAAGATTGTTATTAGCAGGGAACTGAGCTGAGAATTGTCTGCCATTTTTAAATCAGGCTGCGTGCACCCTCTAGGCACCTACTGCTAGTGACGTCAGACTTTTAAAACTATGTGCAGTCAATCAGAAAAAGGAAAGCCTAGCCGGCTACACTCATTGGTCTAAATAGAACACTATTCAAGGTTTACTCCAAACAGAGGGTTTTAAGAAAACACTTTTTATGGTCAAGATTAAACGTTACTATTCTGCCCCGAAACACACACACACACACACAAAAAAAATATACAATATTTCAAACTCACCTCCGTTCCAGCAGTGAGGCCAAATTCTCCCTCAGTCCACTCAACTGACATCAGTCCTCACTTGAGGGGACAGATGTTAGTTAGGAAGGGCTAAGGGGCAGCCATGACACAATAACAGTTGGAGAGATCAGCACACCAAAAACAATGACTGGATGAATGCTAATGGAACCTCGTTACTATGGCCCCCAGCAATATGAAAATAAAATTAAAAAGTCTTTACCGACCTATGACAAAACCTTCACAGGTCAAATTGTTGCCATGTCCTCTTTGGTGAAATAAATCTCACCTGTTATCATAAGTCTGGTGTTGTGGCTCATACTGAGGGGAGGGCTTGAGCAACAGTGGGAGGTACATGTTGCACAGAGATAGATTGCTTTTGAAGTTTGAATTTTTGTTACCGCAGTATGTAGTAGTACACGTGTGTGTATGTGTGTATCTATGTAGCTGTTCCTGTGCATCCAACATGTCTTGTTGCAAATATTTGTCTTTTTTTCCACCTGCGAAATTTCTTAGCACTTTATAAATAATAACAATAATAATATGTATATTTATATTTGTCATGTGTAACAATCTGCAGAACCAAGCACACATTTTGAAAATTTTAAATTGACTTTGAAATCACATTGAATTCCTGACATTCCATACCTTAATAAATAAACCTGTATATATCTTTTGAAATCAAAATGTAAAGAGAGGTGCAGTCTTAATTTGGGGGAATGGTTTGCTCTAATACTGCACCTCTAGTAGAAAGATATAGTTCCATAAAAACTTTTATTACCCTTCACTTTTCTTAATTTATCTCTTTTGAGTGCAGCTTTAGAAAGTGCTGTGTACGAGTCTAGCACTGTAATTAAATTGGTACGTATGTTTAAATCGGTTTATTCCCTGGTGCGTTTGTCAGCTGTGTTATGGTAATATCTGTTAAAGTTCTCAATCAAATTAACAAATTTGTGGCAAACACACTGCTTTAAAATTAGATACCTAGAGTGTTCATTAATCTGACAATTGGCCACGAAAACAAAAGATTGTGTCTCTGTACTAAATACCCCTACGATATTCTAAGAATCTTTTCCAATTATCGTTTTTTTATTTTTCTCTTCCTGTCAATTCTTTACTTTATGGAGTTATTTTTAGGATTACTAAACAAGACTTTATTTTTCAATTACTGTTTATTTTACATAACCAAAAAAAAATGAAATGAATTAACATACTCTGCATGCAAAGTCATACACAACTAAACTGCTAAAGATGAGAATGTGATAAAGCACTATTGGCCAAATTCCATCAAGGTTTACTGCAGAATTAATAACATATTTTAGTGAGAATATTTTATAATAGTGTTACCACATGTTAGCATTTCTTTGGTTCTATTCAACTGACTGAAACGTCTGTCCCCAGACACTCTTTGTCCCCAGATAGGCTCTTTCATAACCGTTCTTTGCTTAAAGAAAAAAATAATAAAAACATTCAGTTCAGAATCATGTTTGCGATGTCGCACACGTGTGGCGAGGTTTGAAGCCAGCTCAAAGTGCATTAAAATTACTGGGTGCATATGTGCCTTATAGAAACACTCTATGGGATTGTTGTTTGCTGGGAGTTACTATATATTGAGCAAAGAAAAAGTATATATTTTTATTTAGCTCTTCAATTATAACTCAAGTGGAAGCTTGATTAACCTCTTCACTCCAAAGTTCATTACAAGAAAAATGGGATAATATTTGTTTGAAACATGTGATGCACAACTAGCACATAAAGTAAGATACAATACCTGTTTTGTGTAGATTGTTGTTTGTTGCTATGTAAAAAAATAATTCTGTATTATTATTATTATTTATAAAGCGCCAACGAATTCCATAGTGCTGTACAATAGGTGGACTAACAGACATGTAACTGCAACAAGACAAGGCGGAAGCACAGGAACAGAGGGCATTGAGGGCCCTTCTCAAACAAGCTTACATGCTATTCAAAGTATATGTTTGTTAATTTTTTACAGACATATTCACGGCATAAAGTGTTTTAAAGATTATATTGTATCCCTTACGTTTCAATATTTAAGACAGAATTTACATGAGCAGAGATGCCGAAATCGAATGTTAGTCACATGCATAGTTTCAAACATAAACAGGTAAATAAAAAGGCCCTGCTTGAAATCCCTGCTTAAGGGTATTTGTAAAGGACCTGATTGCATTTCTAGGAATGTAGCTTCTTAAATAATTACACAAGAATGCAAAAAAAAAAATTGCCCACCTACACTTGGGTTTACAATGAACATTTTTATAATACAAGGCATTGCAGGCCACTACTGCAGCTGCAAGGAATCCCTGAAGTGTGCATATTATGTCAAGAGAACTCAAGAACTCTATCCATTCTCTCCTATCTTTATCTTTTTGCTTTTTTTTTTTAAATGATTTATTTTTATGAAGTATCAGCATGTTGTTGGAAAACATAGTAAAGAATAGAGTAGTACACACACGTGTTCTATATGTTCGACACAAATTGTAAAACAACATTTACAAATATAATTTAAACGATGGAGGTACATGTGTAATCCATTAATAAGGATAATAGGATAAAGAAAAACAAGAAACCAACACAAAGAACTTCATTCGACTTATCCATCCACATAGTGATATGGTCCGTTGTCTCTCTTTAACTTTTAAATTAGGATTCCCTATGATTATACACCAAACTGTATTTTTACAAAGTGATGGAAGAAATTAGAAAAAAATATATATATGTTAAAATTTGTAGCTATTGTGAAATTGGAGGATTTTCTTTTCACATCACATATTTTTATCTGTGTTTTTCCATCCGGATTTAATTACAAAAATTCCGAGCTTAGTGAATAAAAAATGATTTTGTTTCAATGCCGAGTAAAAATAAAATAAAACAATAGGCAAATAGGAGTTTAAGCACTCAATTTTGTTTTGGATTGTTTTGCTAGTAGACATATTAGGAGGAAGGGGTTAATAGTATTTCATACGTTATCCTGTTTTTCCTGGTACTTGGTTCATTTTATCAACCTCAGAAGAAAACAGACAGAGTGACACCTGCTAAAGCTGGGACAACGTGCGCAATTCGTAGCACTTAGCGGAAACTTTTTATTGCCTATTAAGGTAATTGCTCCATATGTAGCACTTTTCAATTGAATTTCTACAGCTCTGGCTTGATAAATATAGCAACTGAATTTGAATTATTTCAGAAATTCTGCTGCAAAGTTCTAAAAGTAGAACGATCACTATGGAAACCAATTCAACGTTGCTAATTCTAGGCTAAGATTTTCACTGCAGGATGACAGTGTTGATGCATTTTACACTGGCAATCCCATTGGCAAGGAAAGAGTAGATTCTCTTTGATCACGGAGCATAAGGATCGAGTTGAATATCTAATTGGAACAATGTGCTTCTCTTCCTCCGATAACAAATCAAGATGCAAGTTAAAAACAAGAGCACATTGAGTAAATGTGGTTTCTATTTCTCTTGTAGCCACTGTGCTAGCTTGCTATCTGTCCTGTACTATATCTACTTTTTATTCTCTTCTTCTGGTTTCATTTTGAAATATTTGCTAATTGTAATCAAGATTATTATGTATTGGGGCATATTCACTAAACAGTGAGTTGTAATGAGTTGATTACCAATGTGCAAACTTAATGCAAAAATAAGCTAGTGCAGTTGGAAAAAAATCCAACTTAAAAAAATTGGAGATATTTTTCTAACTCAACTATTTTGGCCTAATATTAGAAGCCTACACAGCAATTTTTTTTCTCTTCAGTCAAAAAACAAGGTACAGGAAGAGACAAGACTTTCCAAATGATTTATCAATAAAAATTTCATAGACGTTAATAGTGCCTTCTGTAGATAAATCATCTGGAAAGTTTTGTAGGCAGATTTGAATCATTCGGGAAGCTTATTGACTCAAGACCTAAACGTTGGGGGGGGAAAAATCATGATACATAGAGTCTGCGATCATTTGTACTTCTGAGCAAAAAGGTTTCTTTATAATTCCATATCTAGAGATTTTTATGTCCCATTAAAGTAAGTTTTATAATCCGATTATTAATAACATTTTCTGCACTTGGATGTAACGTAAACATTGAATTTATTTTTATTTTCATTTTTTTTTTAAATGTATTTTTATATGCAGCCTAATCCTATACTTTATTTTGTTTGACTAAAACTGAAAAGAGAAACTCGTTTGAGCCATCGTTAATCTGCCTTCACCCAGAATCCTTGGCTGCGACCAAAATATTATGCATTTGTTATTAGGAATGAAGGAGTTTACGTGTGACCAGTGGAAGTGGTTGACTGTAATACACACTGCATCAAAACAAAGTTCGATCGTTTCAGAGTGTCCGAGCAGACTAATTCCTTACTGCAGCCGCCATGGCCTGACATGAGAGTTTGTTACCATTTTCGTTTGTCATTCTTATCTATTCTGCTGCTTCCCTTATCTCAGAGCCATTGATTCCTTCTTAATGGAGGTAGATACACACAAATGAAATTGCCTGATGTGCCATGTCGTAATACTCCTTTCACAAATCAGTTCTTCCCAGTGGGAATATACCTGACCGATCCTTAAAATTTTCTTTATATTGGAGGCTAAAAAACATTTTTCTCACTCATTAAAAAAAACAAAAAACTAATAGTGGCAGAAAGTGTGCAGGTTTTTTGAACTTACTGCTGCATTTAACCTTTTCTCTGCCTCATTCCAAGCCTCTGGCCATACGAGGAATTCTTATTAATCCTACGCCCTCTGTATTGTGTCTTTTTTTCTCTTATAAAGCGTGCATTTGTGGAGAGTAAAGGTGGATTTTGGGATGTCATTGCATGTACTCCTGACCTGTGTATTTATCTCTGGTAATAGTACATAGTGATCCATTGCTGAGCCTAAGGCTGGTCTTTCGTGACCCCACCCGTCTCCTGTCTACGTAACATGACGATTTTCTGACCTACTCTAGGCCTGTGCTCCAGACACCATATAGGCCTCAACCTACATAATTCTGTGTAATTACGCCCTTTAAGAGCATTTAAGCCACCCATTCTTTGTTTTTACTTGAAACAAATTGCGGTTTCTTCTATTCACACCACAAAATATCTAGGGAATGGTATTTACTGTAATTTTTTTTTTACTGTTAGTTCTTTTAAAGGTGACCAGACACTAATGATTCCTGGGAGCAAGGGGAAAAAAAGATCCTTTAATTGCCAGCACATGAAATCCAAGATAATGCTTTCATTTCTTTATGTAAAATAAACAAGGCATTTATGTATCAGCAATTCTTAAGAACAGGTTTAATTTTTTTTCTGTGGAATGACACATACAAAAAGTGTTACCTGGCAAAGATATGGCTTTTAGTTTTTAACCTGTTTTCTAGTTTCAAAATATGTAGGTTTGTCTTTCTGTTTATCTCGTGGTCTATTCTCTATATCAATCATGTATATTTTTTTCTATTTGATCTTTCCCCCATGATTTTACATATTACTTATCAATTCTCCACAACTTTCAGGTTACTGAATAAACTGGTAACAACACCCAAAAAAATGCTTTATCGTCCTATGTCTATGTCAACATACTAAAATGACTAGCTAAAAAGACCAGTTAATGGGCAATATTTTTTTCAGGCGATGAAGAATGCTCTTAAGCTAAGAAAATGTTCTACTATTGAGAAAATACACGAATTAACCCTTTCCTAAAACAGAGAACTCAGATTAAAGCATACCACTTACTGAGTCACCTCTGGTCTTATTTTGGGCCTGTGAAACCCTCAAGTAATTGTTTTAAATAATTTTTATTCTATATCCTATAGAAATTCTGCTTTACTCTCATGTAAGAAATTCACAAGGCAGTTCATTTTGATGGGATTTTATATTTTATCACCGATTAAGCAGCCCATGAGTAAAAGCAATGCATTTTGTATCTTGATAAAATTTCAAGCAGTGATAAAAAAAAGTCCTATAGAAGGCTTTATCATGATTGTAGATTGTAAGCTTGTTTGAGCAGAGCCTTCTTCACCTATTAGCTAGGTTATATTCAAATGTAAATTACTTGTCAAATATCCCCGTTTTATAATTGTACAGCGCTGCGGAATATGTTGGCGCTATATAAATTATAATACTAAAATCATAGACGTTCACAATAACAAATTTAGGATAAAAGCAAAATAGCAGAGTCTGACACTTTGCTTCCTTTTGTGAAATCAAAGCAAACATAGTTTTAATGTACTACAGTTGTATGTTTGGCTCAATTGTTGTTCCATTTATTTTAACTGATTTGTTTAGAAAAAAATTAAAACCCCCCTGAATTGGATTCTTTTTTTTTTAACTGTAAAAATCAATTTCTTATGCTTGAGTGTACAATCCTAATAAAGAATGCATGAAAACTTGCGTGCAAAAAAAAATTATTATTCTGAGTACATGATTTTGCAAGACACGGTGCTAAATATTAATAACAAATAAAATATGAATACATTAGCTTATGGGACAATAGTCTTGAAATCAGAAACATGTGCATGACATTTTAAACTTGGACTAGAGCTTGAATTTTTTTAGGCAGCTAAACCGGGCATCACCCAACACTGGACAAAATACTGAAATTTAATCCCTTTTTTTTTACTTTTAAAGTCCACCATACTTTAAAATGTTTAATTGAAATAAAAGAGAGAAAATTAAAACATTATACATAATAATAAGTGAGTCATATATTTCAAATCTATTGCCAAAATCTTCGTTTTGTATCTTACTTACTTAATAATGGATTATCTAGCTGTGGTCTACTGATTTCCAGCCTACACTAACTAAACTATTATACAATAACTACACCATTATATAGTAGCTACAGTACTATACACCAACTAAACTACTATACAAAAACTACACTATTATATAATAGCTGCAGTACTATACACTAACTGAACTACTATATACTAACAAAACCATTATATAATGGCTTTAGTACTATAGACTAACTACAGCATTATATAATACCTACAGTACTAGACGTTAACGAAACTACTATACACTAACTAAACCATTATATAGTAGCTACAGTCCTATACACTAACTAAATTACTATATACTAACAAAACCATTATACAATGGCTAAAGTACTATACACTAAACTAATATATAATAACTACACTATTATATAGGAGCTACAGTACTATACACCAAATAAACTACTATATAATAACTGCAGTACTATACCCTAACAACACCATTACATAACAGCCACAGTACTATATACTAAGCCAATATACACTAACTACATCATTATATTATAGCTGCAGTACTATACACTAACTAAACTACTATACACTAAAGACATCATTATATAATAGTTGCAGTACTATACACTAAACTACTATACCCTAACTATACCATTATATAATAGCTACAGTACTATACTCTGTAGCATATTTTGTAGCGCTTTACAATATTATCAAAGGGGAAGATTTAACAAAAAATAAGACAATTGCAAAAACGTACAGGAACAATAGGTTGAAGAGGGCCCTGCTCAAACAAGCTTACAGTCTATAGGAGGTGGGGTATAAAACACAACAGGACAGGTCATAACACTAACTACACCATTATAGCTACAGTACTATACACTAACTACATAATTATAATAATAGCTAATTACTAAACACTAAACTACTAGCACTAGCTACATCAATATATAATAGCTTCAGTGCTATACACTAACTAAACTACTATACACTAACTACACCATTACATAGCAGCTACAGTACTATACACTAAACTACTATACACTAACTACACCATTACATAGCAGCTACAGTACTATACACTACTATACACTAAACTACTATACACAAACTACACCATTACATAACAGCTACAGTACTATACACTAAACGACTATATACTAACTGCACCATTACATAACAGCTACACTACTATACACTAAACTACTATACACTAACTACACCATTACATAGCAGCTACAGTACTATACACTAAACGACTATATACTAACTACACCATTACATAGCAGCTACAGTACTATACATTACTATACACTAAACTACTATACACAAACTACACCATTACATAACAGCTACAGTACTATACACTAAACTACTATATACTAACTACACCATTACATAACAGCTACACTACTATACACTAAACTACTATACACTAACTACACCATTATAAAACAGCTACAGTACTGTACAGTAACTAAACTACTATAGAGTATCTACACTATTATATAACAGCTACAATACTATATACTAACTGAACTACTAAAGAGTAACTACACCATTACATAAAAGCTACAGTACTATACACTAATTAAACTACTATACACTAACTACACCATTATATAATAACGACAGTACTACACACTAACTATACCATTATATAATAGCTACAGTACTATGCACTAACTAAACTACTATACACTACCTACACCGATACATAATAGCTACAGTACTAAACACTGAATAACAAGTATACAAAATAATCTGTGTTGACAGGCGCTTAAAACAAATTCCAAAATAAGGTGCTCTTAGTGCAGCAGCTCCCACACAAAAATAGGAACTCTCCAATCCTATTATAGTACAATACAATAAATCCACTATATACACAAACAATATGTGATAGTGAGAGTGTGTAGCGCTTAGTAATTAATCACTTACTCCCCAGCAATTTCTTAAGGGTGTGTAAGATGTTTGGGTAGTATTGGATCCGTTTGCTGTATGTTCCTCAAAAACAACAGAAAGAAAACAGGGGAAATTCCCCCTGGTGTTGAAATCCTTATAACTTTTTAGTATTAAAATAAAGGTGAAGGTATTCTTCTCACCTGAATAAGAGCCTATAACCTGGCTCTAAGTGTATTAGCCCATGAGTCCTTTTAAGGGATGACTCCGTCCCTCTTTCAGCAGGATAGAAGATGTAGCAGATGCATGTAAATCAATAAAGATTTATTCATACGAACATTTAAAATCATTCAAATACATACAATGTCCTGGTAGTTGTCCAAAACGCGTTTCGCCGATCTCTCTCGGCTTTCTCAATTGGTGACTTCCATCCTGGTTTGTTCTAATTAAATATCCCACCTTCCATCCGGATTGGAGGAAACAAGCCACATTCCAACCAATCACGGACGTTTCCATGGGGGAGTGTGAAGAAATGCAGCTGAAAGTATTATATCCCTTATTGGTGACGTCATCGTGCACGCACGTATATTCGAGCGCGTGACGTCACTTCTGGGAATCTGAATAGTCTCTATTCATCCCACTGTTAGATGATATCTCCCTCCCGATCACATGGGGTCCAGCATCACTTCCTGTGATGTAGATTCGTTGTCAGCAGGGGCGGACTGAGAACCCTCAGGGCCCCCGGGCAAAATAAATCAAGGGCCCCCTTACAGGCCCCACCCATGCTCTGCAGCAAGCCCCACCCTTGCCTCCATGCCCCGCCTCCAGCCACACCCTACACAATCTTTAGACACAAGAAACAAAAGTGCAATAAGTTTTAAACAAATGCAATATAATTAGCAAATGCAAAAAATGGTGCAAAATAAATAACAATAATACCCTCGAGGCACCAGTAGAGACTACAATTGAGGGCTAATGGGCCATGGAGGGGGGTCTTTCTAGCAGAGGCTATCTCAGTGTCCTTTAAAGAGTGTGTTAGAAATAATCCCCTCCAGGCCCCATTAGAGACTACAATGGAGTCTAATAGGCTTGGAAGGGGGTCTTTCTAACAGAGGCTATCTCAGTGTCCTTTAGAGAGTGTGTTAGAAAGAATCCCCTCCAAGCCCCATTAGAGACTACAAGCTGCTGGGCTGTGGCTGGCTGCTGGCCTGTAGGCAGCTGCTAGCCTGTGGGTGGCTGTAGCCGGCTGCTGGCCTGAGGCCGGCTGCTGGCCTGTGGGCTGGCTGTGGCCAACTGCTGGCCTGTGGTCTGGCTGACCTATAACTTGGCGGCCTGGCCTGTGGGCTGGCTGGTTGGCCTGTGGGCTGGTGGCATGACTGGCTGGGGGGGGGGGGCTTGCTGGTGGCCTGGCACCTGTGGGAAGGCTGGCCTGTGGCTGGGGCCTCTGGCTGGCCTGTGGGCTTGCTGGTGGCCTGGCTGGCCTGTTGCTGGCTGACTGGCCTGTGGCTGACTGGCCTGTGGCTGGCTGACTGGCCTGTGGCTGGCTGACTGGCTTGTGGCTGGCTGGCTTGTGGCTGGCTGGCCTGTGGTGGGCTGGCTGGCCTGTGGCTGGGGCCTGTGGCTGGCTGGGGGCCTGTGGCTGTCTGGCCTGTGGCTAGGGCCTGTGGCTGGCTGTAGCCTGTGGCTGGGGCCTGTGGCTGGCTGGCCTGTGGCTGGGGCCTGTGGCTGGCTGGGGCCTGTGGCTGGCTGGCCTGTAGCTGGCTG
The DNA here is from genome assembly GCF_036172605.1 of Pelobates fuscus. Taxonomy (NCBI): domain Eukaryota; kingdom Metazoa; phylum Chordata; class Amphibia; order Anura; family Pelobatidae; genus Pelobates; species Pelobates fuscus. Next base: position 97,548,622 of record NC_086323.1, on the reverse strand, counting down.
GGGCCTGTGGCTGGCTGGGGCCTGTGGCTAGGGCCTGTGGCTGGCTGGCCTGTGGCTGGGGGCCTGTGGCTGGCTGGGGACCTGTGGCTGGCTGGGGCCTGTGGCTGGCTGGCTGGCCTGTGGCTAGGGCCTGTGGCTGGGGCCTGTGGCTGGGGCCTGTGGCTGGCTGGGGCCTGTGGCTGGATGGCCTGTGGTTGGCTGGCCTGTGACTGGCTGGGCTGTGGCTAGGGCCTGTGGCTGGCTGGCCTGTGGCTGGCTGGGGCCTGTGGCTGGGGGCCTGTGGCTGGCTAGGGCCTGTGGCTGGCTGGCTTGTGGCTGGCTGGGGCCTGTGGCTGGGGGCCTGTGGCTGGCCAGGGCCTGTGGCTGGCTGGCCTGTGGCTGGCTGGGGCCTGTGGCTGGCTAGGGCCTGTGGCTGGCTAGGGCCTGTGGCTGGCTGGGGGCCTGTGGCTGGGGGCCTGTGGCTGGCTGGGGCCTGTGGCTGGCTGGCCTGTGGCTGGCTGGGGCCTGTGGCTGGCTGGGGCCTGTGGCTGGCTGGGGCCTGTGTCTGGCTGGCTGGCTGGCTGTGGGCTGGGGGCCTTGCTGACCTGTGAGCTGACATTGATTGCTTGCTTGCTGGCTGGCTGGCTGGCGGGATCTAAAGAGGGCCGACCCCACTTAGAATCCTTCCGCACAGCACGACTTCCGGTCCCGTGCAGGCGGTGCCCGTCGACGTCATCGCGTCATGTAGTGACGTCGACGCACCTCCGCGTACAGGACCGGGCCCCTCCTCCTCCTATAGAGGTAAATATTGCTGCGCCAAGCCCGCCCCCCGATCGCCTGCAAAATTATTTTGAAGTCCGTGCACATTATGTTATGTGCACAGCAGCGGCGGGCCCCCCTGCCGGCCGGGCCCTCGGACCACGTCCGAAGTGCCCAACCGGTCAGTCCGCCCCTGGTTGTCAGGTTTCCACAAATTACCCTCTATATATGTGGAAACCTGACAACGAATCTACACAGGACCCCATGTGACCTGGAGGGAGATATCATCTAACAGTGGGATGTCCAAAGTGGCAAGATGGCTGCAATGTGAAGGTGATATGGTATGGGTAATATGGTAATGTGGCAATATATACAATATACAAATGGATATATATAAATATAGGTATTTATAAATATACACACACACACAAACACAACTGAGAACATATTGGACAGTGTATAGGTGAGAGGAATATAAATTATGTGAGGAAATGTTACAAATTGTATTTATTTACAACTCTGTTTTCTTATCTGTAACCTCAATAATTGGTAAATGATTTTTTTTTTTTTTGCAGTAGAAATTATTTTTTTTAAAAGCTTTTCTGTCCAGACAAAATGTTCATTTTTGTTTCCATTAAATAATGCACTATCTATACATGCTGAAATGAAAAATAAGTTTAAACATTACTTTCAAGGACACCCAAAATACTCGGATTCTGGGGGTGTTTTTTTCCTCAAACCGCTTAATAGCGACTGGGTTAAAGATACACAATGGGGCTTATTCATTAAATAATAAGTTGTGGTGAGTTACCAAAAGACTTAAAAAACTACGTCAAAATATGTGAGTGGGAAAAATGATACAGTAATTGACTGTGAGACCTGTAGAGTTTTCATGTATGAATGTAATACATTGTTGGGGCAAAGTTCTAAAGTTGCAGTAAGAATGGATTCTCATTTAATGTTTCTGCTAATTGCTACTTTTTCATATTTTTAGCCCAGAATTGCCCATGTGGAAAAGACAAAGAAACACACAAACAAACAAGAAACTTTCCTCACAAACCTGTTTCAAGTGATGCTAATAGCTAACAAACTGACCCATTAAATGGGAACTCATTATGCTACTTATTCTCATTTACAGCTTGGGAACACGAGCCCATAGAAGGAATGCTTGAGGGAAGGCTTACCCTGACGTTGACTCAAGTAAACATTACTGCCTTCATCTGTAAATTGCCATTGATTTCAATATAATCATAGAAATCCCATGAACATTATTTTACACGTTCGCCATTTTGAGAAGATTTGAAAACGGCTTACTTTCCTTTTATTGCAATGTATTTCATCTCAAGGAAATGAGACCACATTTAAGCAGCTAGGTTAGTTTCCTAGAAAATTAACCACACAAGCTAGAAACTGATTTCATGAATTTGTTAGGAAAATATACCCGAGATGAGATAATAATCACTGGAGTGAAAGTTAATTTGCTTTAAATGCCAGGGTGGTGACGGAAGATAGTTTGGTTGTCTGAACTGATTTATATTTACCTGTGTAATAAAATGCATACATTTTACTACCTTGCTCTAAAATTTGCTAATCACATATCAATTCTCAGGACCTTCTGAATGAAATGAATACACCTTTAAATGTGAATGTCTGTACAAAGAAAATTGTATGTAAAGTGATAATCAAATGACAGTGGACAAATTATCTCTCATCTGCCAGTCTTTCGCTGTTAGGGCGACTTTTAGTTAATACGATTCTATGGAGACATTTGTATCTATCTGAGAGGATCCAAGGAGCAAGAACTTCTTCCGCCGGTCACTCGAGTCACCCGAAAACTGTAATTGCCTGCATTGCAGTTACGGTAAAAGGTCAGTAAAATATCAACTACTGAGTCTTCATAATGCGGCTCGGCCCTCACCTTTCACAATCTCATCAGTACATCATCGGCTCCTCTGTCTGCAGACCTATCATATGTGACACATCTCCTTGTATTTAGACATGTGTCGGCATAGGTTGAGAGATTCATCAGTTGTGAATGACTGTGAAACACTCTATAGAACACTAAAATAATATAGATAGATAGATAGATATATAGATATTACATTTTTGGCAGTCAAGGTGGTTAAGAGTTGTTAGGGTTTATTTTTTTATATTTTGTTGGTGGGAACAATTTTGATTTCAAATCCAGATTTTGGTTTGTAGACAAAATAGGATGTGGATGTGGAGTGCAGCTTAATATACATTCAATTACAAAGTGCAGCTCTACACTTGCATTTTTTTTTTGTTATTATCAATAATCAATAGACTAATTTTCAAGGATATCAATTTGGTTTCCTGAAAATGTGTCACAGTTTAAGGTTTAGCTTCAATATGCTATTTCCTCATTGTACTGGTGCAATAATTGTATATGAAAACAGACACTTTATAAATATATAAATCTCAACTTTATTTGTATCAGATTGTGCGTCTATCCAAGGCACCCATTACATTGCTACTCTCCACACAAAAAATGGATTAATGTGCACAAAACTATTTATTTTGTGCTCGTTATCTTAATTTGTGTTTATTGTGTTTAATATAAATATAATAAATATAATTGTCCACGATCAAAACCACCAGCAAAAGCAGACATTTTTGGAGACATTTTAATTGTATTGACTCGGCCCCCGGATGTTCCTATAAGTCCCTATGTTCCTATAAGAAATGTAATTGTATTGACTCAGCCCCCGGATGTTCCTATAAGTTCCTATGTTCCTATAAGAAATACATGGTTTGGTTTTGAATGGAACCTGTGGGTTTTTTCTGGAGATAAAACCAATACATGTTTTAAGGGGAAACCAGGGCCGGATTAACATAGGGGCTGATGGAGCTGCAGCTCCAGGCCCAGGCCCATGGAATAGGCCCATTGATTTAAAAAAAAAAAAAAAAAATTTTTGTTTTACACACTACTCTTAGGGTTGCCAGGTATTTCTCAGAAGTATTTCTCAGGTATTTGAGGCTGCCTAGCCGGTGCAGGTGTTGCAGTAATACTGGCAATACAAATGTCTGTCTCAGTATAAACAGATATTATTCTGCAATACCAGCACTAGCCAGTAGGGGTCGCTGTTTGTGTGGAGAGAGGTAGTGATAAGAAGTTACAGCATCTCCCTCTCTGCCTCTCTCTACTCACTGATCCGCGGGGGAGCAGCGCTGAACAGAGAGTCCAGACAGCAGCTCCGAGACATGGGGACGGTGAGACATTGGGACACTGGGGAACACGGGGACCCTGAGACACTAGGGACACAGTGGCCCCATGTCTCCCAGTGGCCCCTAGTCTGTGTCCCCATGTCTCCCAGCCACTGTCCCTAGTGTCTGTGTCCCCATGTCTCTAAGTGTCCCCTAGTGTCCTAGTGACATTGGGATACTGGGAGACATGGGGACACAGACTCTAAGGGACACTGGGAGACATGGGGATACAAACACTAGGGGACACTGGGTGATATGGGGACACTGACACACTAGGGGACACTGAGAGACATGGAGACACTGGGGGACACAGGGACACAGGGAGACACTTGGCGACTTTGAGACCTAGGAGACATGGGGCACTCCCAGTGTCCCCATGTCTCCCAGCCAGTGTCCCTAGTATCTCAATATCCCCATGTGTCCCTGGTGTCTCTCAGTGTCTGTAGTGTGCCAGTGTCCCTAGTGTCTCAATGTTTCCCAGTCTCCCAGTGTCTCCCAGTGTCCCCATGTCTCCTAGTGTCTCAGTGTACCCTAGTATAAAAGAAAAAATCTCAGGCACTCACTGTGATAGATTTAGGCAGGTTTATTGGACACCGCAACGTTTCGACCTGTACCCAGGTCTTTATCAAGTCTCCAATGTCCCCTATGTATCAGTGTCCCCTATGTATCAGAGTGTCTCAGCGCCCCATGTCTCTCATTGCCCATAGTGTCTCTGTGCCCGTAGTGTCTCAGTGTCCCCTAGTATAAAAGAAAAAAATCTCAGGCACTCTCTGTGATAGCTTTAAGCAGGTTTATTGGACAACGCAATATTTTGACCTGTACCCCGGTCTTTATCAAGTCTCCAGTGTCCCCTATATATCAGTGTCTCAGTGCCCCATGTCTCCCAGTGTCCCCTCATGTCTGTCACCCAGTGTCCCCAGGTCTCCCAGTGTTCCCTAGTATCTGTGTCCCCATTTCTCCCAGTGTCCCAATGTCTCTCAATGTCCCCTAGTGTCCTAGTGACATGGGGACACTGGGAGACATGGGGACACAGACACTAAGGGACTGGGAGACATGGGGACACAGACACTAAGGGACTGGGAGACATGGGGACACAGACACTAAGGGACTGGGAGACATGTGGACACACACTAAGGGACTGGGAGACATGGGGACACAGACATGCCCCCTTTTTGTGTATGTTCGCCCTTTCGGACGTTCTGGTTATGTGATTTGTGTCAGTGGCCCACCCTTTTACCACATCCATAGACTTCCTGCTTTACTGGACACTGTTGTTAGGGGGTATGGGTTTACTTGAAAGATGAAAGCGTGAGATTAGCAAAGGGTATGTGTTTTCTCATAGTTGCATCCTATGAGTTTCCCTCCAGCACCATCTCCATCAGATACATGACGTTTAGGAGGTAGGACTGTTTTAGTGTTTTTGGTCAATAAGATTTTGTAATTAGGCCCATCATAATTATCAGCACCAGGCCCACTGGGCTCTTAATCCGGCCCTGGGGGAAACTATAGGTACCCAGACCATCTCATTTAAGTAATCTGGATCCAGTATCTGTTTCCCCCTTAGCCCTGCAATATAAATAAAACATTGCAGTTTTTGAGAAACTGTAATGTATGCATTGCATTACTAAAACTGCCTCTAGTGGCAACGTCAGAGAAAAACCTCTCATTTAAGCATTGAGCTAATGCTTTCCTATGGGGAAGGCCTAATGAACACACGGCACAGCAGATGACTGAGGAGGAGGCGTAGAGCGAGCCAGTGCCAAGGAACATGGGTGCTAGGATCGGGGAAGTGATGACATTTTTTTTAACCCTTTATGTGCTGGGGGGAGGGGGAGGGAATGCAGGGGAGTGGTGGAGAAGGGGAGGAGGCACCAGTGGGCACTATAGTGTTAGGAATACAATTTAGTATTTCTAACACTATAGTATTCCTTTAATCTCATCACCTTCCCTATCTATCTATCTATCTATCTATCTATCATCTATCTCCCTCTCTCTCTCTCTCTCTCTCTCTCTCTCTCTCTCTCTCTCTCTATCTCCCTATCTTTCTAACTACACCATTACACACTAACTGAACTAATATAAACTAACTAGTCTATTACACATTTACTAAACAAAACTACACCATTACATACTAACTAAACTACTATGAACTAACTGTACACTACACAGTTACACACTAACTGAACTACGATAAACTAACTGTACACTACACAGTTACACACTAACTGAACTACGATAAACTAACTGTACACTACACAGTTACACACTAACTGAACTACTAAACTACTATAAGATCTGAGAGCTAGAAAGTTAATTATATGAGTTTGTATCCCTTAAGCCTTTAAGGACACAGCTTCAGAAATAAAATGCCAGAATTATGATACATTTCCGTTATGTGTCCTTAAGGAGTTAATAAATCAGTTGGAGAACAAAAATATGAGGATTTATCTACAGAACCTTAACTCAACCAAAATATATTAAAGACTTGTGCTCAAATATATAGTTACATAATCTCAGTTGAAAAAAGACTAAAATCCATCAAGTACAACCTTTGAAACTCATTCTTTTATGTTGTTGATCCAAAAGAAGGCAAGACATTCCAATTGTAGGGATTTCCAATTAAATTAAAAAGGGGGGGGGGAGAGGGGGGAATCATTTTGGATCAAAAACCTGTTCATATACATATCAATGAAATCTGAGAATATTCAGTTTTTTTCAAAAAAGGATCCAAATTTAAAAAATATATCTATCTATCTATCTATCTAAAGAATCTGATAAGAATCTCTTCGGGTAGAGAATTCCACATACATATTGTTCATACATGGATTAACCCAGGACCAATATTTTATATATTTGCAGACTTGCATTCAGGCTAACAAAGAACAATAGTTTTGATGGATGCATAGTTTATTCTATGTTAAGATGTTTATAGAAAAAAGTTGTTTTTTCTTTATTACCATACACTTATATCAGTACCTATGACTAAGCTGCCTGTCGTGGACACATGAGAGTCAGAATTAGGTATTTCTATACCTCTTAACATAGGGTGTAAAGCTTTGAAAGGGAGTGAAATTGTGCACCAACCACAAAGAAAACCATGTCAAGCTACTCTACAGGTGGTACATGTTTCCTACATGTACAGAACAAATATATACAAGTTCTTGAGTGTTGTATATGTGTTGTATACAGAGGATGTGGAGGCAATGCCCAACAAATTGCCATTTTTAGACAGAGATTGAGTCCCTTTTGAAATTAACACACAAAGGGAAGAAGATGTGTCACCATAAATAGCTGTTTCAGGATCTTGCCATCACGAATACTGAATTGTTTTAACATATCCTTACAGCAGCATGCTCACTGATACCAACCTAATGAAAGACATCTGTTATACTCTCTATAACAAATGTCATACAGGTGGCAGATAAGAAAGAAATGTACGAACACGCTAACAAAAAGAGAACATTTATTTATACTGAATGGAAACAACTTGGACCCTGAGCTAAAATATTATCTCAAGCAGAGGCAGATTGGAATTACTCTAAGGAATATAATTTTATGGTGAACAATCAATCTTTGAGGGCAATTTGTGGTTACGTCCTATTTTCATATACAGCAGTTTGGATGCTCACAACATGAAATTGTGGTTTCTGATACGTTTCTTTAGTAGATGCCTAAGTGATACATGTTTTTACGTGTGTGTTGTGCTTTTTATAGTTTTGTTTCATATAATGTTCTTTATATACCACTCTTATTGGATTTACAAAGGCTTTACAATATTGATGCATCCGTTTTCTCAATCTGCCTCTTCTCTAACAAGTAGATTGGAAATGGGAACAGGTGAAAAATAGATGTTGTTGAAAAGTGCACATACTCCTTTGTTTGATATTTTGTGATGTCCTGTCTTTTGTACTTTGTTAAAACATAACAAAAACATACTGTGAAAAAAAACATGTTACCCTTCTACTAAGACTAAAAAGGTTAACGCCGAGGTCCTGCACTCACATTTGTCCCTATGTTAATTCGGGAAAGAACAAAGTGGGTGTTGAAGTCAATGCAAGCTTTTGTTTGAACATGATCTCAGGGTTACTGCTGATTTTAAACATTAGCCCCTTATTCTTTGCTTTTCTCTTGACTAGTGTGTCTACTTTCAGAAAAGTAACAATATCAGATTATTTTCCATAATGCAACAATTCCTGTGGGTTTGTTTGCACTAGTTAAATTATGCTAGCTGATACAACAATCCACACATGTTTACCAGTGCATGAAACATTAAACAAATGTCAATCATCTTTCATCAACTTATTTCACCGATTTTCATACAAGTGCATAGAAAGAATAAAAACATAAATCACACAAATGTCACTTTTTTTTAGTCTTTTCAGTGCCTTTTGGTTTTTGAGTTAAACAATATCAAAATCACTTCGGTTTCCTTGGTGATTGTACAACTTTTATAATATTGTCTCTCGATTGTACTAATAAAAAACCTAATGTAATGTTGTATTGAATTGTTTTATTGTTTGCTATGTAATTTTTCCATTAAAGCAATTTAGTAAGATTGATGTGACTCCCCCTTGTCAGAGTGGGATAGATGTCCTGGTGGGTGGACTGAGGTGATGACAGGGTGGCACAGCGGATAGGTCCATGCCGCCAATGTCTGTCTGTCACCAGCATGCTGTGAGTGATGACATCAGATGCCAAATTTGCACAATATTCAGATTAGCCACCCGGAACTCTAGTTCCAGGTTGCATAATGACAACTTAATTACGCTGTCGGAGGCAGCGTTACACCTCAGCAGCAGAAGAGTTAATCTCCGTATGTGCAGCAATTCATAGCTAAACTCTGCACATTTATTACTCCAGGCACCATGACCACTTCAGCTTATTGAAGTGGTTATGGTGCGTAGAGTAACCCTTTTGGAGGAAGTTGGAAGAGTTGACAATTGGCTTGCAAAACATAGGTAAGAAATAACCAAGTTGAAAAATTAACTTAATGCAGACTAATTCAATATTAATTTTTGTTGCTTATCAATGCCTCAAAAAAAAGTTAAAACTCATTTTACTATCTTACTATAAGGATGTAAAAAGGAACTGTTAATTCATCCCTATATTGTTGAGTGATTCATGGGCCATTAAAATCCAGTGTTCTAAAGATGCTAATTATTGTAAAGTAGAACGTTAATCACACATAACGTCCCCCCCTCTTCTGCTTAACACCCCAGCCCCACTCTCGCCAGTGACAGACACCTGCAGCTCAGTCTTTTCTCAGCTTTCCCCTCTTTTCACTGTACAAATACAGCTGATCTGTCTGGGTTCTTAGCTCACGTGCCAGAGGAATAAATCTAGCGCTCTATGCCTGCATCCCTCCTCTCTTTGCATGCTTTCTGCAGCTGCAGACTGAGCTCACTATGGAAGGTGAGGGGTGACTGGCCTACCCCCTTTGCTCATTTTGTAAGAACTAGCTCTGATCACCCAAGCTGACATTTCTTCCCCCTGCGATTCCCTTTGTTTCTAGTGCAAATAGACACACTGTTTCCTTCTAAAGACTAATAAGAAACCAGCCATCTGAAATATTGTACTGTGCAGTCCCCAGGTTAAAACAAACATAAACATTCTCTTTGAATAGTTGGCCCTAAGAGCCTTTTCTATGAAGATAAGCGGGTTATCTCCTTCATTCAGATTTTAATCTGACAGGGCCTTTGCTGCCTGCCAGCTGAATTTAGAATATGCATACCTCAATTTTGTATTTAAATCTCTAGTTAGCCAAACTCGGAAAAGCAAACACAAAGCTTTGCTTTAATCCAAATTCATCTTTATTTCTAATTGACACGTAATTAAAAACAAGATCTAATACTTCAAGCCGTTTAAGAGCGCTCACAGTTAAATGTTTGATATATTATACAATTTTTAAAAAAGATTAAAAATGTTTATAACTTATTTTTTCCTCGAATGCTGATCCTGCTATATTTGCCATAAATGCGTTTTTGTTTTTTAAAAAAAATTAAATAAATAAATAAAATATTTCAAAGTCAAAAAGACATGTAGAGTCGTAGACTATATATATATATATTTTGCAGCAGTAATTAATCTATTTGTCTGTATGTCCATCCATCAATGTGTCCAACCATTATAGCATCAAATCAGGTGAGTAGTACATTCGCTGTTCGATTCTATGCCATTCATTTATAAAGCTGCTGTAATTTAGCTGCTGTGTGTATTATTTTGTAATACATACATATAAGTAATTATATATTTTTAGTGCATCTCCTGGCTAACCCTTGCTGTACGGGGTGGCCAGCTTTAGCACTCTTTAGTTGGAAGCACAGTTAATCTGACCAAAAACCTGTGCAGATAATCAACAGCTACCACTCATTCATGAATTGTGACATCAGGAACAAGTGTGGAACTTCTCAAAAACTCACTCTGGGTACAATGTCTGTCATTCAGATTGTACAGAGTCATAGCAGGTAAGTGGTGCTTATGACCACAGGAGGTGTTGTTGTTAAAAGAACACTATAGTGTGAGGAATGCAAACACTATAGGTGTGAAAGCACATTTTTGGTAACCGCCCAGCCATTGTGCAGCACTAACCCAGGAAGCATTTCTAGTGAATGATTGATATTAGAGGTGTTCCTAGGCAGTAATGTTAAAATGCCTTTTCCCTGAAAGGTCTGCAGGGACTGACTATACGCACCAGAACAACATTAAAGGATCACTATAGGGTCAGGAACACAAACATGTATTCCTGACCCTATAGTGTTTAACGCACCATTTAGGTGGCTTGCCCCCCCCCCTCTGCTCCCCTATAAAAGTTTAAAACTCTATTTATTTCCAGTGCCGTGCGGGTCCATCGTTCCACCCTTTGTGACATCATCAAAATGGCCGATTTTTAGCCAATCAGCAATTGGCCAATTAGCAATCACCAATTAGCCAATCAGCCAAGCATTGGATTGGCTAAAAGCGTCACAGGGAGGGGCGAAATGACATTTTGGCCAATCTGGACCTCCTCATAGCGATGCATTGAATCAATGCATCTCTATAAGGAAAATTCAGCGTCTCCATGCAGAGCGTGAGGGACCCTGAACGGCAGGGCTGCCTACTGTGCAGCACTGAGCCAGGAAGCACCTCTAGTGGCCATCTGATGACTTGGAGGTGTCCCTAGGGGCAATGTAAACACTGCCTTTTCTCTGTTGTTCTGGTGGCTATAGTGTCCCTTTACCTTGGGTGCTCATTACAAAATGCTACAGAAATACGTGTAATCGGTTATTTTAAAAACTTATGGCTGTTTTCCTTTAAAGGAAAGTGCCCAGTATTGTGAACTAGCAGTGTTCAACACAATAAAGTGCATAGCGAGCTTATGAAAAGTTCTGATTAAAAGGCATTGCAGACTCCAATATTGCAGTATAGGCACAAACCTTAGAGACTCTCATTATTGATATAAACAGCTTAAATAACATAGACAGCCAAACATATGTGTTATTCAGTGGTGATCTAAACTACAGCAATATTATCACAGCTTTATGAGCTGTGATTTTATTTGGCTACTAATTAGCTGCCCATGTGAATGTGACCATAGGACAGAAATTACCTGCATGAATTTGTAACAAGCACCATCATTACTGCAAAGGCCACAAATGAGGTTGTATTTGTAAATCATTTGTAAATGTTCAACAAATTTCAGTAGCGAGCACAACTCATTTCATTAAGGTGTTCATCGGGATTCTTCCTTTTTTTTAAATTATAATTTATTTAAGAATTGAGCAAGTAAGCAACACAACCAGGCAGGTGGAACAAATAGTACCGACTGCTCACTTTTAGTTTCCGACAAATATATAGAAGGATAAATAAATGGGGGGGATTTCACTGCTGTTGTAAGAGGAAGTACATTCATAACTATAACAAGGAAATATAGTCTTGCCATCGAGTCCATGAATTTTCAAATGATAGAAGTGTATTGTAAGTGTAAATGCAGTCAGTCTATACTTTAAATGATTACCTTGCATAATTGATGGAACAGATGTACCCAACCAGGATGCAACTCTTCTAGCTGCTATTTATTGTTATTTTATTAAAAGGTTTTTGAGCCCTCCTTGCAAAGCCCTCTAGATAGAGGAAATAACCAATGATCTTAGGTGAATGACCTTTGGAAAACAACCACCAACAGGCCCCCTACCTCTTTCCAAAACAACGCAACCATCGGACACATCCGCCACATGTGCAAATAGGTTCCGTGTTGGCCACATTGACGCCAACAGGTATCAGTGGGTATTTTACCCAAGTGAAAGAGTTATACCACGGTGGTGTGCCATCTAAAAAGGATTTTGTACATTTGTTCTTGGAAGATGACACAAATGGAAACCCCAGCTGCCTTCCAGATTTACTCCAATTAGTCAACCTCCAGCACTTCTCCTTGATCCTACTCTTACTGAGTTATATAGAGTTATAAGATCCCCATATAGTAGAATCAGAACAGGTGAAACTATATATAAGAGACATAAGTATTTTCTGAGGCTTCCCTGGCGTGGGAACTAGCTGCCTGTTTAATTTTGTCATAGTGAGCAAAATCGTGTCTCTGTACATATCTAAATTGATCTTTACAGCTTAGAGGAGAAATTTGCTGTAGGTCCTGGAAGCATACCACAGAAGAGCCCCTCCACAGATGCTGGATATCAGCCTCCTCCAAATGTTTAAACTCCCTAGGGTACTTTTCTGTTGGAAAATCCGTGTTTCTAAGACTGGAAAAAGGGTAGAAGGGTTAAAAGTAATGTTACATTTTTGTCCTACATGGTCCCATATCAAAAAAGTTATGTAATAATAGCTGGACAGGTAGTGCGTAGAAGAGTCTCCTCAGATCTCTCCAGCCACATATAATACATAAGCAAGTCTGACCCTATTATATCAATTTCCAGATCCACCCACCTATCTTTTCCTGGCAGTGTGTGCCACATGACTATCTGTGCCAGCTGTTCAGCATAACAATACATTATGAGGTAAGGTAACCCCAGCTCTACTCTCGTTTTAAGACTGTACGGTATATTTCTAGTCAAACTATATCTCTTGTTATCCCAAATAAAGGAGTCTATAGATATCTGCAGCCCCTCTGGGTCGCGTTTTATGATGTAAACTTAATTTTTATACAGTGAATCCTACCTATCCATGATGTTGGTTTATCCCCCCCCCCCCCCAATTCTCTAGGCAGCGTTTAATAGCCATAAAAAGACTCTATGGATAATCTGTAATTTGTACACCTAGGTAGTTATTAGTATGATTAATCTGAATCTTATAGGTAGACTCCAGCATACCCATGGGCGATAAATGTATGGGCTGAGCACTAGATTTATCAAAGTTACTTCTGTAACCAACTAACATGCTAAACGTGTGTAATAACTCTTATAGAGAAGGCAGAGTGGATCATGAATTGTTAAAAGAATGTCATCTGTGTAAGCGGTAACTTTGAAGGAGTCTCGTCCCACTGTTATGCCTTGAATATTAGGATTTTACCTGATCAAGTGGATCAAAAGCTCCAGTGCTAGACAAACAGTTGCGACGATAAGGGGCACCACTTTTGGGTCCCACTGGATAATGTAAAAGGGGAGGGCTTAATACCAGAAAGCACCAACTTAGCCTGCAGGCACCAACTGAGCCTTAATAGCTTGACGGAACGCTATCCTAACAAAAGCCTTCTCTGCATCTAAAGACAGAAACAATCTCCTTCATTGGCTCCACTGCACGGGTCCGTCAGCTCGCTGTGTCTCGTCATTTGTGCATACAGCAAGACCTAGGTCAGGATAGGCTGTTGGTGTCTGTTCTTGTAGGCCAGGGTGCATAAGTTAGGGTATTGCGTCCTCACCGTATGATCGTAGACTCGTTGCATAACCCGTACGCTTAGTGCCATACCAGGGGTATCTCACCCTTCCCGCTCCCAACCACATGGCTGCCATGTCCTGAGAATGTAGGCAAAGCTCCACACCACAGGCAAGCAGGCCCCCAGCCACCATCCAGGGAGGTAGCATAGGAATCTGTGACTCTCAGGGGAAGGGCGAGATAAATAGGGAATTTGTAGGAGAGGTAAGAATAGAGATTTGGGCAAAAAAGAAGTCAAGGCATGCCCGGGTCCCCCCCAGGCGCCCACTCGCTTCTAGTCATCCTCATCCTTCTGTGCGGTGAATACATACCAGGATCTCCATTGCTCCGTGTGTTTGTCCCTTCTCCTAAGGAAGTCCGCAATTTTGGTTTCAGCTGTGTGTATGTCTTCCACCTTCTGCAGCCATTGGCTAATGGTTGGAGGCAGTTACATAGTTACATAGTTAAATAGCTGAAAAGAGACTTGCGTCCATCAAGTTCAGCCTTCCTCACATTTGTTTTTTGCTGTTGATCCAAAAGAAGGCAAAAAACCCAGTTTGAAGCACAATTTTGCAACAAGCTAGGAAAAAAAATCCTTCTTGACCCCAGAATGGCAGTCAGATTTATCCTTGGATCAAGCAGTTATTACCCTACATTAAAAGATTATATCCTTGAATATTCTGTTTTTGCAAGTATGCATCTAGTAGCTGTTAGAACATCTGTATGGACTCTGATAAAACCACTTCTTCAGGAAGAGAATTCCACATCCTTGTTGTTCTTACAGTAAAAAAACCTTTCCTTTGCCTTAGACGAAATCTTCTTTCTTCCAGTCTAAACGCATGATCTCGTGTCCTATGTAAAGTCCGGTTTGTGAATAGATTTCCACACAATGGTTTGTATTGGCCCTGAATTTATTTGTATAATGTTATCATATTCCCTCTCAGGCGACGTTTTTCTAAACTAAATAGGTTTAAATTTGTTAACCTTTCTTTATAACTGATATGTTCCATTCCTTTTATTAATTTTGTAGTCTGCCTCTGCACTTTTTCTAGTACCATAATATCCTTCTTTAGAACAGGTGTCCAAAATTGCACAGCATATTCAATATGTGGTCTTACCAGTGATTTATAAAGAGGCAAAATTATATTCTCGAGAATGAATGCTCTTTTTCATGCATGACAATACCTGGCCTTGGGCACTGCTGATTGACATTGCACATTGTTGCATAGTTTGTTGTCTATAACAATTCCCAAGTCCTTTTCGTGTGTTGTTATCCCTAATGCGCTTCCATTAGGGATATACGTTGCTTGTGTATTCTTTACGCCGAAGTGCATAACTTTGCATTTTTCAACATTAAATTTCATCTGCCATTTGAGTGCCCAGTCCCCCAGTCTATCTAAATCCCTCTGCAGCAAAGTAATATCTTGCTCACATTGTATTATTTTATAGCGTGTTGTGTCATCTGCAAACACTGAAACATGACTTTCAATGCTGTCTTCAAGATCATTTATAAACATGTTAAATAGAAGGGGTCCCAGAACAGACCCCTGAGGGGCACCACTTGCCACCTCTGTCCAGCTTGAAAATTTACCATTAACGACAACTCTTTGTACTCTGTTTTTAAGCCAATGTTCTACCTAAGAACAACCTTTTTAATCTAGACTGATTTCCTTGAGTTTGAACACTAATCTATTGTGTGGAACTGTATCAAATGCCTTGGCAAAATCCAGATAGATCACATCCACTGCAACACCCTGATCTATACTTCTCCTGTTTGCTTCCAGAGTGCTGTAAACAAAGATTTGGCTGCATTGAGTAAATGTTGCAGAATCGTTTTTTTGTATTGAGCCAGCAAAAGATCCGTGTGATGAAGGCGGGCGTTCTCAATGGTGAAGTTTGGCAGGTCCCCTTGGATCTACTGTATCACCCTTTTAATCTCATCCCAATAAGGCTTTATCTTTTCACAGTCCCTAAATATGTTGCGTATAGATCCAGTCCCCGAGTCACATCCAGCAGGTGTCCGGTATGCTCGGGAAGATGCGGTGTAGGACGGGGGATGTGCGGTACAAAGTGTGAGATCAATTTGTAGTTTACCGCCTGATAGTGGGTGCATGTTGAGCTTTTATGTTGAAGAAGGAGTATTTTCTTTCACTGGTCATCAGAAAATGTCCTGGCCGTCGGGTCTTCCCATTGCCTCTTGAAAATATTCTTTTTCACCCGATCTCTCACTATGAGGCATTGGTGGCGGATACTGTACACTCCGCATCTGGCATCTGCAAGCAGAGGTCTTCAAACCAGGTCAGGTCCTGATGAACCTTGTGCCTATGTGGCAGATTTTGTTAGAAGTGTTTCAGTTGAGCATAGTGGAATCGGAGCATCAGTGTGGGCGCTTGTTCTGTAAGGAGATCTCGTAGATCTCTAACCCCCATTCCGCTGAGCACTCTTAGTAAGGGGATATACCCCTCCTCACTGGTCATGGGCCAGACCATTGGTGGAAGTCCATCTCCCAGGTCTGGGTTGTGGGTTATAGGTATTAGAGGACTCGGTTTCGGGGAGATGTGCTTCTCCTTCCTGAGAGTGGACCATGTCTTTAGAGTTTATGCTATAGTGTCATGGAGTAACACTTCCGGGTTCGGCACTCAGCGGTGAGGAGCCAGTCCCCGCCCCCCTCTGACACAGCTCTGACAGTATTTAGGGAGACTGGGCCAGAGAGAGGGTGCTTGGTGATTGATTGTGTGAGTTAACGTGTGAGCTGCCTCCACGAGACCGCGGGCTCCACAGGCTCAGCTACTGGGAACTACTTCCACCAGACTTACCTCTCCACAAGCTCAGACAAGCCGTTCCAGCCTTTGAGCAAATGCAAGGATTGCTGCATGCCATAAAGGATTACTGGAGAACGGATACTTTGCTACTTTACAAGTGGACCATATCTCTCAACTATTGGAGGACTACCCATATTAACCTTAAGTATATCTTTCAGCTATTTGTCTACAAAATCATTTATTAATGCACTAATGCTTGCTTACTCAAACCTTCATTGCTACAAGTTACTAATCTCATGAAGGACAACTCCCATCATGCTTATTCACTATGAACTGTCTCTTGCTTTGCAATTACATTCAGTGCTTCAAGTTACTAATCTCATGAAGGACAACTCCCATCATGCCTATTCACTATGAACTGTTTATTGCTTTGCAATTACATTCAGTGCTTCAAGTTACTAATCTCATGAACGTCAACTCCCATCATGCATATTCACTATGAACTGTTTCTTGCTTTTCAATTACATTCAGTGCTTCAAGTTGCTAATCTCATGAAGGACAACTCCCATCATGCTTATTCACTATGAACTGTCTCTTGCTTTGCAATTACATTCAGTGCTTCAAGTTACTAATCTCATGAAGGACAACTCCCATCATGCTTATTCACTATGAACTGTTTCTTGCTTTTCAAGTACATTCAGTGCTTCAAGTTACTAATCTCATGAAGGACAACTCCCATCATGCTTATTCACTATGAACTGTTTCTTGCTTTGCAATTACATTCAGTGCTTCAAGTTACTAATCTCATGAAGGACAACTGCCATCATGTTTATTCACTATGAACTGTTTATTGCTTTGCAATTACATTCAGTGCTTCAAGTTACTAATCTCATGAACGTCAACTCCCATCATGCATATTCACTATGAACTGTTTCTTGCTTTTCAATTACATTCAGTGCTTCAAGTTGCTAATCTCATGAAGGACAACTCCCATCATGCTTATTCACTGTGAACTGTTCTTGCTTTGCAAATATTCTTAGCTACTTGATTATTGTTCCTATTGAAGATTATTCTCATGAACTAATGTTACTTAATGCATCTCTGAAGAAATACTTAATAATGAACTTTGTGTTGTTGATTACTTGCACTTCTTCTTATTGGATTATTGCCTAAATGCAATTCATTTAAGTTTAACACTTATTAAAACTTCGGTTGAATCAAGTTACCAGTGATTCTCTCTTTTCTTAAAGCTACAGTATTGATACTTAAGGATTCTCCATTTCTTCACTATTGTAATTAGGGAGATTACAAGCTGCAGTTGAGTTCCAATCCAAATCACCCCTAGTAGCGTAACACATAGGTGAGTCCTCCCCTAAAACATTCGTAGCATCTGATTCCCTATGCCAGATCAATGCATGTAGGGAATTGGCGGCTCTGCTAAGTGTTACCCAAAGCTTTTGTGGCGGGGTAGTATGTAATTTCTGCAGTCGCTGAAGTACCATTGCATAATAATATTTGCGGAAGTCAAGTAGTGCCAACCCGCCCCATTCTCTCTGTAGACTAAGTTTAGCATGGAAAATTCTAGCTCTATCTAGATAAATTTGAGATTTGCTGATCTCAGTGTTGTGAAGAAGGTTTGGGGTATAGTACAAGGGATGGCGGGGAACAAGTATAAAATCCTTAGTAGGACATTCATTTTTACTACCGCTATACGACCCTGCCAGGAAAGGTAATTATAATTCCATTTCTTAAGATCCTCCGGGATAGTGTTTAGAAGAGGTGTGTGATTTTGGCTGTAGATGTCCTTTGCTGCTCGCGTGATCCATAGCCCCAGATATCTCATGTGATCCGTACACCAATGGAAGGGGAATCTTTGTTGAAGTCGGGCAAATTCCTGTAAATTCACACTTTAATGAATAACCCTGTAAGATTTTTTCTTTTCTTTTATATTTATTTCAAATGTGTCCTTTTAAAATGAGATATATTTTTTTTCACTGCGGCAAAAGAAGAAAAATTATTTTAAAAATACATATATTTTGCACTTGTTTCAACAACGACAGAAAAGGAAACTGCAAAGGATAGATTTCAGCTGATTACATAGTTATCCGACTCAACGTTACAGTGACATTAAATTATGTCAGCAAAATTTTACAATCAAATTAGATATTCGCCATCGTTTCTTTTGCAGGCTTTTATTCTCCTCACTGAAATGTGGATCTTAAATCTTGCTTTAATCTTGATGAAGCTTTAATGCGTTATTAAGGCGAAGAAATAAAAGAGACAGACAACATGTCAAAATGCAAATCCAGTTTCTGCGGAAAAGGGATTTTCTGTGAGCGAGTCAGTGACCTGTTTTTCTCCTGTTTTCCGTAACCTAATTGTATTGTCGACAAGTTGAAAGTGCCTGCACTAATGTTAATGATATTAAACAAGGATATAATAATAATATCAAACCAGGAAATGAATACCTGAGTTTTTATTACCTTACTTATCTCAGCATGGAGTCGTTGTCTCTTTAATGCATCATTAGGGAAATGTATCAGGGAAAACAAGTTCTATTCAGGGTGGAAACAGCTAAATAAATACACATGTTCTTTTGGTTGCCATGGCAATTGCTCCTTAGTTAGCACGCTACCTCCGTTATAGCATATATTTTTTGCATTTATTTTATAGGTAATACATGGAAAAGATGCAAAAAAGGGAGATTAAAAAAAATAGGTGAAAAATATATTCACCATTTGAAGTTCTTGCATTTGCTGCAATTCCTTAGGGTTTGCTGCTTCTGCAGTGAGCTCTCACCATACCAGGAAGTGGCTTGTACAATCATGATGCCCCCATTAGCCTATTTAGGCTAATTATCCTATTTGCTTTCTGAATGCTTTATTCACAGCTAGGTTAGTGGACCTATCAGAATCAGTTGTGAGATCATGCTACCACATATCAGACTCATTTACAAACAGCCATAAAGGTGTCTGTGGGGAGAGATGGGTGAACGTAGAGTGTGCCTCCCCACCCTGTGTGCAATACCATACAAGTACTTGTACAGGCACAACAGGAAGCACCGGGATAGCACTACGCAACCACACAGAGACGCTCCCCCTCGAGCAGGCACTTTGCCGGGTCAGATAGACTAGATAAAGTACCCAAGCTCCTACATGACCGAAAGTCTACACCTAAACTCTCACTAAACGACTACACCTCACCATTAGACCGAGTCCAGATTAATTGAAGCAACACTAACCAGAAATCAGCACATTATACACCGAAATGGCCCCCGGCGAGCCAAAACCACTGACACCCACGGACCAGCGTCCCGATCACTTCAAGGTAGCCGGCAGAGACACACTCTTACAGATCACTACCCAGCCTAGACAACACTCTTACAAAAATAAATAAATAAAAATAAATAAATAAATAAATACAAAATATAAAAACACTCAACCACAATGACCCGGGCACCTCTATTCTACTGGCTCCATGGCTAACCAAGTAGAGTGCTGATACCCTCACCTAGACGAGTGGTCCACACTCCCTAACACCCAGACACACACCTCACTATAACCTATCAGTCCACACAAAAAAAAAAATGGGCGAACTTAACCACCACAATGTCTTATATTGCATTTGTTTTGTTATAATGTCACGGGGAACAACTGTTGTGGCTGTACCCGTCAGTTTGTTATTCTTTCGCTCAAAAAAAAAAGAATTAAAAAAAAAAAAAAAGTTAAATAGCATTTACTTTCAACTTCCTGCTGTTCTGATTTGAGACATATAATTCAGTTTTTTCCATGTGTTTTAGGATGTGTAGAAGATGTAGGCCAGAACTCTAGATTTTTTTCACCCAATGAACAATTAAAACTCTTTAAGCTATTATGACTTATAAATCATGGATTAGAAAATCCCAGGAGCCATTATTTTGTATTATTATTTTAAAAGTCTGCAGTATCTCTCTTTTGATGCTTGACCCCATGTCTGACATGTCATGATTCCCTTTTATTCCAGAAGTTTGGTCCTTAAGGGGGTTAATAAAACAGCTGACTCCTATATATGTCTGTCTAGCTTTTAAAAGGGACACTCAAAGCACAACATCAACTTCAGGTTAATGAAGCAGGTTTGGTGTATAGATCATGTATCACTGCTCAATTCTCTGCCATTTAAAAGTTAAATCACTTTGTTTATAAAGCCCTAGCCACACCTCTAATGGCTGATACTTTTTTGCAGCTTCTTTTATTGAATAGTTTGTTTAATATATATATATATATATATATATATATATATATATATTGTATCTTTTGCTCTGTTACTTTCCTGCTAGAGCCTGCAACAATCTCCTGTGTGTGATTAAAGTTCAATGAACAGAGCAGGGGATCATAATTTCTAAATCAAACACACTCTGCTGTAAAAATGAAACCTTTTTTTAATGGAGGCTGTTAACTAAAGTTCATTTAGCGCTTGTAATATCCTTTTAATTTCTACAAATATATGTCAAACACTGTGTTAACACTTGATTTAAAAAAAAATCCACTTTATATTAACACCTGCAAACTCTAATCATACCATGAGACAGTATGGCAGGAGAAATTACACAGACGTCTGTCAAACGGGAACATTGCTAGGCTCAATCCAGGTGAAAATTGTCAAACCTGGTTAATCTCATTTTAATAAGTGGAATAGTAATGTTTATTTGTTCTGTTAAATGAGATGAGTATCTAATACTTTCCTTTTTTTAAGGGAATATAAATCCTCTGGCTTCCAATAAGTTTCCCTTGTCAAAGTAATAACATTAACAGTTTTAATGTAGTTAGATGGTTGACTACATAATCCTTCCATAATAAGAAACTCGGAGCTCTGTTATTGGAAGCATCCTGTTATGTCTGTATTATATATGTAGAAAAAATAAACATATTCATCAGTCAGGTCATGTTTAACAGAGTGAGTGAACATTATGGATAAAATGGTCTCTATTGGTTTTTGTTTCTTTTTCTTTTCAAAAGGTGTCTGTTTTTTTTTAATCAACATGCTTTATCTTATGTGCCTTCTTTTTCTCGTAATCCTTAAAGGCACAGTTTAATGTCTTTATGTCATCTTCTTTCCCTTTGGCAATCTGGGCACAAGGGGTAAATTATTTTTCTATATAGAATTATCATCATTATTAATTTTATTATCAAGGACCTACTCTATGTTATTATATCTGTGACAGTCAGAGCACCAGTACAGAGCTGACTACCTTAATCAAAGTTCTCACTTGACCAGAAAGCTCTAAACTGACTATAGCCCTGTCTCCAAACACCAGACGACACTTGGTGAAGGGGTAAAACCAGCAGCGTACATACCGCAGTCGCATGGGTCGCAGCTGCGACCAGGCCGGTCACTCCAGGTGAGGGGTGTCACTCCATGTTAAGGGGTACATCGGGTGGCCCATGCTGTCAGGGCCACCCGATGGATATGGATTGTTAGGGGACCCGGTCAGCGCTGGGCACTTTAACAGCGCGAACTGGCCCCCTGTGATGATATCACTGCTGGGAGGAAGTGACTCTTCAGTCACTCTACCCAGCATACAGAGAGCCTGCGCGGGAGGAAGCTGGAAGGAGGAGGGAGTCAGAGTGGAAACTCTGACTCCCATCATGCTGAGCCCCCACTGGACCCCAGGGAAAGTTACAATATGTAGGAAATAGGAAACATTTTGTGTGTGTGTGTCAGTCTGTGTCTCTGTGTGTGTCTGTCTGTGTCTGTTTGTGTGTGTCTCTGTATGTGGGTGTGTGTGTAGCTGTGTGTCTCTGTATGTATCTGTGTGTATCTGTGTGTCTATGTGTGTTTTGTGTGTCTCTGTGTTTCTGTGTGTCTCTGTATGTATCTGTGTGTCTCTGTGTCTGTATGTCTGTCTGTATGTGTGTGTGTATGTATGTGTGTATGTATGTGTCTGTCGGGGGGGTGTCTTTGTGTATGTGTTTGTGTCGAAGTATGTGTTGGGAGGGCCCACGGATCGGGGTAGGAAAGGGGAGAGGGGCGAGGGGGTGTGGTGGAGGGGCACTCAGAGCGGTTTTGCACTGGGGCCCCATGGATTGTGTGTACGCCACTGGGTAAAACAACAGCACTTTATTGGTACACAGGCCCATATTTATAGGGACAATTACAATGGAAAAGTCATCTCTGGTGCTTGATCTGTATATTTCCCATTTGTTTTTCATTAGCACTCTTCTGGAGGACGGGGTAACTGAGCAGCAATAGGTGTAAGTTGTTCTGGGCAGCCACCTCATAATTGTCCGCTTTAGAGTTTCAGACAGGTAAAGACTGATCTTGCTGAAGGAATTGCGGCAGCTCCGGTCCCGTAGAACAGTCCCAGGGATGGACTTTAGAGTGCGTGGGGGTGAATGAAACAGAAGAAATAGCCTGCAAAAGTGACTATGCTCTTTTAGGGGGAGTTAGATTTTGAGTCATGCGCCAGTTGCAACGTGATCGGAACAGGCT
Organism: Pelobates fuscus; assembly: GCF_036172605.1. NCBI lineage: Eukaryota > Metazoa > Chordata > Amphibia > Anura > Pelobatidae > Pelobates > Pelobates fuscus. The sequence continues at coordinate 97,525,589 of NC_086323.1, read as the reverse complement.
CCAAACCAATTTACTTCTTGTGCCATCTAACACAGCAAATTTGGGCTCACTTTCAATGTTGGCAGTACCTTTTACCAACCAGCCGTTAGTTGCTTAAGTAGTAACTTTAGTTTATAGCGGCTGTTTTCCCAAAAATCCCTCTTAGATACAAGAAATTAGTAAGAGGCACCATTGTTAACAGCTCACATAGAGTATAATAGAGGCCATTGCCAGCAAATTTCCATAGTGGACTCTTAGTTTTACTGACAGACACTTTCCCTCGTAATTGGCTGACACGGAGCTGATGGTCTCTCTCTGTGGACCCCATTAACACTGGGTAGGCGTGTTGACTGGCCCCTTCCTCATACTTCACCCCATTGGCAGCAGGGTGTAACGTAATCAAATGGGGCCCAGGATATGCCTAATTCCAATTTCAACAAGCACTTTTAATTAATATATAAGGATAGGGGCCAGTAGATGTCCAGTCTCAGGGATCCTTTGATAAATGGCCGGAGAGGGCTGCGGACATGCTCATTCTCCTTGGCCCATTTAACTAAATTTGCATCTTCTGACCCACACCCCAGCCATCTCTCCCCAAAATGTCCCTACCTACCCACTGATCACAATAATAATAATAACGAGGGGGGCCAAATAAAAAAAAAAAAAAAAGCAGTTAAAAAAAAAGCAAACAAAAAAACCCAAAATCTTTATTTGCTATTTGAAGCCAACAAATCACAGTGCTTGGACTGTACATTCAAATTGCGGGAAGGATCTTTATAAAGTCCTTTCCCGTTTTCAGTTCTCAATGAAGCAATCCATGGACTCGCATGCATTACTTTTGTTGCTTTGGGATTTTTATTTTTGCAGTGGATTTTTTGGCAAATCTGGTCTTTTTCTATTATAAACAGTTAGGCTGGTTTTCGATAAGCCCTTACTTGACATTATAGGGGTCAATGTAAGCTCACAATAAATTGTATTCTTCTTTCTGTTCCTTTCAGTGCTGCAGGAGAGAGCAGCATGTTTCACTGCGATTATTTTTGTTCCAAGTTGTATTATTGTGTCATAGTTCAGGTAGACATTACTAATGGCTTTTAAAACAACAGTGACTACGCCAATTTGTGGCCAGTAATATCTACCGGTTGTTTCTTACAATAGATTATAGCAGACATTTAGTGAAAAGGTTGGAAACAAGTCGTATGTTGGCTGTGTATAAATAAATGAGAGTATTTAATATACATTCACAACTGCAATAAACTCCCTAAAGTGGTCCTGTGACTAAATTGTGCATTTAGCATATACAATTAAAGGGACACTATAGGCACCCAGACCACTTAATCTCATTGAAGTAGTCTGAGTGCAGTGTCCTTGTTTCCTTTAAAGGAACTCTCCAGTGCCAGGAAAACATATCCGTTTTCCTGGCACTGCAGAACTCTGCAGTGCCCCTCTCCCTCCCACACCCCATCCCATTTTGCTGAAGGGTGACTTACCTGAATCCAGCGCTGTAGTCCCTCGGAGCTGGGTCAGGCTCCACCCACGCTCCTCCCCCGCTGTCCTTAGCGTAACCTAATGCGCATGCGCGGCAATGGCCTTGCGCGCCTTTGACCTTCCCCTAGGAAAGCATTATTCAATGCTTTCCTATGGGGATTTTAGCAACGCTGGAGGTCCTCATGCATAGCATGAGGACGTCCAGCGTCGTTTAAAACACTTTGCGTGTTCTAAGAACACGGAAGTCCCTCTAGTGGCTGTCCGTTAAGTGTGCTGGGAGTTGTCACCCAGACCACTCCAATGGGCAGAAATGGTCTGGGTGCCTGGAGTGTCCCTTTAATGCTGCAATGTAAAACATTGCAGTTTTACTAGACAGCCACTAGAGGCACTTCCTGGAGTTTTGCAGAGTTTAACTCTGTAATACAATAGGACATCTAGTCATAAGAAAGCATTGATTTAATTCTTTTCTACGGGGAAGATCTAACGTGCATGCCGACTTTGGAGGAGGCGGAAACAGAGCCAGCGCCGAGAGACCTTGGCGCTATAAAGAGGTAAATGTTAAAAGGATTTTTAAATTTTAACACCTGGTGAGGGGGGGTAACTACAATAATGTTAAGGCAGAGGTACACTTTGTAGTTTGGTATTCCTAACGCTATCGTGTTCCTTTAAGGGCCCTGTCTAGCAGTCCTCTGTGGGACCAAGCGTCATATAATAGTTTACTCAACCAGTGCCAGCTGTACCAAAAACAGGCTGTTTGGGGCTACGCTAGCTCTGTGGTCAGTCATGCCTCAGTCTCATGATGCATGGATCTACAATGCAGCACTTAACAAGGAGACAACTCAAAACGGCCAGGAAACAAAGGCTTCTCTGTGAAGGTTTCGTCCAGCAAGGTGAGTCAGGCCCTGCATGCAGAGGTTCAGCCAAGATCAATCTGCAGTCTCGTTGGTACAGCCAGCCGTATTGAAGCTTTGGTAGCTTCCAGCAATATTAACCATTTCTGTGTTAAAGTGTATTTAAAATGTTGGGCTTATAATGACAACACGGTGCAACTTGTGCTGAAATATTTTTAAAAAACAGATTGTCCTTTATTTGTGATTTGCATAGAGTCCTATTTGTTCCTATGCCCATCTAAATGAAAACTGAGGATATGGCATTATGGCTATTTGGGAAATCATATATATTGCCAGCTAGCCTTTATGTTGGCTGAGAGTCAATAATTTTACAAACATTTTACTGTCACCGCTACATGCAGTTACTGAAATTATTAAGCATAGTGACTGAAACTATTATATCCAGTGACTGACAGCATAAGGCATAGACTGCCATTGCCCAGTGAATTATACTATTACTTTGTGACTCACATCGATACTCAGTGACTGACAACATTACTCAGTGACTAACAGCATTACTCGGGGACTGACAGTGTTACCCAGTGACTGACAGTATTACTCAGTGACTGACAGCATCACCCAGTGACTGACAACATTACCCAGTGACTGACAGTATTACCCAGTGACTGACAGTATTACTCTGTGACTGACAGTGTTACCCAGTGACTGACAGTATTACTCTGTGACTGACAGTGTTACCCAGTGACTGACAGTATTACTCTGTGACTGACAGTATTACCCAGTGACTAACAGCATTACTCGGGGACTGACAGTATTACCCAGTGACTGACAGTATTACTCTGTGACTGACAGTATTACCCAGTGACTGACAGTATTACTCTGTGACTGACAGTATTACCCAGTGACTGACAGTATTACTCTGTGACTGACAGTGTTACCCAGTGACTGACAGTATTACTCTGTGACTGACAGTATTACCCAGTGACTGACAGTATTACTCTGTGACTGACAGTATTACCCAGTGACTGACAGTATTACTCTGTGACTGACAGTGTTACCCAGTGACTGACAGTATTACTCTGTGACTGACAGTATTACCCAGTGACTAACAGCATTACTCGGGGACTGACAGTATTACCCAGTGACTGACAGTATTACTCTGTGACTGACAGTATTACCCAGTGACTAACAGCATTACTCTGTGACTGACAGTATTACCCAGTGACTAACAGCATTACTCGGGGACTGACCATATTACCCAGTGACTGACAGTATTACTCTGTGACTGACAGTATTACCCAGTGACTGACAGTATTACTCTGTGACTGACAGTATTACCCAGTGACTGACAGTATTACTCTGTGACTGACAGTATTACCCAGTGACTAACAGCATTACTCGGGGACTGACCATATTACCCAGTGACTAACAGCATTACTCGGGGACTGACAGTATTACCCATTGACTAACAGCATTACTCAGTGACTAACCATATTACTCAGTGACTGACTGGATTACTCAGTGACTAACCGTATTACTCAGTGACTGACTGGATTACCCAGTGACTGACAGTATTAGCCAGTGAGTTACACCATTACCCAATGACTGATAGTATCCTATAAAATACGCAATTACCTTTGACAGACAGCATTACCCAGTGATTGACAACATTATGTAGTGAATTACACAATTACCATGTAACTTACACCATTCTAGTGAATTAAACCACTACCCAGTGACTGACTCCATTTCCCTGTAATCAGCATAATTACCCAGTGACTGACACAGTTACCCAGTAACTGACACCATTACCCACAGACTTCCACCATTATTCAGTGAAAGACTTCATTATCCTGCAGGTGACACAATTACCCAGTGACACATTTCGGGAAAAAGGAAAAAAAAAATAAGATTCTACCCACTCCCCTATTTCATTTGTTTTGTTTTTTTCTTTCTTTCTTTTGTTATTTTTTCAGTTTAACCTGTGGTGCTGGTGAAATCGCTTCAAGCTCTCTCTGTAAAGAAAAAAAAACATGTTAATTCAGGTGATATTGTTCCTGAATTTAGGAGAACAGCCTTTCTATACCCCTGAGGTGTGACTAAAACATGCAATTTGAGGTTTCCTAATGCACATTCCTGGACTAACCTCTAGTTCCTAATGTCAGACAGTTATCCATATTTATTTATATAAATATTACATTTGTGATCACTGTCTGTCTAATTAGCCGCATGTATATTTGATCATTTTATTGCAGTGCCAGCAATACTTATGTTTGCATGTGATCAGTTCAGGGTATCAATAAATTCTGCTTCATACCAATAATAAGGCACATGCTTTTCTGTTCCTGGTTTTAGGGAATAATTCCATGAGAACCACGTGTTACTTTGCTAACATTTAGTTTCACTTCCATTATTGAGTTCCTTGTTTTTATGGAAGAATGGCTAAACTGAAGCCGTCATTTTAGCTCTGTTCATTTTGCACATTCAGGTATTGGACATACTAATGGGTTGTAAGTATGTGGTTTTAATAGATTTTAATTTAATTGGAAATTGGGAAGAATTGTTAAGTGTGCAAAATATTTTAGGCAAAGTAACCCAAACCGTAAATATGCTGCTTTAAAAGAACACTATAGCATTATGAAAACAAACATGTACATATTTGGATCCCTCCCATTAACCTGTAAAAAGTTAACAAAAAAAGGTTTTACTTCTCTTTTTATCCAGCACAGAGATTCATTCGGTCCTGCTACTCGCTTCCTCTTTTGAGTCGCCTCCACGATGAGCATTCACTCCAGTGCTCCTCATAGAGTAGTATTAGTGATGAGATGCACTTGCAATCATAGGGAAGTCAGCCACTCGAGGAGTATTTAACATTTTAAACAAATCATTGCTGTACTGTATCTACTAAAGGGCAATGTTTTATTATTGTTACTATTTTATTATTTATAAAGCGCCAACAAATTCTGTAGCTCTGTAAATTGTAGGGCAAAAATTAAAGGGCCACTGCACCCAGACCACATTATTGAGATAAACTGTCTTTTAGTGGTCCTTTAATCCGACTGAATAGTACCTAATTAGATTACATTTCTCTCCGGTTTGTATAGCTTTTGTGTTTTACGAACAAAAATATTTTCCAACCAGAATCTGCAAACTTGCGGGTTTCATTATTTATTTATATTGGAGGGCTTTCCCAACAGGAAATAAATACGCAGCTGCAAGATTAATATTTATTTTAAGCCTTTAACGACATAAGGGTTTACTTACTAAACTGGGAATTTTAGAATTGCTAATTTTATATCAATCTAGCTAAATTAGAATTAATATACATGCTATATTTACAGCTCAGGTAGTTTCCCCAGTCAATTCTCCACATTTCTAAGTTCACTTTAAGAAATCCACTTACTTTTGTATGTGTAACAATCTCCACCACCCTGACTGTCCCCCTTCCCCCACGCACTGTACATCAATATTTATTAATTTTCTTATGGCATTGCCATTTTTTATCCCCAATTATACTGTATCCATTACCGTCATATAACAGATAGAGAGTTATAGCAGCTTCTGTAAAATGCAAGTTTGCAGTAACAGAGAGATTTGAAAGGCTGAATGTGAGTCTTTTTCCAGCCCATATTACTAGGTAACTATTTAGATTATGGTGAATTTATGACCTCTCTGGTCGGTCAGTTAGGTGTTGCACTGTTTTTTTATTTTCTTCTTTTTTTGGATATTGTAGATTCCTGGCCGCTGTGGCACGACCCAGGTAAATAGCAGAGAGTTAACTTGTCTATTCACTTCATGTTACCTGATTCCTGACCTCATTCACTTCCTTCAGGGGACAGGTAGAAAATAAATAGAGTTAGCCGTCAGTTCCTGGAAGGATGCTTTCTGTGTGTTATGTGCCCTGGAACCACTTAATGGGAAGTTTAAAAGGTTGTAATTTCCTCTGAAATTAGTACCTTACTGGCAAGGGCTGACTATTTTCCACATCATGTCATCCAGGTGGTTTTGCAAAGACAGAGCTGTAGAAGTGTGTTAATGTAGAAAGTAATCCAGTGCTGGGGAGGCCAGTGATGTGCACCGTACGTGTGTATGGCCCATTAATAGACCTGTGACCATAGTAGCATACCTCACAATATTTCAAACGAACAAAGCGAGACACTTTAATAATAGGGTGTGAACTGGTGGGGGGGTGTCGACAGGGTTGGGGCTGATATGAAATATTGTAGGTGACTTACTAATAAAATTTTATGCACCTAACGTGTGATTTAGAACAAGAACGATGTATCTTATTTACACAGTCTGATTTCTAAACACATTTATTGTAGTTTATAACACATTATTGGGAGTATTATTACTATGGTGCTCTATTATTTATTCAAACGACAATTTGGAGCTTCTAGAAAAGAGGCATAATAAGATACAAATGAGGGACAGTGAGAATTCAGCCAAAAATAAGGACTGTCCCTCGTGAATAAGGACAGTTTGGAGGTATGTATGTAGAAGTAGATGAAGGCTCTACTTGGTACAGGAGACAATATGGTATTTCCTCGAATATCCCATACATTTCACCTAGAATGTTAAGAATAAAAAAAACGACTCTGGGGCAAAAGTGAAACTATCACTATGGAAACCAACAGAATGCGCCTGCTGGATTACCACCTTTTATAGTTTGCCCAAGAATGGCCCATGACATGTAAGTCACATTGTCACTATCTATTATAGTAAAGATGTCTTATTTGACCATACCTCCTACCATTTCAAATAATCAAAGATGTCATTCATTTCTGAAAGGGAGTGACTTGTGGATGGAGCACTACTAATGTTTATTTGTGATTTATGACCAAGATCTTTATCTGAGTAAATGTAGAAGAACATAAATACCTTTATTCTTGCATTAATTAAAAAGAGGCAGGCTTATTGAAGTCTACACATATTGACAATTATTCTAGGTCTGCTACCCAGAGTTTTATTGCTGTGGACCTCTGTGATAAACACATACACACGGAACATTATTGTGCGTTTTATTGCTGAGTTTCTTCGTGATACACTCATACATACTGCATATTGCTGTGAATTGTATGGCTGAGGAGTTTGTAATACACTCGTATACACCCCATCACTGTGAGTTTTATTACTGTGGAGCTGTGTCATACATTTATTCGCACTGCATATTCCTGTAAGTTTTGTTGATTTGTGGCTCCATGACAGTCACACTGCACAACTATGAGTCTGATTCCAGTGGAGTTCTGTGATACATATTTACATACTGCACTTTGGTGGGGGTTTTATTATTGAGGGGAGATATGTCATATATACATCCATACCATACATTCTGAATACATACACAGATCAGCCACAACATTTAAACCAGTGGTAGTCAACCTTTTTCTTCCTACCGTCCACTAATGCATCTTTCTTGATGGAAAAATGTCCTTACCGCCCACCAGTTTTTGCGCAAGTGCAGAATATTTTTTAGAAAGGAGGGCGTTTTAAAATAAATAAATGTACGTACATTTATCTTTTTATTTCTACTTAATGCATGTTTATAATGTTTTTAACTTTATCAAGTTTAATGAGAAAACAATAAAGTAAATTGAAATTATCTTTACTAGTGATTAATGAGATCCTTGAGGTTGATGCTGCGAGACTAAATATTTGATATCTGGTTCAGTGATATTGAGACGATTTCTCTGTTTGCGCATAATATGATTTCTCATCTGTGCGTCGCCCTCCTCAATTCCCCTCCCCACCTTTTTCTCCCCCCTTTTTTCTATTTTTTAACCTTACTTATAGCAATGCCCAGTAGGAAGGCTGAGCTAGGTAGCCCACTTACTATAGCCCACTATAACAGACAGGCACACATACATACAGACACACACACACACACACCAGACACACATACACACATACAGACACACACAAGACACACATACACACATACAAAGACACATACATACAAACAGACAGGCACACACATACATACAGACACACAGACAGGCACACATACACACACACACACACGACACATACATACAAACATACAGGCACACATACAGACATGCACACATACACACAGACGCACACACACACACACATAAGACACACTTACAAAGACACACACACATACAGACAGACAGAAGACACACATACATACAGACACATACATAAGACACACATACAAACAAAGACACATACACACACAAGACATACATACAAAGACAAGACACACACAAGACATACATACAAAGACAAGACACACATACATACACACGACATACATACAAAGACACATACATAAGACACACATACATACAAAGACACATACACACACACACAAGACATACATACAAAGACACATACACACAAACAAACACACACATTATATTTAAGTCACCCTCCTGTTTCCTACCTTTAAGGTGCAGGAGGGTGACTTCCCCTGGGGTCCAGTGGTGGCTCAGGTGGATGGGAGTCAGAGTTCCCACTCTGACTCCCTGCTCTTCCTCCCGCGCGGCTCTCAGTGTTAACTGGGAGGAGTGACGTTCAGTCACTTCCTCCCAGCTCTGTGATGTAATCACAGGGGGCCCAGTCGCGCTGTTAAAGCGCCCTGCGCTAACCGGGCCCCCTCACAATCCACATCCATCGGGTGGCCCTGACAGCATGGGCCACCCGATGGACCCCTTGGATGGCGGCCCCAGCGGTTTGCCTCGTAGGCCGGGGCGGCAAATGGTGATGGCGGTACCCGGTCGCAGGGGTACCGCCGGCTCGCACCTGCCCTCCCGCCCACCCAATCTCTCCAAATGAGGAAATCCCTACCACCCACCTGGAATCCTGAAACGCCCACTAGTGGGCGGTGGGGACCCGGTTGATGCCTTCTATGCGTCAAAGCTATTTTGCAGCACAAGATGGACCTACACGATTTTAGGCAGGTGACTTTAATGTTGTGGCTGATCAGTGTATCAATGAGATACACCGTGAGAGAAAAATATTGATTTAGTCTTAAAGAGTTGGTTAGTATGATATAATCCTTTATGATGTCTCATACTGCCATTGAAATCCAAAGCCCTATTAGATCTATATTAAACGACGCCTTGGGGGGAAAAAAAATATATATCTATTGTCACACAAACACAAATGGATCTATAGAAGCTTAGATGGATACTTCCCACTGAAATAAAATATTGTGGCAGCAACCTTAAGAGCGTTCATTACAACTGTACATAAATCTGACTGGTATGGTAGTATTATGCAATAACATGGGGTGGTGACCGTTGAGTATGGTTCATGATACTTGTCCTCTTAGAAGACAATGTCCTTTGCTCCCCTCCTCATATCCTCATCATCCACTTGGTTATGTCCCTATTCCTATACTTTTTTGTCTTTAGTTATATCTCCAGTTAGCAGACATGATATTACAGAGTTCGAGCACCTAATAAAAACCAGCTCACTCAATATGCATAGAAGCTATGCCATAGTAAGTTATAGAAACGTCTTCACGCATGTATGGATGTTAGTTAGCTTATTAAAATTGTAATGACCTGAACATGAATCTGCTAACAAATGCTCTTTCTGTAATAATGATGGCCCTACATACAAAATGTTAACTACTGTATTCAAATGTTAACTAATGTTTACTACTAAGTAATTGTTTATTTCTTGTATAAAATCAATAAGCATTATACATGGGAAAAAAATTGCCTTGGACCATAGACAGTGTACCACTTTAGCGTCACTCTCCCTAAAAAAAACTCTTTCAGTTCAGTCAAACACACCTTATCACAGCACAGACACATATGCTGGACATATACACTAATTTGGGCTAATTTTACTAAGTGAATTGACAACCAGATGGCTAAATGTTGTTAAAAATATTCCCAGGAACATTGTAATTTCCAGGAAGCATCCTTTGGTGTTCATCAAAACAGTCACATCCCTGCAATACATGTCTATATTGCATGGCGATACCTATAGCAGGTGGCAGGCTATTGATGAAGTGCATTTGCAAAGGTAAATGCAAAATACGTCCTCAACATTTTGCAAACCAGAGTTTTCCAACCCAGGATTATTATTATTATTATAATTATTATTATTATATTATTTATAGAGCGCCGTCAAATTCCGCAGCGCTTTACAATGGGTGGACAAACAGACATGTAGTTGTAACCAGACAAGTTGGACACACAGGAACAGAGGGGTTGAGGGCCCTGCTCAATGAGCTTACATGCTAGAGGGAGTGGGGTAAAATGACACAAAAGGATAGAAGATGATGACTACCCACAATGACTAATCCACTTATGGATTTATTTACTAAACATAAAATTTTAGTGAATTGAAATCTAAATTGCAAAATAATATCTGATTATGAAAAATTCTGCCACTCTGCTATAGTCACAGTTTGGCCATTTGTAATTACTGAGAAAATAAAATTGTCACGTTCATTTTTTAACCATTTTTCATTGTCAAATTCATTTAGTTTTTTACCAGTCAGGTCAAAAATATTATTCCAACAGCATTTTTTTTAAAATGTATCCACAAAACAATGTGTTGATAAACAATGACAAATAACGTCTAAAAAAATTGTGAAAATACCTTACATGGATGATGGCCAGTTGGCAATAGATTTAAAGATCTGTGTTGGGTATTTTTTTTCTCATTTTTTAGAATGGAATCTTTATATCTATTGCCAACTGGCCACCATGTGTGTTTTGACATGTTATGTCCAACTAGTATTTTCTAGCTGTCTACTCGCATGCAATTAATACTTTTTCTAATTATGCTGCTCCCCATGATTTTATTTTAGTAGTTTTGCTCAATATCCTACTATAATTCCATCATTTTACTGTACTATGCGCCATTTATTTTTAATGTTTACTTTTTTCTTTATTAAAATACGTGACAAAACCATGTTTGATCATTTAATTTCATTAACCTTTGGTTACTAACCTATGGAATAATGACTTTCAGGGTGTCATGTTTTCCAAAAAATTGCAATGCCTATTATTATTATTATTATTATTATTATTATTTTTATTATTATTATTATTATTATTATTATTATTTTAACACAATGTTTAATCATTTTATATTCAACTGATTAAAGCATTTTTTTTTTTTTTAAACGGGCCATTTCAAATGAGCAATTAACTAAGATGGCAATTACTCATTACCATAATCCGTTGTGAGCTAAGCTCTGAGCTGCTATACTGGTGGCATGAGTTAGATCTGGTTAGACATCCTTTTTAGACATTCTGTCTGCAATAGTAAAGTTGGACATTTGGACAGAGTGAGTTCTGGATGAAATATTTGACTTTATGGTGATGTATGGAGTTTAATCAACCATGTGATGTGGTCTGTTTAGTAACCCTGATGTCATAAAACATTGAGGTTAGGTTTGAGGAAATGTTTCCTGTGTGTCTAAGGTGGGATGGTAAAATCCCCTCAGTCTGTTGACAGTTTCAAAGGAATTCCAAAGGATTAATCCCATTGAGGAATCCAAGTCACTTACTGCATTAATTGGGAGAAGGTCCTAGGACCTATGATTTGGAGGAGTTCAGAACAGGTAATCAGCAGATCCTTATTACAGATAATGCTGACTTGTGCTTTCTCTGGTGACTGGAGAGGAGCCGACATGCTTTGACGACTGTCTTCAAAACCTATAATGACTGAGGTGGAGCCAGAAGTGGAGACTTTTAAAGTTGCTCTAATTTTTATAGTGAGTTCGACCTGGTGACCTTTTCACCTTTTCTATGCCAAGCCCAGGCCTAAGTTCGACATTTAGGGCAATATTAAAAGTCAATATTTCTATTTTTTTTGTCAAGTCCGTTAGATTAAAATAAGTCATACAAAATTAGCACAAAATAAAATTTATATTGCGCTAACATATTCTGCTTTGCTTTACAATTTTATTGTGGAGAAAAACAGCAAATAAGAGACAAACTACTAAAACTGTTAATATTATTACATCTCACATTTTTTTTTACATATTCATTAACACTTAACAATCTTTTGAGCATTTTAACAAAATACTTGACTTATTCTCATCAAGAAAAATCCATGTATCTTTAGAAATACTTAATTATAACCTACTGTACTGCACGCTGCAAGTCTTCTCGTTTTATACCATAAAAATGTGCATACTCAGCAAATACCCCATTGTTAAGCGAGATATACAGCCAGAGGAATGCCGTTGGGGTACCTCTGACCTGCTTGTAAGTATTTCATGCACTGCAAAAAAAATAAAAAAAAATAAAAATAAATAAAAATGCTTAATTGTATGTTTTTTATAAAATGAAATGATGAGGTACGTCAAGCACTATTCATATTTGTGAATATTCACCAAGGAATTTACAAAAATGCCAAAAGAGAATTGGCAAAATAGCAGAGATGAAGAATTGTTCCAATTTAGTTATTTTGGCACTTTTTTTTTTAATTTCCTGGTTTTCCTATAGTATCTCGTTAAATTGGTAGTTCTGTCAGGATGGGGTACATATTGTGGGCTAATGTCCATTTCTAAAATGTTTTATGCAGTAAGTTAACAATTTCGAATTGCTTATTGGGGTGAAACGTGTTGTGGATCCACCTATAAAGGACAAATAATAGTTTAAAAGGGGCTACTGAAGTGGGGACTTTTCAGTCTGAAAGAAGGAGTGGAGGGATTATTCACAGTGTCAATATCACTGTGGCGGCGTTCCTGGCTAGCGCAATCAAAGTTGCAGCTAAGTGCCATATCGTCTTGGGGAGTTGCAGCCCGCTTACAGATAATGGCTGAAGGCCGGCTTCTCGGGACTTTGGAATCTAAGGATGAATCTGTCTGTTGTGTAAATCACCCCAAAACAGCTAACCAGTTGTGATGTATTGCTGGCATGTTAAGCTTGAATACAGCTGTGGCCGTTGCCCTTATCCACTACATTAAGGCCACCTGTGATTGTTGACCAATGAGATGAGGGTTCTGTTATGGGTTAGCAATAATTTTGGAATATTGGCTTTGAATAAATTCATGTGCCTTTGGAGATTTCATTTGATGTATATATAACTAAATAAATAAAAGAAGTGCACTCAAAAGATAAACAAAAAAAATAAGATAACTATTAATTGACCTGCGAATATATTGTACTCACACAAATAGAAGTTTATTTTTCCTTTGCATTTAATGTGGCATGGGAATGTGAGTGATGTATATATTTTAAAAATCTACAAGTTTTTGCCAATATTTCTGCTATCTAACCCGCTAAAGAGAGAAAACATTATTTCACTGCTATACAAAATATGTGATAATAAATTAATAATAAGATAATATATTTCTCGAATATAAAGCTGCACTGGAACCAGCACAGCTTTTCGAACATAAAAATACAAAAATAGGAAAGGGGGGGAAAAAATGGAGGTAATTAAAAAAAAAAAAAAAAAAAACCAACACATTTTTTATAAAGTATTTAAATGACTTTTCCAACCCTCCCTTTTAGTCTTAAACAGCATGAGAATGTTGATGTACATAGAACTCAATGTTGCATGAGATTCTTATTACAATAGGTCATCGCCCTTGGGATATACCATTGTGCTGTTCTGCAGGTATTTTGGGCAGTGAAGTAAGCTGGGAGAATGGCAGGAAATGAGCTGTGTGACTTGCTCCTCAGAATTACCAGCGTGCCAGGGAAACAATGACTAAACATGTTTAGAAATAATACAATGTTTAGCCAGTGTTTGAAACCTAAGGAAGAGAAAGTTATTATATCAGCTACAAAGGGGTCCTGAGTAAATTCTAAAACTTTGGATAATAGAAGAGAGTTTTGTATAGGACTCTGCTACTTGTTGCCCAATTTTAACACCATACCTCCCCACATAGACAGGTATGAAATTGAGACACTGGCACCTACACGGAAAAGGGCCTGTCTTAAAAAGAGGCATGTCAGACTGGTGTTACTGGATGTCAGGCTGACTGGCAGTAATGCTGACTGTTACAAGTCTTCAAAGTGTCTCTGTCATTTTCTCTCCAACCTATCCTTCAGTCAGGGCTGTATTTACACGTCCTCAAAAAAGTGTTGAACAAATGTATCAGTAGACGCACTCAGGGCTCTACTACTTTACAATGCTCTCTGCCTGTCCTGCCCTTAGTGTACTGGCCTGCTGGATTGACAGGCAGGTCCTGAACTCTTTCTGAAAGGCCCCCTTTAACCCTCCCACTGATGTCTCGCTTCTCGGGCCTCCGATGTTGGGGGGCTATGAACCTTGGACAGTGGGACAGGAGCCCTAAATCATGAACGATGGTTGGTCTGTAAAACTGTGGACAAGAACTAAATATTCAGATATATATTTTCAATTTTTTTATCATTAGAAATACCATAGCTTGTAAATTACATTTATCTATAGGCTGATTGAGCTTTATGGGAAATGTTGCTCAGTTCAGCCATTACGGGTACAGATTACATAGGTGCCTACCTTTTTGACAGTTGCAACCATCAAACTTGTTCATTTACTAAAGTCTGAAATATTTTCAAAAATACTTTTAATGTGTTTATATTTGCCTAAAATTTTGTGCAGCCCCCCTGCACCCAAAAAAACCGCCAATGTGATATTGTCTATTCCTTTTGATATTGCCATACCTAACTGATGCTCACTGTATTGGCAGGAAAAATGCACTAAAATAAGGTAACTAAGTCAAGCAATACCATGTTTGTGAAGCTATTCATGCTATGCAATGCTTTACTAAATCAGAATATAAATCCTTTGGTCCATCACAAGTTCAGGTTTTGAGTGTTTCTGTGTTTTGGTTACTTTGCACATCCAAAGTTTATAAATGTACAACCTATGACAATTCATGGCTATTATTTGTTCTATGTTATGTTTTGTTATTTTATAATCACTTTTTTTGGAGTATATTTAACTCTAGATGTTCAGCTTGACTAATTTGACAGCAAAAAGTCAAAAATACCAAGTAAAATAAAAACTAGCCTTCCACAAGGACCTCCTAAATTAATCTATTGATCTTTTTTATTTGTCGGAGTTGATCCTACTGCAGCTGTCTTTCGAACACCACTTTCTACATTTTTTTAAAATATTCAGTATGGTGTAGAAGGTTCAAGGTAAAGATAACCCATGGCCTGTGGGATTTCAGGTGTTTTATTATGATATCAATGAAAAAAGAGCCAAAATAATTAGGTGATATAAACCCACTAAGCCTTTGTTGACTTTGGAAGAGAGCCAGACAATGCCTGCTTAGTTTAATAAGGGAAAATACTTTAAATATTGTTGTTTATTTGCTTGTTTGCTTTAACCTCTCAGTTGTTTTCCGTTGTGTTTTTTTTAACCCTGTCCCGACCACTAGCAGGCGATTATTTCAAATAAACAATCTCACAGTTACTAGCAAGAGCTCTTACTAACCCAATCCATTTTTGTAAGTCTTACCAATACTCTATTGTGTTTCTTCTTGTCTCTTATTTAACAACGTCCATAAATCTGGATACATTGACATCCATTTGAAGCCCTCCATCAGTGGGATGGCCTATCTTATATTATATCATATCATAATATATAAAGCACAATATTTAACTATGAAATGTGTGAGTTTACATTTTATTTTAATATACAGCACTGTTTTATGATTTTTTTGTTGTTTTAAAAAAAAAAAACTTTTGCAAATGAAATAAAACATACGTATGCAGAAAAAAAATACATAGAAAAAGGAAAAAATACAATTGCCAGATTTCTCACGGTACATTTTTTTTATCGTATGCATGTATTCAGTTCTATATTGCATGTATGTGTCCAGAGTTCATTTGTTTCTATAATGTCGAGTTTTTCGTGAGATTTTGTTCTAGGGTTACTACATTGGCCAAAATTATCAAAGAAAATATTTGTGATAGGTTTTCCAAGAATTATTATGTAGAAAAATGTAATTGTTCCTTAGAAGTTAATTTTAGCAGTAGTCCTGCACTGAATCCATGTTTACCAAATCACTCTCCGTAATTTGTGTAATAACAAAATACTCTGAATGTAAAACATATGAAGTGTTTATTACAGTACAGTAATCCTGAAATTGGCCCAAATACGGACACTAACCTCCAAGTCTATTTGAGTCCACCTTTTAGAATCTGTCACAAATCCTGCAGTGTCCCTTCCATGTCTGGACTCTGGATCCACTCCTAGTTTGTTATTAAGACTATATTCTTATGTTAGTTTCTTAATGTCAGGGCTCCTAGGAGACCCAACACGCAGGGTGTAAAATAAAAACGTATACTGGACCTTAGATTGGCCGGCCTTTTTCGTTTGACAGAAAGAGATTGGTAAAGACCAAGCCGCGTTCAAGGAATACAGAAACCATGAAAACGAGTATACTATCCAAGCCAGGGAACCAGATAATAGAGTAGTTGAGGTACGAGAGCCGAGTCAAGAACAGGAGACTGGAGAGGACTCAGTTAGCCGAGGTCAATATATACCAAAAAGGAACCATCAGGAAAGAAGCGCTATTGGGAACCATGTCCTATGTGTGACCCAGTACCTTTTATAGGTTGGCTCTTTAAATTGAAAGCCGCGCCCCCAAAATGGTCGAATTTGGACATTTTGGCGGGCCATGACGTCATCGGCGGCATGATGTCGGCACAACATTCAATGACTGACTACTTTACCCTGAAAACCGCAAATACATTATGTGACGTTTCATTTTGTCTGGTATCCTACTGGCCTTAAATTGGTTCTTTGAAACCCTAACATTCCAACTTTTGGAGATATTCCCTGTAACCCTTTTTGCTCCCCAGATGTTTGTGAACTCCATTTACCTACTGCTTAGCTTGCTAAAAGATTAACCGCAACTAGCTTATAGGGCCATCTGTGTCTATTGGTTTTGATATTGGTATTATCACACGTCTATTGGTCAGAAAGGGCTGCACACACCAAGAACATAAAAAAAGTATACAATTACATATATCTAAATTTTTCTATGAAGCAGTATGTGTAAACATTTAGTGAAATGTGTATATATATATATTTAAATGTAATGCATTAATGGGTGACACTTAGAGTTTATGGGTTTAGTGCTCAGTGACATGTGTAAGCATATCTCTTTTTCTCTCTTTAAGGGCTTTTGACACTATACCCTGACCTAAGAGACACTGTACCCTGACCTGAGAGCGTTCGTGATTGCGAATGCAAAAAACAAGCAGCCTTTCGTTTTAACATAATAATATATTTAGTGGAGATTGCCGCTTAAATTGCATTTTCATTTTCTGGAGCTAGTTCGAAAACAAGTGAGTTTGTGGGTTGTGTGACAAGTCGTGATGTATTGTACCTGGGGGAATCCTGCCTCTTTCATAATCCGATTAGCGCTGCTCAATTGTCTTCTGTCAGCCGTTTCCATTAAGGGAGCTACTTTGTAATCAAATTACGAAGGGGGGAAGACAAGGTGATTTACGTTCTGATGAAAATGTCAATTTAGCTTGTTCCATGTGACACCACTGAGAGAAATTAGAATTCTGTCTTCACAGGTAGCAATGTGTAAATGTTAAAAACAAAGTATAGTTCCCTGCTATTAATGTGAATTGACATTTTTTTCTCACTTAACTCATCAGTGGTTTTTGGTCATATTGGAGTGGGCGGAATAACCGGAAGTATCCCCTGTGTCGTATTGCACTGTACCAATTTTTTTGTGGACTTTGGCTTCCATAAAATAAATGGTTGTACTCATACACTATGTTTCTGCGTATATGTTGTTTAATTAAAGAGAACACTTGGGAAGAAGTACATATTGTTTTGGCAATGTTTCTCAGAGTTAATATTTATATAAATCATGCACGCATGTTCACGATGTTTAGTTGTAGTTCACTTAAACATTAAGGAAGCAATGAGAGACATTTATGAAGTTGTGCCTTGTCACGATTGCTGATGCCAAACATGGTGGTTCTAGCACCTCAGAAAAAAGCTGACCTTCTAGCATTACTATAATATTTAAAGGACCACTATAGACACCCAGACCATTTCAGCTCAATGAAGTGGTCTGGGTGCCAGGTCCATCTAGGGTTAACCCTGCCTGCTGTAAACATAGCAGTTTCAGAGAAACCGCTATGTTTACATTAGGGTTAATCCAGCCTCTAGTGGCTGTCTCATTGACAGCCGCTAGAGGCGCTTCTGCGCTTCTCACAGTGATTTTCACTGTGAGAAGACGCCAGCGTCCATAGGAAAGCATTGAGAATGCTTTCCTATGGACTGACTGAACGCGCACGTGGCTCTTGCTGCGCATGCCCATTCAGCCGATGACGTCGGAAGGAGGAGGCGAGTCCCCAGCGCCGAGGGAGCCCGGCACTGGAGAAAGGTAAGCCTTTAACCCCTTCCTCCCCCTAGAGCCCGGCAGAGGAGGGCCATGAGGGTGGGGGGGACCTATTAACACTCTAGTGCCAGGAAAACAAATTTGTTTAAGGTTTACAGAGAATTAGAGAGTGCAATAAACAAAAATATCCAGCCATTGAGAAAAACCTATTTGGGCAAAATTGCATTGTTAACAAAAGATGTCAGACTAGAATGTCAGACTGCGTGCAAAAATTCTACAAATACTCTTTGCATTAGTGGCTAGCAGAGGAGCATGTTTACATTCCCAGTGCAGGGGTGCCCAAAAGTTAGATCCCCAGATGTTGTAGAACTACAACTCTCATCATGCTTTTGCCTTTAGAATGACAAGGCATCATGGAAGCTGGAGTTTTAAAACATCTGGGGATCTACCTTTTTGGGCACCTCTGTCCTAGTGCATCCACTCAATGAGCCATGGCAGCTGAAGGATTGGAACTCGCACCAGGATCACTCCTGCCTAAGGATAGGAAGATAAGAATGTCACCTGGTATCATGGCATGTCTTACAACATGCAGAAGGCTTGTGTGGGTCAGAATTTGCCGTATGCAGCTTTAAATCATATTTACATCCTACAGTGTGCCAAAGGTACAGTGTCTGATCCAGTGGGAAATGTTTCCTTGGGACACATTTATTCTGTCACAACCCAAATCAGCGTAATTGTAATGCCACTAGGTAGCTTAGCATTGCTGCCTGTCATGTGCCTTGATAGCTCTAAATAGGTGTACCCAATAATGCATATACATCAATAACTCAGTAGGTACATCCTGTTTTCATATCCTGTGAAGCACTGTGTATGATGCCATACAGGGCAAGGAAAACAATATCGCATGTTCTGCAACACAGGATCCATCAATCTAAGGGCAGCACCGGGACACTCATGGGAGATACACTGAAGGGGGACCCTCCTGGTGCTCCATAGTTTGCTTCTTCTACTTCTTATGATTACGTTATAACTTTCAAAATGCCAACATATACTGCAGAGGTGTACAACAGAGAGAATGAAACACATCAATATAGGAATACCAGTAAAAAAGGAAGCATTTTTATACAAAATGCATGGCAAGAAGGTCTTCTCTTCCTCGCTCTTTACATATGTCTTCTACCTCTCTCTCTCTCTCTCTCTTTATATATAAATATATATATATGGTGGCCTGTCTTTCTGTCTCTGGGTAGGTCTGACTAGCTATCTCTCTGTATGTCTGTCTCTCAGCCTGACTCTCTCTTTCTCTCTCTCTCTCTTTCTCTCTCTCTCTCTCTCTCTCTCTCTCTCTCTCTCTCTCTCTCTGTATGTTTGTCTAACACAGCTTTATTGTGTAGCTTTATTAATCCAGCAATGCAGATACAAAATAATGCGGTATCACATCTCTAAAGCTTTTTATTGAACTAACAGAAATTTTAAATGTCAGGAGATAGCAAATACTGTCTCAAGATTCTTTTATCCAATTAAATAAAAAATAAAGTCACGATTAAAGGGACACTATAGTAGTAACCAAAACCACTACAGCTCAATGTAGTGGTTCTGGTGTCTATAGTCTGTCTCTGAAGGCTTAGCAATGTAAACTCTGCCTTTTCAGGGAAAAATCAGTTTCTGCCTAGGAACAACTTAAATGGCAACTAGAGGGGCTTCCTTGTTCAGTGTGCAGTACCTACATTCAGCATCTCCACTCTCTGCTGAACGTTTCCCATAGGGATGCATTGATTCAATCCATCTCTATGAGTAGAAACTGATTGGTGCAGTGTCTTGCCGCGCACACGCAGTAGCCTCCAAATGCTTTCCTATAGGAAACCACTGGATTGGTTGAGATTATCGAGATTGATGATCTCAGTCATGGAGCCATGGCCATGGTGAAAAGGTAAGTTAAAAATTTTTTGACTCCATTCTGAGGGAGTCCATGTATCTAAATAGGTAGTGTGACACTATAGTGTTCCTTTAACTGCAACAGTCCACTATATTGTATCTGTATGTCTATCTGAGTATCTATCTGTGTGTTTGTGTGTGTGTGTGTGTGTGTGTGTGTCTGTCTGTCTATCTCTATACAGTATAACTATACATATTGTATTGATTTTTTTTTTTTAACTGCACGGTCATATCCCTCTAAGGAAACGTGGGGGGAAAGAACTGGTGATAGATGACAGAGATATTACTAACAGCCTGAGGGTTTACATTGCAGCTGCTAATAACATTCCTTCTTATGATGGGACAAGATTTACGCTGTCCCCCTCCTTCAGCCTGTTGTCTCCAGCAAAGTCTGTGTGTCTCCCCAACCTGTCCCTTAGATGTAATTGTCCTTCTAATGCTGCCTTTATTTGAAGCAGATCTCCCTCACTCACAGAGTAGAATGTCATTATGTCGTATTTTAGTTCTATTTACATTTTCTTTGCCAGGGGGATGACATTGTAATTATTTCTATAGCTGACAGCACAGAAGTCTGCTGGCATCAGAGAGCCCCCACCCCAGCCTTGATTACATGCTCTGTTTTCCTTCAAATCGCCCACAAATGACAGACAGCAGCAGTTTTATGAGGGATATGCCAAATCTTTTCTGAATATGTTACTATACTATGACATGCCCATGGCAGGGGGTTAGTACAGGAGCTTAAAACTAACTTTAACACTAACAGCCCTTTGGGTTCTGTCTGTTAAAGTCTAGCATTTCAACTGAAGAAAATCTGCTGGGGAAAAAACAACCATATTTTAGGTTGTTTGAAGCCAAACCACACTCAAGTTTTACATACAAGTTTTAATAATAGCCGGTAAAATTGACTGACTTTAAAAATGTAGCTGTTTTGAATGGACCTTTAATCTTGAATCTGATTGGCTGTTAGAAAGCATTCTGAAAAAGAGTGATTTTTTTTGGCTGCCAAGGAGTGATAGGGAGAGTGTTAATGTCCATTTTGGCCTTGTTGGACTTTGGCATGGCTGAGTCCTCAATACCGCATTTCTTATGGACTCTCATTGTACTCTATGATAGTTCCTCAATGTAATTTCCAAAGATGAGGGAGAAGACTTTGAGTGCCAGAGTCTCATGACTTTTGTTAAACTCTCTCTATAGAGTGCTTGCATGGTATAATCTACAATACCGTTTAGGAGACTCTTGGACCCCCTATTAACCAAGTGAGAGACTCATAGTCTCATTACCCTCACTTCGTGTTCAGACAAGAAAAAGTTAATTTAATAGAAGGAGTGAACTTTTGGCTGCTTACCTGATCTTACCCCTTAATTAATGGGCCTGAGGGTGCCCACTCCCCCTGGCAGGAATTTATGCTAATGCTTCTAAGAAATAACTTGATAGGGAGATGCCTGAATATTTTTGATGGAGCTTGCATAATGGTTTATAATCACTGCTCTAGACTCATATGCAAATTAAATTAGCTTGGTGACCATTTCCTTAATTGAAATATTCCTTTGTAATATTTAAAAAAAATATGTTTTTAGTTTCCATGTCCTTAGAATATAGAGATTCCAACCTCCCCCCTCTAAATCCCTCGACATCATGATCCAATTTAATGCTCCTCATAGACGAACCCTGGGACTTAACGCACATGCGCAGCGAGCGCCAGGCAGGAATCCAAACTTCCCCATCGGAAAGCATTAAATCAGGGCTTTCCTGTTGAGACTGCAACATCGAGTTTTGCTCGGTTGTTGCAGTGGAAACCTCGAGTAGCTGTGAGTGCAACATACTATGGAACACATGTGTGTAGGTAGCGGTTACGTGTGGTGCGACACAATACATCACCCCCATTCAAACCCTTAACCCAATCAAAACTAGGAAACATATATGTGTGGTATAAAAAGGCCACAGCTTTTATTTATAATTTATCAAACATATTTATAAAACCAACCATAAATAAAACAAGGTATAAACATTATTTAACTTGAACTAGTCCTTGCCAACCGTACCACCAACCCTCTAGGGTACACGCCCTACCGAGGCATCAGCCCTCCCCCCTCGTCCATGATACCTGGCCTTCACCTTGGCCTTCCAATACCACATGCCAACCCCTGGCCACCATTCCTGGCACAGAGGGCACGCGCAAATACCCAAACCTTTCCCGAGGTTAGGGGAGGGGGCCCGACCCAGCATCCTTCTTTTTCTTGTACTCCACTTCCCAATTGGTTCGGCAAGGACCATACCCGCCGGCTGTGACAAGATATTGAACACCTACAGAGAAAGGAAACAAAAACAGCAAAACAGGGGAGGGAGGGAGATTGTCACCTTGCCGTTATTTTAAGATGGCTGAGGTGAAGGGGACAAAATGTCCGTTATTTATACAACCCCACCCAAACCCTTAACCTAAATGCCACACCCATTTTACACCCACACCCACCACACCCACACATGCCTCCTATCCGGCTAGCTTTCAGCCCGCCTCCTCTGGGCCTTGTGTGTAGGTAGCGGTTACGTGTGGTGCGACACAATACATCACCCCCATTCAAACCCTTAACCCAATCAAAACTAGGAAACATATATGTGTGGTATAAAAAGGCCACAGCTTTTATTTATAATTTATCAAACATATTTATAAAACCAACCATAAATAAAACAAGGTATAAACATTATTTAACTTGAACTAGTCCTTGCCAACCGTACCACCAACCCTCTAGGGTACACGCCCTACCGAGGCATCAGCCCTCCCCCCTCGTCCATGATACCTGGCCTTCACCTTGGCCTTCCAATACCACATGCCAACCCCTGGCCACCATTCCTGGCACAGAGGGCACGCGCAAATACCCAAACCTTTCCCGAGGTTAGGGGAGGGGGCCCGACCCAGCATCCTTCTTTTTCTTGTACTCCACTTCCCAATTGGTTCGGCAAGGACCATACCCGCCGGCTGTGACAAGATATTGAACACCTACAGAGAAAGGAAACAAAAACAGCAAAACAGGGGAGGGAGGGAGGGAGATTGTCACCTTGCCGTTATTTTAAGATGGCTGAGGTGAAGGGGACAAAATGTCCGTTATTTATACAACCCCACCCAAACCCTTAACCTAAATGCCACACCCATTTTACACCCACACCCACCACACCCACACATGCCTCCTATCCGGCTAGCTTTCAGCCCGCCTCCTCTGGGCCTTGTGTGTAGGTAGCGGTTACGTGTGGTGCGACACAATACATCACCCCCATTCAAACCCTTAACCCAATCAAAACTAGGAAACATATATGTGTGGTATAAAAAGGCCACAGCTTTTATTTATAATTTATCAAACATATTTATAAAACCAACCATAAATAAAACAAGGTATAAACATTATTTAACTTGAACTAGTCCTTGCCAACCGTACCACCAACCCTCTAGGGTACACGCCCTACCGAGGCATCAGCCCTCCCCCCTCGTCCATGATACCTGGCCTTCACCTTGGCCTTCCAATACCACATGCCAACCCCTGGCCACCATTCCTGGCACAGAGGGCACGCGCAAATACCCAAACCTTTCCCGAGGTTAGGGGAGGGGGCCCGACCCAGCATCCTTCTTTTTCTTGTACTCCACTTCCCAATTGGTTCGGCAAGGACCATACCCGCCACTAGCCCCGCTGCATTTACGCCTAAATCAGCGGGCGCGACCCCCAAGCAACGCCATGGCCTGTTCCAACGCATCCTGCAGCTCTAGGTTAAACAAGTCCAAACCGACATCAGTGAGATGGACCCCATCCGGGCGAAAAAAGATAGCCGCCTCCCGCTCAAAAATACGGTGTCGAACTGCCAAGCCCCCGATACCTAGCACAAACTTGGAAACCCGCTTATTAATCTTTATTCGACAGCGCTCCATAGCACCCTGATCGCGTGCGCACTTCCAGTAGTTCCTGGAAACTATTCCTGACCATATTAAGCAAATTCTTGGAAAAAGTACTCGCAAGCGCGCCAAGTCTCGCCTGATCAGCTCCCCTAAGCCCCACGCGGGCAGCGAACCTAAATCGTTCCCTCCCAGATGCACCACCAAGATATCCGGGATTCCTAATAACGTGGATAACTGCACGACCTCAGGCAACAGCTGACCCCATTTCATGCCCCGGAACCCGAACCACCGGACCTCCGCCAGCTCCCGAGGTATTCCAAGCCTTGTCCCACCCGGGCGAACCCCAGCCCGCAGGTGGGCCCAGTAGATGTAGGAATGACCGATTATCCAGATCCGTCGGCCGGGCCCTGTGGAGAAAACACAAGGGGAATACCGATCAGCCGAGTGGGCCGAACATAGGACCGAAACCTCCCCGATTCCCATCTACCAATCCTTTGAATGGCCTGGTCCAAGAAACCTAAACGAGAGGCTTCCGTAGCGGCCCCAATCCGAAAAGAGTGACCCCCAAAGTCTGTGCTCGAAATACCCAGATGTTCGAGTGCCAAACGGAAAACCCGGAGAAATTGGAAGCGAGAAAGAAAAGACCCATCCCCATGGATTAACAATGGGCCTACAACATCCGGGCGACACAGAAGGTAAGATTGAAAAGCTGCGACGGGACAGACAGCCGAGCCGGGAATGGCGCGAAGGGACACCCATGCCCCCCTACCAAAAATGTCAGTTTTCGACTTTCGCACCAAAAAACGCACCGTATCATCCACGACCGACACATCATGGAACAACAAGCCGCCTGGAATCCGCTTGCTAGGGCTCACAAGTTCCCCAATCCGCAGAGCACCAAAGAAGGCGAAAGAGAAAGCCACCCGAAACAAACGCGCTTCGAAATCGGACAAACAGACCCTGGATAAGACCGACGCGATACCAAGTAGCAGTGCGCCAGAAACCGGTCTCCTGGAATCCCGAGGCTGCGGACCTCTACGCCAGCCACGCATAGCGAGCCGGACCATGAAATCTTTGGTCACATCCGGCACGCGAGTCAGGTTGAACCAGAAGCTCAGACCTGACAGCTTCCCCGCTACCGTGGCTGGGGAACAACCACTAGCCTCCCAAAACCAGAGCAACCGTAAAACCCCCTGAACCCTCTCCGCAGATGAAGAAAACCCACCTTGGTCCTGCTCCAGAGCGACCCAGTCACCCCATGCCTTACCGTACCGGGCCCAAGTAGCATCCGACACTGAAGACCGAATCCATTCCCTTATTCGCTCAGGCCAAGGGACCATAGCTCTCTGGGACAGGAAAGGCCCTTCGTATCTGCTTCGGGCGCGATCTGACGAAACACCTGCCATTGGAAACGAGAAAGGGCGTCAGCCGTGGTATTCTCTACACCGGGAATATGCACAGCGCGACATGTAACGTTCAAAGACAGGCAACGCAGAACCAAGCTCCGCAGGAGCCTGACCACCGGAGGAGAGGAGGCTGTCAACCGATTAATGGCCTGGACAACGCCCAAATTGTCACAGTGGAACACGACACGCCTGTCCTTGATCTCCGGCCCCCAAAGATGGAGAGCCACCACAATGGGAAAAAGCTCCAAGAACGCCATGTTCTTGGTCAGGCCCGAGTCGAACCACGATCTTGGCCAAGGTTCTGCGCACCATTGTTTTCCCATGATAGCCCCAAAACCCGACGAACCCGCGGCATCCGTAAACAGGTGCAGCACTGAGTTTGCTACCTCGGGCTGCTGCCAGTAAGACCTACCATTGTACTCTTCCAGAAAAACCGCCCAAACCGCTAAATCCTCCCTGAGCGGTTTGGTCAGGCGGACGAAGTGGAACGGCTTCAGTATCCCTGACGTGGCAGCCGCCAGGCGTCGGTTAAATACTCTACCCATGGGCATAATCCGACAGGCAAAGTTTAATTTGCCCAACAAGGACTGAAGTCGTTGCAGCGTGATCTTCCGCAAGGAGCTCGCCTCCTGGACCACCCCACGTAGATCAGCCAACTTGTCCAACGGAAGCCGACATTCCCCGACGACCGAATCAATCTCGATCCCGAGGAAGCACAAGCACGTGGAAGGACCAATCGTTTTGTCAGGTGCCAGCGGCACGCCGAACATACAGGCCACATCCGACACTGCTTGTAAGATCTGGGAGCATATCGGGGAATGCGCGGGGCCCACACACAGAAAGTCATCTAAGTAGTGAAGCAGGGAATCGTAACCGGACTCCATTCTCACTACCCATTCTAGAAAAGAGCTGAAGCATTCAAAATAAAAACAGGATATTGCACAACCCATGGGGAGACACATATCCACGTAATAATGACCTTCAAATGCACATCCCAAGAGATGGTGACACTCTGGGTGAACTGGTAGGAGGCGAAAAGCAGACTCGATATCAGTTTTTGCCATGAGTGCCCCTGGGCCAGCGGCCCTGACTATGCCCACAGCAGCGTCAAAGGACGCATAGGAAACGCGGCATAATTCAGCTGCAATGTCATCGTTTACCGAGCACCCATGAGGGTGCGACAGGTGATGAATCAGCCGGAACTTTCCCGGTTCCCGTTTGGGCACCACGCCCAACGGTGAAACCCTTAGATCGGGTAGTGGCGAATCCCGAAATGGGCCCGCCATTCGGCCCAGCGCCACTTCCTTCGCCAGTTTTTCCTTGACCACCCCTGGATATTCAGAAACAGATCTCAGGTTTCTGCAAAAACCGGAGACCTGCCGAGGCCGGTGAGGGATCCAAAACCCCTGCCCAAATCCCTCCAGCAATAAGGCAGCCGCCTTCTTATTCTTATAACGATTTAGCCATGGGCGCATCGCGTCGACGTCCACCGGCGTCTTCGCCCTTAGCGCCCACGGAGTCCCCTTTGTCGCCAGTTTTGGCTCGTTTGAAGCATTTTGAAGCGGGGTGGGACCCACCGCACCCCGAACACTCATGCTTGAAGCGACAACTAGACCCGAATTTGCATTGGCCATCGTTATATTGCCAACAGCAGCCTGTTTTACGTTGCCCGGCCGACGCTGCGGTTGAAGAACCCGCGCCGGCCCCCCCAAGAAAGGACGACAAGCCCCCTTGATGTGAGGCTGGGCGGGTCATGATAGCTAACCACAAGCCAATGTCCATTTGATCCCAGCCCATGGAAGGCCGAACCGCTAAACGTTGGCGGAACTGCTCATCATACCGCCACCAACCTAAACCGCCGTACACCCGACAAGCGGTCCATATGACGTCCTGGTAGCAGAATAGGGAAGAACATTTGGCGGGAGTCTTCTCACCTATCACGCTGGCTAAGATCGAAAAGGCTCGGATCCAGTTTCCGAAAGTTTTCGGAATCTTCCGGTACCGAAACTTTTCTTTGTCCTTTTCGGACTCTTTAGCGTCAGCGTCAACCCGGGGAAGATCTTCCATAGGGAGGAGAGAAAAGATTTCAACAAATTCCCCCTTGTCTATTTTGGCGCGCAATTCCGGCGTGAGATGGAGGCCCAGAGGACCTGACCAGCACATGTACGCCGCACCGTGCGCAGCCGGAGCAACCCCCAAACCCGAGAGAGCAGCGGCGTCCCCGGCCGTGCCTACTGCAGTTTCCGGCGTCACCGGCGGTAACGCCGAGGTTGAGGGGCTGGGGGCCTGTGTCATATTAGCGGGCATTGGCGCCGCGACTGCTGAAGGATCAGACCCTGCGGAACTTGCCCAACCCGCCCGAAGTTGGTTATCTAACGCCACCGGGGGGGAAGCCCCGGGGCGATATCCTCGCTCAAGGGTTAGCAAAACCTGCTTCATAGCCTGGAGTACAGAACCCAATTCTTGCACTTCCCCTGCGCCAGCGCCCCCCAAACCCAACCCCGTTATACCGGAGTACTCACCTGCAGGAGCTGAATTGGCAGGTAGTAGCGGGACTTCAACATGCCCACCAGGCTGCAACGGCCCCAAGGGAACTGCGACCGCAGGAAGCACTGCACCAGTCACAGCATCAGGGAACCGACTTGTCAGCCGACCAGGGGTGACCTGTGAAGACAGGACAGGTGAAAAAGAACCCTGCCCACCCAACCCAGGTAATAGGGGACCCGCAGAAGTGGTAAAGACTGTGTGTGAAACTGGCATGGCAGAAAGAGCCCCAGAGGGGGCAGCATGGACCGTGGGTAATGGCGGGGCAGATGCAGAGGGCATCAGACCCATAGGGAGGGGGCCAAGGGGGGTAGGATGGGCAGGAGATAGTGTTGGGAGAGCTTGATGGGCGGCTGAGGATGATGAGAATGCAGGATGAACGGATGAGGTTGATGGGAGTGCATGCTGTCCGGCTGAGGATGATGGGAGTGCATGCTGGCCGGATGAAGCTGATGGGAGTGCCTGTTGAACGGATGAGGCTGATGGGAGTGTGGTAGTGGCCGGGCCAGGGGAGACAGAGCGGGGAGGATGAGAAGGGGGGGGGCTGTGCCCACGAGTAGCCGGACCTGGCTCCATACCCCGACCCCCCGAACCCCCCAACACCCTACTGGTTGCCCTGCCGCCTCGCGGCCTACTCACCACTCCTGAAGAAGAGCCGGCCGCCGACCTCACTTGCTCGCGCTCCGCCTGGGATCCACCATGAGCCGAGCGCCTGTCAGGTGCTCGGGTTGTCGCCATCATTGTGCTGGAAAGTGATCTCGCGGACGACCTCCTGGAGGCCCGCGAGATCACAGGAGCAGGAACCGGCGCGGGATGGCCATCACCTCCCCGAGAAGCGGCAGCCGCACGGGTAGCTCTAGACCGCCTCAGGGAGGAGGCGACAGGCTGCACTGACACGCTGCCGCCCGCGGCCGCGGGGGACCTGGCACGCGGGCCGGCAACGGGGCTCCTGCTCCTACCCCTCACCCGACCCTCCCGCGAGGGGCTATAACGGGTAGGAGGACGCGCCCGGCGGCGCGGAGTACCCTGGCTGCCGACAGAGGGAGCAGCTACCAGGGAGGCACCCTGCAGCCTTACCAGCTGGGCCTGCAGGTGCCGGCCACCGTCCTGGAGGGCCTCAGCCCGAAGAGCAGCAAGGATTCCGTCTATATCCATGCTTCTGGCCGTGGGGTAAGCAAAAGCAACACAATGATAGGAAACAGGGGGAGAGATTGTCACCTTGCCGTTATTTTAAGATGGCTGAGGTGAAGGGGACAAAATGTCCGTTATTTATACAACCCCACCCAAACCCTTAACCTAAATGCCACACCCATTTTACACCCACACCCACCACACCCACACATGCCTCCTATCCGGCTAGCTTTCAGCCCGCCTCCTCTGGGCCTTGACTGGAAAATCAGCCATTTTGTATTTGCTTTCTATATGACGCAAACTAGTACTGGACTGGAAATGATGGTGTTCGATATTGTTAGAACGTTACAAATCCCAGTGTCTGAACTATGCTATACAGCACCGAGAGAGTATTTTTCTACACACTAAACATGAAATGCTGCTTTAATTATCTCACAAGCAAAGCTGAAGCATTAGGGAGGAAACGAAGTGAAGAGACATAGAGATCAAGGACTTCTTAAGTAAATGTAATATAATTCAGGCCATTTCTTTATTTGATCAGGCTTTAATACTTAGCAGTTCTGTAAGCAAACATTTATAGATCAAATCAAAAGACTGGCAGAGGAAGCACTCTGGATAAATTAGAAGCTAAACTGATCTAAATTGACAGAGATTTAGGGATAACCTTTCCTGAGTAAAACGCCGAGCCTATCAGCTGCACACATAATTAAATGAATGAGCTCTTTTCTATTGAACAACTGATTCTGAAATTGATAAACTTAATTAATAATTAACTTTTTAATTAAATATCAATTTAAGACAAGTGTGGTAATATGCCACTTGCATTTAATGTTATGCTACCTTTTTTCCTAATTTATCTTTGTGGTGTTATCAGTCTGAAGGATATCCCTTTGGGCGTCAAAAGAGAATCTCTTCATGTTTCATGGCTTTGATGGATAGAGGGAGGATTTTGAAAATTATTCTGAGTTGTGAAACAAAGAGCAGAAAATTTACTCTGGAGAACAGTTTGGAAGTGATTCTGGGGGGTGCTAAGCCGCGATAACAAAAACTGTAAGATTCTAAAGGTTGCCATTTTCCTATTCCTACCCACAACCCTTTGCTGGAGTACAGATACTGTGTACTGTGGGATTCAGAGCGGGAAAAAAAATGGTCTGCTAAAATGTCCGGGATGGATAGTTGTGTTGATTGTAGCTCTATTAATGTTTATGTACTTCCAGAAGATTGTTTTATGATACTGTAATGTGCCATAACGGATGTTGTTATTAGATAGATAGATAGATAGATAGATAGATAGATAGATAGATAGATAATTAGGGAGAAACCCAAAATTATATAAAATAAATGCTGTTGCATCTTTTTTAATATCCTCGTTCTCCTGGAGTCTTTCAACACAGCCAGGGTTTGCACTAAAGTCAGCAATCTTGTAACCACAGAACATCAATAGTTTACATTATCGTAAGATCTTAAGCTTAACTGACAAACTCACTTAAACAACAAGTGTGAGATACACTATCAGTATTGGACAGGGCCTAGAATTCCATGCAGGATTTTCAGCTCCTTAGTGATGTGGTGATACATGTATATATACACTATTGCATGTTATAGCACACAGCAAACCCCACCCCTCCATTAGCCATGCTAACTATCTAATAGCTTATTTGAATAATATTTAATCCACTTATCAATTCAAAGCATCCTTACTGTGTCAAATATTTCATCCAATGTAACATGAGACAAAGAAATACAATGCAATAGATTCAGGAACATTAATTAAAACAAAAGAGCTGTACAAGTTGTGTCTGTGGTGAGGGATTTTAGCTTGAAGCAGTGCAGGTGTACAGGATATCCTCAATCGAACACTGGTCAAGCAGTCAATGAGTTTAAAGTGTTCATGATTCACCTGTTCTTAAATTAAGGATATCCTTGAAAGTCTCACATTTCCCAGTACCCTGATGACTGGAGCTGAAAACACCTGATTTGGGAAATTCAAGCCCTTGTGAGCAGGCATTATAAGGAGGAGAAGCACTCGATACAGTATTTCTCTAAAGCCAAGATTCTCAACCAGTGGTACACGTACCCCAAGTGGTACTAGCATCAAAGACTGGCCACATTAGTACCCCCCCTGGAGAATGTGCACTAAGTCAGAGTAGGCACATGATTACCTAGATGCCAAGTGCCTATTCTGCCCTATAACAGTGCCCAGGGGGAGAATATAGGCGAAGGCAGCGAGGGAGCTGTATTCTTCATGATATTCCAGCATTGCTCTCCTGTGCCCTGTGGTGATGTCGAGAGCCGGATTATGACATCACTCTGGCCTCGGCATCACTAAACAGAGTGTGAGGGAGCAGGTCTGGAAGAGCATGAAGAATACACAAGCCCCAAAATGGGCCCCGAGGAAAGGATCCACTCCAGCTCTGCCAAAGGTAGGGAGGCTGAGTGGGCTGAAATAAAAATAATAATTAGCTAGTGTTTGTGACAGAATGTGTATGTATCTGTCAGTGAATGTGTTTGTTTCTTTCATTGTTTATCAAATCAGTCAGAGTGTGTGTCAGCGAATGGTCTGTCATTGTGTGGTAAATCAGTGAGTGTGTGCCAGAGTCCTCTGTGTGTGTGTCAGTTTTCTCTGTTTGTAAAAGTGTGTTAGTTTCCTATGTGTGTGTCAGTGTCATATGTGTGTAAATGTGTGTGTCAGATTCCTATGTGTATGTCAGTATCCTCTGTGTGTAAATGTCTGTTCGTGTCAGTGTACTCTGTATGTAAATGTGTGTGTGTGCCAGTGTCCTCTGTGTGTAAATGAGTGTATTTGCCGTATAAACCCTACATCCCTTACCCTTAAAGACCAGTATTGGGATATAAATGCACCTATGGGTACAAGAAACCTCTGAAAATAATATTTGGGCATAGATTTATATTCCATAGGACATACTTGAAATGATAGAGACATTTTTTCTATATGCCTCTTGATTTGATGTTATGTTTTTTGTTTTTTTTATTTTGTTGTTTTCTATAATTATATACAAGACTGTAAGCAGGCAAACTATCATCTGATAATATATAATCTTGAAAAATCCATATATAAAGAATTTAAAAACAAACAAATTAGCATATCTGAAAAAGAAAAAGCCTTGACATGTTTGAAACTATGGTTTTTCCCTTTTAGAGACACTTGAAATATCATTCATGTATTTATTTATTTGTAAGCCCCCTCTAGCTATGCAAGGGTTAAGCCAGGCTTTCTATGCAGCCTGTTGATAAGGGAAAGTCAAAGAGGGCTGTAAATTGTTAATGGGCCAGATGCAATCAGGCTCATTAACATACAGCTTTTTAATGAATAGCTGTAGCAATAAAAATACTGCAGAGGTAATGAATTCTATGGTATAATTTGCAAGCAAAGTGTCTTTGGTGTAGCGCTGGGAGACCTTTAAATATGTAATGTTTATCTGTACCCACTGTCAGTATCCTGATGGGACAAGTCATTTTGATCCTAAACCTATATTTCTTCCATCAAAGATAAGAAATCCGCTGTAACAATTCTTTGAGGTTTGGATTATTTGACTGGAAAAGGGATAATCCTTTAAAGAAGACAAAAGAGAGCATGATTTTTTTTTTTTTTTATCAGTGGAAGTTGTATATGCTGTATAAACAGTATACCCATACTATGAAGATATGTGTGCTCAAACATATCCTGTGTATTGCACCTTTTATGCCTTATGGGGAATTCACATCACTGTAAAAATATTTAAAGGGACACTATAGACACCCAGACCACGTCATCTCAATGTAGTGGTCTGAATGCAGTGACCCTGTCTGTTTAACCCTGCAATATTTAACATTGCAGTTTTTGAGAAACTGCAATAAGTACATTGCAGCGTTATCTTCACCTCTAGTGGCTGCCTACCAGAGTTATTTAGTAAACTAAACTGTGACGAAGGAATAGGAAATTGCAATATAAGATAAAATGGACTATTTTCACACTTTGGGTATTTCAGCCAATCATTTGTATTTAATTTATTAATTATTTTCATTTAAAGTTTTATTAAATAAATTCAAAAGTTTATCCACATAATGGAAGAGGGGATAAATCCAGTAACTCTAGATCAGTGTCTTTTACTGGGTCAAGATTCAAAACTGGATCCACATCTACTCGAGTAGTTGTAGTAAGTACATCATGTTCCTCAGGCCCCAGGATATCACCTACAATAAATAGTTTACTGTAGCCTTACTTTCTTCTCCAATGCAATGGAGAACCTCAGCACTCCCCCACCACCCACACACATTTGCTCAACTGTCTCAAGATAAAAAACAAATTCTACAAAATATATTTAGTGTTTAAATATCCGTCTCCCAGCTCCTCCCAGCAGCCCACACTGCCCTTCGTTAAACAACTCGATGAGTGTGCACTGGACCAACACCCTTTTATTTATCTTCCTTTTCCTAAACTCTTTTCTTTAATGTTTCCTTCTGTTCCTTATTATCTTCCTTTAATAGTAAAATTAAATAACACTCTGATGATTGGATTAAAACTTTTTCTCACGCATGGAAGTGCACCACAAGAACACCTTACACCTTTGTTGCCTTCTCAATCGACTGTACGTGTCTACTGATATCAGTCAGCAATCTTGATACTTTATGTTTTTTATATGACGTTAATAATATACACTTCCTGCGTATAATGTTATGTATTATACCTTGCTGTCATTGCAAAAAATAAAGAATTGAAAAACAAGAAGAAGGCTATGCTGAAACAAGATTGCAATCTATGGAGATTTGAGTTAGATAGATATCCTGTACAGTATAACATGAGCTTTCTTGCCTCGGGAAGATACTGGTTAGTTGATCTGTACCAGGATTCAAATTTAGCATTCCCAGTTCTAAACTAATGGTTTAGAACTGGGTCACTGACATGAATAATTGGTGAATATGTTACTGAAATAATGTAATGTGTGTAACTTGAATCTCTTTGAAAACCTGGTTAAGAAACATTCTTTAGGTTAACACTCAGTTACTTCTTGAACAGGTGTAGACATAATAGGGATCTTGAGGAGATGTCTATTACCAATAATGGCACAAGATAAAGAGGGGTGAAGTTGGATTCTAAGTGGCCATGGATAGTGAGCAGAGATGAGCAGAAATAATGATCACCATGGATGAGAAGAAATATCATATTAACATCTTAAACCACTGAGCGGACTTGTTTACTACTTGCAACTCGGCAAGACATAGATGATCCACTCTATGACATGAGAGAGACAACTGGTACTTTGGATAGACGGAACCTGATTGTAATGCTTGGGATCCATTGGTATCTGTGCAGACTGATACCAGGAACACTAAATAGCTGCAGCAAGCGAGCTGTCAACAGGAACATTGGAAGGAAAATCTGAAACTAGAACAGTGACATTGGAACACCAATGAAGAATAGCTGAAACCAACATCAATTGGAATGAAAACAGCATCAGTTGGAGGCACAAGTGCACTGAACATGATCAATGTGGACCATTTTGGTGTAGAGCACTTTCACATGAGCAGGTCTTGTTGGCAGGATGGGAAGACTGGCTATTGGCCCTAAGATTGCTTTAAGGCTTAATTTACTGACTGTGTTTGCACTGTGGCATGACCACTCCTGTCCTAATTTCATGCCTACCTATATTTGGAGATATGAGAAAGGTGGAACTGGATGACTGTGTATGTATTTTCCCCTCACAATTAGGACTAAATCCTTGGATAATGGAAAAAGTTGGCTGCACGTACACCATATCTATTTGTGTTTTATTAGCCAACCCTGAATATTGAGTTGTTGGTTCTTTTTATTGTACAACAACCAGATATATTTGGCATTACTATGAAACGTGTGCTAAAGCTTTTGAAAGATTTACATAACAAGCACCTAATCTCTTTGCTAGTACCCTGCAAAACCGTTCTGTGCACGTTCTACGCCTGATATCGTGTTTTAGTTGGCAAATAGAGACAGCATAATTTGTTTAAAGAGATTAACGGAGAGAACAATATTAACCAGATAATATTCTAATTAAACAGGCAGAGATAATATTAAAAATACTGTTTTATTTAAAGAAACAAATAATCCAAAAACAGAGAAAATTAAAATTTTAAATTAACCCCTTTATGGCAAGATAAGGCAAAGTGTTTGTTGTTTGTGATATCAGCCATAATGCGGGAAGGAGGGGTGCAAACAAACATGTCGAATCATATCGAATCATTTATTTTTTTTTATTTATTTTTTTTTTATTTAAATTTTTATTGAATTTCATGCAATATAGCAGATATTCACTTCAGGGTATAGTATTCCAATTTGACAAATTCACAGCATTTGATAAGACATATTCCAACAATTGATAGTACTTATTCCAACATTTGATAAGACATATTACAATTAACACGGGTTTAGATATATTTTAAAACATCTTAATTGGCGTATAACTGGGCTCTATTCCTGTGCCTCACAAGTCATCTAGAACAAGGCGCTAGATCTGTGGATGCCTGTGTTGACCCCAGGTGGTAACCTGGACATGTATGTTTCCTTGTGTGGTCTCGTGGTTGGCTAGTAGGTATGTGAGTGTGTATGTGCATGGGTGTGTGCTTCTAACTGGGGTAGTGCTGCAGCGCGGAGAGCATTTAATTATATTATAGGTGTCCCCTGAGTTGTGTTAGAGTTTGGCTTAGTAACGTTCACATTTTGCAGGCTCCCAGTCTATATATCTTGGTCCCTGCTCGCAGTTTGCCTTCCTCAGTACGCCGCTTCTCCTTTTCTTTGCAGCTGTTCATGTTCACTTCGGTCGGTGTGGCTTCTTTGACTAGGCTCTGGAGTACTGTCTCAGGGTCATCCGCTGAGGTGATTATGGTGGTTGTTCCTCCGTTTGTTACAATCAACGCTCCGTCTGCTCCCCATCTGTACCGCATTGATCTGTCTCTTAGTTGTTTTGCCACTGGAGCCAGTTTCCTTCTTTCCAGCAGTGCAGTGAAGGGAATGTCGTTGAAGAATGAGATGACGGCTCCGTCCAACTCCGCACCCCCTAGCTCTCTGGAGCGGGCCATGATGGCTGTTCTGACAGCCGTGTCCCTGGTTACTAGTATTGCATCTCTCGGGGCTTCTTCTGGGGCTGTCGTTGCCTTCCTCACTCTGAAAACAGTGAGTATCATTCCAGGGTCTGCTTCCCCTGCGATGCCTATAGCTGTCAGTAGCCGGCGGGAGTATGGTAGCAGCTGCTCCCCCTTCACCTCTTCAGGTATACCCCGCAGGCGTATGTTGCGGCGCCTATGTCGGGTTTCCAGGGAAGCAACCGTGCGGGACAGATTCTGGACCTGCAGCGTGAGAGTGCCGACTTTGGTTTCGGTAGTTTGCAGCCGGGATTCTTTTGCCGCGTCTCTTCTCTCTACTTCTTGTAGCTTTGACCGCATGTCCCCCATGTCTCGTCGGATTTCCTGGAGATCCGTCCTCCACGTTCTTCGCATCTCCAGAAGCATTTGCTTTATATCTCCTCTGGTTGCTGGGGCCTGGTCACCCTCCGAGTCTTCTGCCCCATCAGAATCACCTTGTCTAGAGGATGTAAGTTCAGTTTCTTCTTCCTCCAGGGATTCCTCCGAGGTCTCGACTTGGCGGATCTCCGCGGACGCCATTTTGGAGGGCGCCGGCGGTGTAGGCCGCCCAAATGCCAGCCTTATATCTTTGGTGTTGGAGGTGCCTGGTCCCTGAGGTTTGCGGTTTTTGCGCCCCATGTTATATTTGGTGGGGTGAGGTTGTGGGTGGTCCGCTTCGGTAATTCTGTCAATGGTTTTTTGGGTTTAATTCTCTGGGTGAAGCGGAGCGCCGCAGAAACACGTCTTTTCAGTCTCGTGGTTGGCCACGCCCCCCATATCGAATCATTTATTAATCAAACTGCTCCGATACAGTGCTCTTGTTCAGAGCGATTTACAAAAAAAAAAGCAGTTTGGATAACAGACAGAGGAATATAAAATTAGGCATCACGGAATAAGAATAATAGAGAACCCTACCAAGCGACTTTTATCATTTAACCGCTTAATGTAAGATCATCCAGAACCTCCTGACATCACAACAACTAAATTGAGATAAAGTTGTTACGGTTTCTGGAACATTAAAGGAATACTATAGGGTCAGGAACACAAATATGTATTCCTGATCCTATAGCGTTAAAACCACAATCTAGCCCCCCTGCTCCTCCTTGAACACCCTAAATATAGCAAAATCTTACCTTTATTCCAGTCTGCTACTGTTGGCTCTGCCCAGATCGGCCTGCTTGGCTGATATCATCAGAAGTGTTTATCAAAGCCAATCACAATGCTTTCTCATTGAGCTTGTCAAGGAGGCAGATTTGGACAGAGCCAGCATAAGCCAAACAAAGCCCTGGCCAATTAACATCTCCTCATAGAGATGAATTGAATTAACGCATCTCTTTGAGGAAAGTTTAGTGTCTTCATAAAGAGAGTGGAGACACTGAATGGCAATGCTGCACAGAGTGCACACTGCCCCAGGAAGCACCTCTAGCAGCCATATGAGGAGTGGCCACTGGAGGTATCCCTGGGCTGTAATGTAAACACTGCTTTTTCTCTGATAATACAGTGTTTACTGCAAAAGGCCTTAAGGGAATGATTATACTCACCAGAACAAATACAATAAGTTATAACAAAAAATGACTTTACTATTTAAGAGGAAGCTCCTTTAGATGCTATTAGAGCAACATTTCCCAATTGGGGTTCCGCAACGATTTTCTCATCAGGTGTCCCATGCACATAGGGCCACCCAATCAGTATCGCTGAACAGGGGCTAGGTCAGGCGCCACTGCCTTTTAAGAGCACGACCGGGCCTCTGTAGTGTAGAAGGTTGGGAGGAACTGACAGAATGTCACTTCCTCCCAGGCACAGAGCGCGCGAGCAGGACAGGAGAAAAGGCAGGAGAAGGGAGAGAGCAGTAGCCAGCCCCAGCAGCAGCCAGCAGCACTTCAGCCACAGCACATCAACCCCAGCAGCAGCCAGCAGCACTTCAGCCCCAGCAGCAGCACTTCAAGCAAGGTACCCTCCTGCAGATGAAAGGTAACCTTACAGGAGGGTGACTGAAAATATAATATTATGACCTGTGTGTGTGTGTGTATCTGTGTGTCAAGGTGTGTATGTGTCAGTGTGTGTATCTGTGTGCCAGGGTGTGTATCTGTGTGTGTATGTGCCAGTGTGTGTATCTGTGTTTCAATGTGTGTATCTGTGTGTGTATCTGTGTCAGTGTACCTGTCAGTTTGTGCATCTGAGTGTGTATGTGCAAGTGTGTGTACCTGTCAGTGTGTGTGAACCGGTGTGCCAGTGTGTGTATGTGCCAGAGTGTGTATCTGGCAATGTGTGTATCTGTGTGTGTATGTGCCAGTGTGTGTACCTGCCAGTGTGTGTATACCTGTTTGTATGTGTCAGTGTGTGTATATCTTTGTGTCAAGATGTGTACCTGAATGTTAATGTGTGTATCTGTGGTTCAGTGTGTCTGTCAGTGTGTGTATCTGAGTGTGTAGGTATGTGCCACTTTATATGTGTCAGTGTGTATGTGCCAGTGTGTGGGTGTACCAGTGTGTGTACCTATGTGTCTGTGTATGTGCCAGTGTGTGTATAGCTGTTTGTCAATATGTATATCTGAGTGTCAGTGTGTGTATCTGTGTGTGCATCTGTGTATCAGTGTATCTGTCAGATACACACACTGACAGATACAATGACACATTGTGTCAAGGTGTGTGTATCTGTGTGTCAGTGTGTGTATATGTGTGCCACTATGTGCCAGTGTGTGTGTATTTGTGTGTCAGATACATACACACACACACACAGATACATACACACACACAGATACACACTAACACACAAATACACACACTGGCACATACAAACAAAGATTCACACACTTTGACACACAGATAAACACACAGATACACACAGTGTGTCAAGGTGTGTGTATCTGTGTGTCACTATGTGCCATTACCACACAGATACACACCAGCACATACAAAAAAAGGTTAATGCAACAACGCAAAATTGTTCTGTTTTGGGGGGGGGGGGGGGGGCGGAGGGGAGAGGGGTTCCACAATGTTGATAAACTATGTCAAAGGGTTCCATGGGAAGAATTCATTGGGAACCCCTGTATTAGAGTAACAGCCATGCAATGTCAAATTGTGTTCCTGCAGACATGACGCCAAGACCACTTCATTGAGATGAATTGGTCTGGGTGCCTATAGTGTACCTTTAGTAATAGATGTGAATGAATATTAAGCTATTACCAAGGGAGTTGCTTGTTGATAATTTGCTTATCAGGACTTCTTTCCTGCATCAATTCTAAAACAAGTCAGAAAAGGCAGAACGTGAGCATCCAACGAGAAGTAGACACAGAAGAATGCTTTCTTAGGAATGATGGGAGAGATTCACGGGAGTCTGCAGCATAGTGCATGACAGGCAGATAACTACACAGATTACGGTTTTGCACTCCCCACTCTTCACAAATTTGCTAGGGACACCCCTCAGGAGATATACAAGAATGATGCAAATATGTGAGACAGTTCAAAAAGCGAATCATCAAGAATATTGAATTGGTTTCCCTGCTGAATGTTTCTTTCCATTTTTATATTTGCAATATTTTTATGATTATCCCTCTATGTGTTTTGACTCATGGCAGACAGAGTTGATATTTTCACCTTTAGACACTGCAGGGCATTTTGTTAGATCCTATGATGTTTATATACTATTTGCCTTTGTCTTTTGTGTTTGTTTACATTCCTCAGCTTCTTCCCCTGTGACTTTACTTCCTTTAAGTCATGATGACATCACGGTCATGAAAGGCAGCTGCACAGGAAGTAGAAAGTGGAAGCAGTCATCTCATTGGATCCCTGTGTTTACCTTGCAGAGATATTAGAATATTTAGTATAAACAACTGCTTCACGCGGACATCTAAGGCTACAAAAAATAGTTTTTATGAATTACTAATTTCAATCACTTTTATTACAATGACTCACAAATAAGAAAAATATATTAGTTATTCCAACACTCTCTATTGACATGTTAGTTTGTATCCTAACATTGCATAATAATTACAATAAAAATCACCTTGGTAAAAATGAGATGAGTTTGAGTTTAAAACAGAGCTTCCCAGCAATAAGAGTTACATTAATCTATCCAGAGGCGGCTCTAGACTTTATGAGGCCTTAGGCGAAACTCAAACATGAGGCCCCACTAACAAAAAAGTGTCACATATACACATTGATGCACAGTTTACCTGTGTATGTGCCTGAGAGTGTGTCTGACGGAGTATCCTTGTGTGTGAATGTATGTCTCTGTGAGCATGTTTGCATTTTTGTCTGAGACCCTATGTGTATGGGGTAGCTGCTTGAAGTGTGTTGTGTGTATAGGAGGGTGATGGTGAGAAGGAGAGGCGGGTGATGGTGAGAGGGGGTGATGGTGTGGGAGGTGATTGTAATGTGAGAGGGGTGATGGTGATGTGAGAAGGAGGGGGGGGTGATGTGAGAAGGAGGGGGGGTGATGTGAGAAGGAGGGGGGGTGATGTGAGAAGGAGGGGGGGTGATGTGAGAAGGAGGGGGGGGTGATGTGAGAAGGAGGGGGGGTGATGTGAGAAGGAGGGGGGGGTGATGTGAGAAGGAGGGGGGGTGATGTGAGAAGGAGGGGGGGTGATGTGAGAAGGAGGGGGGGTGATGTGAGAAGGAGGGGGGGTGATGTGAGAAGGAGGGGGGGGTGATGTGAGAAGGAGGGGGGTGATGTGAGAAGGAGGGGGGTGATGTGAGAGGGAGGGGGGTGATGTGAGGGGGGGGGTGATGTGAGAGGGAGGGGGTGATGTGAGAAGGAGGGGGGTGATGTGAGAAGGAGGGGGGGTGATGTGAGAAGGAGGGGGGGTGATGTGAGAGGGAGGGGGGGTGATGTGAGAGGGAGGGGGGTGATGTGAGGGGGGGGGGGTGATGTGAGAGGGAGGGGGTGATGTGAGAGGGAGGGGGGTTATGTGAGAGGGAGGGGGGGGTGATGTGAGGGAGGGGGGTGATGTGAGAGGGAGGGGGGTGATGTGAGAGGGAGGGGGTGATGTGAGAGGGAGGGGGGTGATGTGAGAGGGAGGGGGGTGATGTGAGAGGGAGGGGGGTGATGTGAGAGGGAGGGGGTGATGTGAGAGGGAGGGGGTGATGTGAGAGGGAGGGGGTGATGTGAGAGGGGGGTTGATGCTGAGGGTGGTGAGGGGTGATGCTGAGGGTGGTTGGGGATGGTGAGGCTGAGGGTGGTGGGGGATGGTGAGGCTGAGGGTGGTGGGGGATGGTGAGGCTGAGGGTGGTGGGGGATGGTGAGGCTGAGGGTGGTGGGGGATGGTGGTGCCTGATGCTGAGGGTGGTGTGGGGGGCAGTGAGGCTGAGGGTGGTGTGGGGGGTAGTAAGGCTGAGGGTGGTGTGGGGGGTAGTGAGGCTGAGGGGGGTAGTGAGGCTGAGGGTGGTGTGGGGGGTAGTGAGGCTGAGGGTGGTAGTGAGGCTGAGGGTGGTGGGGGTAGTGAGGCTGAGGGTGGTTGGGGGTTGTGATGCTGAGGTTGGTGTGGGCGGTAGTGAGGCTGAGGGTGGTGTGGGGGGTAGTGAGGCTGAGGGTGGTGTGGGGTGTAGTGAGGCTGAGGGTGGTGGGGGGGTAGTGAGGCTGAGGGTGGTGGGGGGGTAGTGAGGCTGAGGGTGGTGGGGGGGTAGTGAGGCTGAGGGTGGTTGGGGTGGTGATGCTGAGGGTGGTGTGGGGGGTAGTGAGGCTGAGGGGGGTGGTTGGGGGTGGTGATGCTGTGGGTGGTGTGGGGGGTAGTGAGGCTGAGGGGGTGGTTGGGGATGGTGATGCTGTGGGTGGTGTGGGGGTAGTGAGGCTAAGGGTGGTGGGGGGTGAGGCTGAGGGTGGTTTGGGGGGTAGTGAGGCTGAGGGTGGTGTGGGGGGTAGTGAGGCTGAGGTTGGTGTGGGGGGTAGTGAGGCTGAGGGTGGTGTGAGGGATAGTGAGGCTGAGGGTGGTGGGGGGGTAGTGAGGCTAAGGGTGGTGGGGGGTGAGGCTGAGGGTGGTGGGGGGTGAGGCTGAGGGTGGTTTGGGGGGTGGTGGGGGGTGAGGCTGAGGGTGGTTTGGGGGGTAGTGAGGCTGAGGGTGGTGTGGGGGGTAGTGAGGCTGAGGGTGGTGTGGGGGGTAGTGAGGCTGAGGGTGGTGGGGGTAGTGAGGCTGAGGGTGGTGGGGGTAGTGAGGCTGAGGGTGGTGGGGGTAGTGAGGCTGAGGGTGGTGGGGTTAGTAAGGCTGAGGGTGGTGGGGGTAGTGAGGCTGAGGGTGGTGGGGGTAGTGAGGCTGAGGGTGGTGGGGGTAGTGAGGCTGAGGGTGGTGGGGGTAGTGAGGCTGAGGGTGGTGGGGGTAGTGAGGCTGAGGCTGGTGGGGGTAGTGAGGCTGAGGCTGGTGGGTAGTGAGGCTGAGGCTGGTGGGGTTAGTAAGGCTGAGGGTGGTGGGGGTAGTGAGGCTGAGGGTGGTGGGGGTAGTGAGGCTGAGGGTGGTGGGGGTAGTGAGGCTGAGGGTGGTGGGGGTAGTGAGGCTGAGGGTGGTGGGGGGGTAGTGAGGCTGAGGTTGGTGTGGGGGGTAGTGAGGCTGAGGCTGGTGGGGTTAGTAAGGCTGAGGGTGGTGGGGGTAGTGAGGCTGAGGGTGGTGGGGGTAGTGAGGCTGAGGGTGGTGGGGGTAGTGAGGCTGAGGGTGGTGTGGGGGGTAGTGAGGCTGAGGTTGGTGTGGGGGGTAGTGAGGCTGGTGTGAGGGATAGTGAGGCTGAGGGTGGTGGGGGGGTAGTGAGGCTGAGGGTGGTGGGGGGGTAGTGAGGCTGAGGGTGGTAGGGGGAATGAGGCTGAGGGTGGGGGGTAGTGAGGTTAGTGAGGCTGAGGGTGGTGGGGTTAGTGAGGCTGAGGGTGGTGGGGTTAGTGAGGCTGAGGGTGGTGGGGTTAGTGAGGCTGAGGGTGGTGGGGGTAGTGAGGCTGAGGGTGGGGGATGGTGAGGCTGAGGGTGGGGGATGGTGAGGCTGAGGGTGGGGGTAGTGATGCTGAGGCTGGTGGGGGTAGTGAGGCTGAGGGTGGTGGGGGTAGTGAGACTGAGGGTGGTGGGGGTAGTGAGACTGAGGGTGGTGGGGGTAGTGAGACTGAGGGTGGTGGGAGGGTGAGGCTGAGGGTGGGGGGTAGTGAGGCTGAGGGGTAGTGAGGCTGAGGGTGGTGTGGGTGGTGAGGCTGAGGGTAAGGCTGAGGGGGGTGAGAGCCTACCTTTCCTGGTGGTCACCCTTCCCTGGTGGTCCAGTGTGGGCTCCCTGGTGGTCTGGTGGCCATTGCTGCCTTCCGGTCTGCAGCTCCACAGAGCTGCAGACCATGTAATCTCGCGAGATGTCAGAGCGTTGCCGTGGTAACCCGCGGCAACGCTCTGATTGGCCGGTTCTCGCGAGACACATGGTCTGCAGCTCTGCTGACTGCGGAGCTGCAGACCGGTGTCTGCGGTGGCCGGGCAGCCAGGAGGGGCCTCGCACCCGGCGACATACCGGGCAACCCGCCGGGCCCCCTCCTGGTGTCAGGTCCTCGGTCACTGACCGAGGACCTGACACACTCTGCCAACAGGCGGTTTAGGCGGCCGCGAGGCCCCAGCCAGCGCGAGGCCTTAGGCGGCCGCCTAAACCGCCTAATTAGAGAGCCGCCTCTGAATCTATCTTTAAAAGGTTACTCCAAGCATTGTAACCACTACAACCCGCTGTTATGGCTTAAATGTGGGGCGTACCCTGACCATTTACCTCTAATGGGGCAAACCAGATGCCTGGTCTCCTTTAATGTTGATTGTGAAGTGTAGCTGGCTTCTGCAGAGCTAAAAAAAAAAACAGATGCCAATCTTGCCAGTCATTCCTTAACCCAGTGGTTCCCAAGCCAGTCCCCAAGACACCCCACCGGTCCAGGATTGAGGGATTACCCAGTTGTATCTAAGGTTTTCTTTT
Organism: Pelobates fuscus; assembly: GCF_036172605.1. Lineage (NCBI taxonomy): Eukaryota > Metazoa > Chordata > Amphibia > Anura > Pelobatidae > Pelobates > Pelobates fuscus. The sequence goes on along the minus strand of NC_086323.1, from coordinate 97,481,127 downwards.
TTTTTTTTTTATTGTTAATCCCTAAATCCTTCCTTGAGGAGTGATTTGGGAACCACTACCTTAACCCACTGATTGCACAGAATTGACATTAGATAGCCAGCAATTCTAGTTCCAGTCTGGCTGATGAAACCTCAGTGACCCTGCTGGAGGTGAAGTTTTATATCTGCCAGAAGAGGGATTCATCTCTGCAAGTGCAACAGTTCACATACAGACTCCAGGCACCATGACCACTTCAAAACACTGAAGTGGTCATGGTGCTTGGAGAAACCCCTTAGACTAGAGCATATGTGCACAAAAATCAGCCCATGTCATGGATAGAGCTGTGGTAATGTCACTGCGTTAGAACGGGGAAACTCAAACTTGAAGTCACAGTCAGAGCACTTGACCAGTACGCATCCTTGAGTAAGACACCTAATGATATCTGCTCACCTCGAGCCCTCATAGATTGTAAGCTTGTTTGAGCATGGCCTCAAATATCTCCTTTCAGTAATTGTAAAGCATTGTGAAATATGTTTGCCCTATAGTAATACTAAAGATACTTTGATACAAATTACACTTTCTATTGCATAATATAGTCTTTCCTCTAGAAATACCTCCAGCCACACTCTGTAAAAGTGTACCTATTTGGTAATTTGAATATTTGTCCTTTATCAGGGATGTTACAGCTAGAGGGCTTTCTTTCATTTACAGTACATTTATACATCCTAACTTGTTCTTTTGTACATCACAGTGAAAAATAAAAAAAGAAGAAAGCTCAGATTAGTACTTCTGCTTCCTTAACTTTTTTGTTCTTACACAAATGTGCCACTCAATTTCACATCACAAAGTTCTGGTGCAGACACGGTTAACAGGTGACACAAATATAAAATAAAGTTTTAAAATCGTGTGTCAAGTAATTTTTTTTTTTTTTATAATTCTATATTTTTGTAGTGCATGAAAACATAACATGGCTCACAGTGGCCCAACAGCATTTACAAGTATGCAATAAAACACCGCGTAACAGTTGGTCAGCATTAGAGAATACTGCACAATTTCTATAGTAGATTCTAGTCAGGTTACGTAAGTGTGTCTAAGCTATTGATAGAAATTAAACTAGGTGAACAAGAATTATTCTAGACGTGCATAGGTTAAGAAGGCATACACCCTGGAGGCCTCTGGATCAGTTATATGTCACAGTGCTTGACTCAAAAACACTTATCGGGGTTAATCTAGTGCACTGAGCTGAGATGTGGAAGCATAGGTCAGTGAATAGACAATATTGTCCTCAGGAGTTGTGCGTTGATTTAATTGACATTATTGTGTTGAGCACATGAGTATGTATGTGTTGTTCGCATATGAAAGAATAAGTGTGTAACAGCAGCTAGACTCTTATCAGAATGGGCAAGCTGGGTGACTATTATGTATTAAGAGTGTCACTTAGCCCACTCCAGCCTCTGGTATGGCATAGTCCCCCAAGGTGGCGTTGGTCTGCCCGTCCAGTGGCATGAGAGCCATATGGTAATGTAGAGGCCTCAGAGATTCCCTGTGTGCTCCTTTCCCCTCCGCTGCCCGAGTGGAAAACTCAGGTCTTGCTACAAAATGCTTCGGAGCAGGCCCCTTAACCACCTGCCTGAAAATGGACCAATGTGGTCTGTACCGTCGGAAGCATGCCTTCCAAGGATTAGAGGCAACAGGTCAGGCCTGAAGATATCGGGGAGACTGTACAGGTGATTGGGTCTGTAGCTTCATTGGTCTTTTAAGGAGTCGAGTGGGAGGGTCGGCGTCAGCCTGTCGCAGAGACCTGCGGCTCGGTATCAAGCCTTGCTTCTGTGGAGAGTGCACCACCTTGCTGGATACTGGATCTTGATGGGGTTGCAGAGGTGACTCAGCAGGTGACTGTATGTGTGAGAGACCTTGTGCTCTGCGTGCCAGCTTCAGCCGTCAAATATTCTGCTCAGTCTGGACTCGAGTGAGAGTTGCGGGCTTGTTTGGTTGACCCCAGCCTCCATTTTGGCAGTGGCACTCCCCTGGCTGTGCTCCCGGGCGTACTTCCACCGGACCCTGTGCTGATGGGATGCCAGGATAACCCTCTCCGGCAGGGAGGGGTCGATGGGCCCAACCATCGTGAGGCTGCTTCTTGGCAGGCAAGAGACAGAGAGATCGGCCACTGTTCCGTGTCCCCACCGCCAGGAGGGCCCTTAGTAGGCCGCAGGACTTTCCATCTCAGATTTCGAGGTAAGTACGGCAATGTCGTTCCCACATGCCTTAGTAAACCATTAGTAGCAGCAAGCTTGTAAATAGGGGCCCAAAAGTCGAGTATATTGCTGAAATTCAAAGTTTCCCACGGAGCTCAAGCTTAGTGCGACCGTTCAGTTTGGCAGTCAGGCTCCGCCCCCTCCGAAACAGACAGTTTAAGCAACAAACACCACTTCAACAGGCCCTTGGCACATGTGTTGACATTACGACTGACACGGGTTCATATTAAAGTCTAACTTTTGGATAATACAAATCGAAAGAATAGATTATTGTATGTTTTTTAATGAATAAAGTTTTTGATTATTTCTACAAATTGAAATATTCTTGCAAATATGGAGCTACAAATGTGTAAAAGGAAAAAAAAGTTATATTTTTAACTGACACAGAAAATTACACAAATTACACAATGATAAAAAAGGTAATTCCAGTATATGATACTTTTGATTAAAAGTATATATAATGTATATTTAAAAACAAAAAGGGTAAATTAAGGGTAAATCAAGTAATGAGTAAAGCATATTAAATAAATATGTTTAAATCCCTGCTGTAGAACGCATATTATGTATGTAAAGAAATTGTTATTGTACATAAGTATATGAGATAATTAAGATTTTATAGTCATGATCTGCGGATGTTCTTAAATTCTAGAAATATGATCTCTACTTCCTGGCTGTAGCAAGGCTTGAGCATCGTCAAGAGCATGGTGAATCAAATATAGATTAGGATAAACATAGCAGATACAGGGATCTGTCATCAAAACACATAAATAATGTCTGTGCCTTTAAAAAGCCACCTTGTCTGTAGCGCTGTAACTAATTGTTCAGTAATGCATATTAGATTGTTCTGCCACCAGTTAAAGCTGTACAACGAATCTAGAAGGAAGACATAATTGAGCATCTTGTATAGAGCACAATCAGTAAATATTATTTAAAAAGGTCCAATGTATACTGCAATGTATTTCAAGCAGTAAACTATATATGCAAAAAAATGTTGACGAATGTTGACGTAAATTATGTAATATGACTCCTCCTCGTTATTTGTATAAACCTTTTTTATTGAATTTATTTTGTTTGTTTAACTATTGGACAGTATATTTGGGGCCTCTAGAAACAGTAAAATCATTATTTAGAAATTTAGAAATATACAATTATTATAAAATATTTATTGGAAATATTGACTCTCAATGGCCCGTACCTGTAAGCCCACCCTTTACTTCTTTTTGATTTTTTTTTTATAATTTATATAATGCCAACATATTACGTAGCACTGGGCTATTGATTATACCAATTGCTAGATTTGCGCATGGCAAAAAAAGAAAAAATATACAAATATAGATTTATCTATTTTTTTACTGTATAGTGTGCTGACGTTGCTGAGGGATTACATGCACTGCTTGCTGGGAAAGAGCATTTTCAAGTCCAAAGAGTGATCTCTCTCTGTGATGATGGTTGCTGGGCTCTGCGTGGAGCCGGCCGGTGTTTGGACTTGCAATCACTCATTCTGAGGGAGCAAAGCCTGCATAGCCATCGATGTCAGCACTGATATGCAATCAATGACTGACAGAGATTGTAGGCAAAGCTGCAAGATCCACGTGAAATCCCTGTTTTTTGTCAGTTTTAGGATGAAGTGGTTATGCTGCCAAATAAGTCCTGTTAAATTAACATTGCAACCTGCAGCCATGAGGTTTGACCATGTACAAGCTGTCTGAGCTATAGTGTTATCAGTTAGATATCTCTGTTCTAGGAAATCACTAAAAAGTTCATTTTATCAGAAAGATAGGGTTCATGTTGTCCACACTTTTTCCCTCTTGTATTTCAGTATAGTACACATGTACTTCCATTGACCTGCCATATTAGGTTTACATTGGACATATGTATTTAATAAGGTTTTAACTTGAATTTTCCTAGCAATACCATTAGTTGGGTAGCAGTGACAGTCCAATAATGACAAAATCCTTGCATCCCACGTATGTCAGAATTCAAATACATCCCTGGTAATCCTATATGACACGAGCACAGTTAAAATAATCACCATCTCGTTCACAGAAAATAATCCACCTGTACTAGTAAATCCTTACAGGGGAAAAATATTAACTCTAATCCCGTTTACGTTAAGACTTTTTTAAATAGGACGACATTGTTACAGTAGCAAAAAAAGAAAAAGAAAAAAGAAAAAGTACCTATAGCTCGTACGGCCAATAGTTAGAGGATTAGTAAGTAAGTTTGAAATATGAAAGAAAGGGTGATATGCGCATGGCATAGCATTCCAGTAGAGGAGGTGGGTTCTAACAGAGTAACACAAACAGATTTATTCAGTAAAATTGGGGAGAATTGACAAGGGAATTGAAAAGTCAATCTACATTTTTTTTTAATTTGCCCATGAACATACTGGATAAGGTGGAACTGTCCTTCTTTCCCAAATTATTGTGTATGGGTTGGTACAGGGTGTTTAGTTACCCCGCAAATCAGTGAGTTATGTTAATAATTCACTCAAGGCATGGCAGATTACGCTAACATTGCTCTTATTATTGTGTATTGCTTTGACGACTAACCATAGCGTTCTTGCTTGACCACTTAAAGTGGGTTTTAGTCAATTGTGTAATTTTTCTGTCCCCCAAACAAATTGATCGTCATACTCCTCCCCAACTGATTTTTTAATTTTTTTTAATTCTTTATTTTTCTTGTGCATAGATTGACAACTAGCGTGTAGCGCCACAACAGCATCTACAAGCAATTCCATAACATTGTACAGTGTGGCATTTTAGACGGCACATTTTTTATATTATATGAAGGTAGCAAGCTCTTAAACAACGTTTTTGTGGTAAAACATGCTAAGCTAGACATGCATAAAACAGATCTAGTTATGAGATGCATATAATTGATTAACTGCGCATTTTTAACTATAATTATCGCTTAGCAAGCATAAAGTATAAAAAGAAAATAAATTTAGCTTTTGTTAAATACGTAAAGGCAATATGCATAGGGATATACAGCCCCATAGTGTTGAAAAGGGTAAACAAAACAATCAGATTCGTTGTTGGTGTCAGCAGTACATTTGTTCCATTGCAGCGTTTGAACTGGTTTGTGGTAATTCCTGCGCCTAAACTTCTGCACCTTGGAGAACTAACTGGTACTGTATATGTTGCTTGTTGGTGTCATGTGGTCTAAAGCCATTGGGACCGAGAGCCTCTCAAGCAAAGAAAGTTAAGAGTTCCCTCCAGTAGACCGCTTCTAGCCCTTAACCAAGCTGTAATCAGCTATAAGTCGTGAGCGCGTGCGAATTATTGTGCACAGAGACCAGTACAGGGTTAAAACATGCATTAGTAAATATTGCCTGACTAGTTAAGATTGACATATTCGACATATCAGCAGAATTGCTAAGTGAGCAAGAGTAGCACTTTTAAGGCAGGTAGTAATGGTCAGCTTGGGTTTGCCTAAGATCGCCTTTCAATATTGAACTGCCTATTTTCCTAGCCTATAGAAGGAAAGAATCACGTGGTTCTGTTCTCAGGATTACATATATGCAATTTTTAAAGTTAACAAGATAATTCGAACGCATATGAGTCATAATGTGCAAGGTGTACAGTTGCATTTAGAAGGAACTAAAATAAAACAAAGTATAGGTATGTTTTGCTATAGAGTGGTCGACAGTTCGCTCAGCCTGTGCCTGTAGAGGGGGGGGACACTGTCCTTAGCCAGCTGGAAACAAGAGTCTGTCTCGGTCACCCAACCCCTTCCCTGGAGGCTGGACATGTGCGCTGGGAGTGAGGGCAGGCGAGGTAGTCGGTGGAGAGAGCAGCCAGGAGGCTGGTGTTGCGTGCGGGAACCCTGTTGCCATGCAGCGGTAAGGCATTCCTCCTGCCAGCTTTCGGATCCGGTGCCCCTTTTTACGGTGTCTCGCTTCGGTGGTCCCGTTGTGGCCCAGCGGATTCCTTTTAGGGGATGGCAGGTAGTGCCCCCAGGTCTGTGGGTGGGTGCTTGGTGGTAGCCCCTGTTCCTCTGCTTGCGTGGGCCGCTTACCCTGGGCTACACCCATCTCCTCCGCCTCTCGTCAGAGTATGTCTTATGAGCCTGCCGGCTGATCAAGCTTGGTGCGTAGCGGGGAGGGTGAGGTGGGTCAGGTGGCGGTTTCGCGGTTCGTGGTCTGCTCTCGAGCCTCTTTCAGAAGGCTGTGAATAGCCTGTCAAGGTGGACCTCTAGCGGCTCCAGTAGGTCCCATGTGGTGGTGGTCCGTGTGGAGTCCGCCATCTTGTCCACGGCTGCACAGAGTCTCAGTCGTTTTCGGGTTACCCCGTCGTCGCTTGGCAGCAGGTATTGGGTAGCTGGGACCGGGATAACCCCCGCCGGTCCATAGGGGGGGGAACGTGGGCCCAGTCTCTTTCTGTAAGCCGTCGCTGGCGGCGGGGGAGCGGCCGCCTCCTCCACGCCAGCCTTGCTTGTAGGCCTCGGGTTGCAGTGCTTGGTGTTCTGCAGTCGGTGCCTGGTGTTTGGCACCAACGCGTAGCCCTTGTCAGCAGCTCTTTGTTGGTGGCCCATTGGACGGGTTTGGGGTAGTTTTGATGCTTTTTTATCCGGCAGATTTGGCGTTTGGAGCGGGAGCAGCTCTGACCTGCGTCCGCTCGGCTCTGCGTCCAGGCCCCGCCCCCCCAACTGATTTTTTTTTTTTTTTGCACAGTTCACACCTCGAAATAGCTCTTCATTTTTGCCATCAGATCTTCTTCTTATATGGTGCTATTATTATTATTATTATTTATAAAGAGCCAACAAATTCCACAGCACTATCTACAGAAGCTTTCTACTGCCCTTCCTTTCCCCCTCATTTCTAATCATGCATATCCAGTACAATCACCTGTGGTTCTGGGGCTGGGCAGGCGCAGGCAGCATGCAGCGAATGACTTGGGAACAATGTGAGAATCTAGACGAGAAGAGAAGTGATGGTCAGGTGAGTATTGTGAGAAAATTAGATTTGACAAAGGAAATGGAGCTGGCCTTAAAGGACCACTATAGGCACCCAGACCACTTCAGCTTAATGAAGTTGTGTGGGTGCCAGGTCCATCTAGGGTTAACCCTGCAGCTGTAAACATAGCAGTTTCACAGAAACTGCTATGTTTACATTAGGGTTAATCCAGCCTCTAGTGGCTTTCTCATTGACAGCCGCTAGAGGCGCTTCCGCGCTTCTCACTGTGATTTTCACAGTGGGAAGACGCCAGCGTCCATAGGAAAACATTGAGAATGCTTTCCTATGGACTGGCTGAATGCGCGGGCATGCGCATTCAGCCGATGATGGCGAAAAGGAGGAGAGTTCCCTGCGCCAAGGGAAAACAGGTAATATTTAACCCCTTCTACCCCCTAGAACCTGGTGGGAGGGGGGCCCTGTGGGTGGGAAGGACCTAACGACCCTATAGTGCCAGGAAAATGAGTATGTTTTCCTGGCACTATAGTGGTCCTTTAATCTTTTACCTTTCTCAAGTTTTGTCAAGCAGAGGAAAAATAAATAAGACAAAATAGACTCCACTATGCCTTATGTATTTCAGGAGAAAGAGATGGAAAAATAAGAAAGGAGGAACAGATTAGGAGTGAGGGCAACAAGTGGAATCGATTGAAGAAAGGTAAATATAGGGTGACGGCTTTTTTTCTTCCACGCACCCATCATAACTGGTCTAAAACATGCTGGGCATGAGGAAAATGTAAGAATTTGCATGTAGACAATTTCTTTCCAAAATCCTTAGAAACAACTCCTATTACCAGCAGCCAGCCAGAGGCTCTGCAGAGCGACCATTTGAGTTCACATCAGTCCTTTCAGATACATAATCTGTGGTCACTCATTATATTGCCCAGAAATGTGGAGGAGGTGCCAGTCTGTCTCCCTTGCCAATCAGAAAATAAGGACATCTTAAGTAACACTAGAAATTAAGAATGAACATGCTGTTCTGTAAGAGGATGCTGAGAGTGCACTCTTAGTTAACCTATTATTCCACGCCGGGGTAGGTTCGTTCTTTTGATGTGGGGGGCGGTTGTCAAACTCTTTTTACACACGGTTAGCAAAGAGCTGGCCCTGCTTGAGGTTCCATTAATGTGTTTCTTGTAACTCAATCATATTCTGCAGTCGGGCTGTGGGTTTCCTGCTTCAGATCTGTACTGTTTGTGATTTTCTGAAGCCTTTCAACAGTATAAACAACATAACCGAACGTTTGCCGATCACCATTGGACTGAAACATTGCAGATTCTGCCTGCCACTTTAATTTACTGAGTATTGTTTGTCCCTGAATCATGTTGTGTATGTTTTTCTGTTGCTCGTGTTATCTTCTAAATGTGGCTGAATAATGATATGATTTCTTAGTTCCTTTGAGTATCTGCCAAGAAAGCACTTATATTGGAATATTATTGTGTTATTTGGCTTGTACACCACATAATACGTTCCTAGAGGCCGTGTTTGTCCGTGTTTGACTGTTTTCTTCATCCTGTTGGAGAGAGTGACAAGTCTGCAAGGGGCTGTCTGGCAGCCCTTACATAAAATTAAAAAATTGTGTTTCTGGCCCAGATATTAAACCACCAGTAGCCCGCAAACTTACTTTGAATGATCACTCGGAATGGCACCCAGTCCACTTAGTATTCTAAGCCTGAGGAACTGAGAAATCTCAGCTGATGCAAAACCTCTTATGCATGTGATGTGGGTGGGAGGTTGGGGAAATTGACAATAAGCATTGAAGTTCTGTCACCTTAGGGCAAGGGTAGGTAACGTTTGACACTCCAGGTGTTGTGGACTACATGTCCCCTGATGCTTTGCCAGCATTATCGCTGTAAGAGCATTGTGGGAGATGTAGTCCACATCTATAGTGCTGACCCCTGTTTAGCAGTACTTACCCTCTCCAGGGGCCGGCCGCGGTCCTCTATTCTCGCCGCGCGCAGTCCTGCTCCTGCACGAGCCGCGCGCGGCTCATCCGACGGCGAGATCAGGAAGGTGGGCAGTGACCGCGAGAAGCGGTCACGTGTCCCGCCTGACACTAAGAGCGCACCGCGTGTCTCGGGCGCGCTCCTAAAGGGACAGTGGGAGACGAAATTTAAAACAGTCTCCCATTGGCCCCGTCATGCCACATTCCCCATACACTCACGTTTTGGGGGCGTGGATATGACAGGGGCCAATCAAAGTGAACTCTAGGGTATTTATACTCACCTGTTCCTTAGTACCTTGCCCTATCGTGGTTTCTGTTCAGTTCCCTTTAGTGCTTGTATCGTTCAGTTGTTTTTTTGGTGCTTGACCTTGGCTTTGTTCCTGACTCCGCTTTCTCTTTATCCTTGCTTGTATATCCGCCGGTTTTGCTCTCCTGTGTACCAGTCCCTGGCTTGTTCTACTTTACGCTGTCTCTCGGTTCCCTTGACCTCGGCTTGTTCTGGACTCTGTCTTTTCTTGTACTCGTCTAAGTCCGGCCATTCTAAGGTCCGGTAAGACGTTCTTGTTTTCTTGCCTCTAGACTATCTGGACTACTCCTGCGTGTTGGGGTATATTACCGTGACACCCTGCCCTTGGGTTTACAACTGTGCTACAGAGTTTGCTGGTGCTATATAAATAATACAAAAATATAATAACTGAAAACATTAGGCCATTAAGGTCAACCTTGAAAAATAACTGAGCTGGAGATTTTTTTTTTCAAGTCAACTAATTTGGAGTAACATTGAAAATGTTCTGATCACTTTTACACAATTCTGAGTCTAGGGAATAAACACCAAAGTTTATTGTAGGAACATCATTTTAAAAAAAAAATGAAACCATAACTAGGAAAATAAGTGTTTTAAGAAAGCAATGCTCACATGCAGAAATATATAAGAGCCCCACACTACAGCTGGTAGCAATTTTTCAAATAATCACCCCCACCCCCTCCCCAGTTGGTTTCCTAAATTATTATGGATGTCTAATGCAAAGTATCATAAGATCTGTGAACTAGTGGCATGGATCTCTTAATGTTGCTACTTTGCGAACCAAGTGTGAAAGGCTATGGTATTATCAGGAAAACAAGGGTTTTCATAATATTACAGAAATGAAACTACTCTACTAGCTAGGTTACTGAGTAGCTTCATTCATGTTTTAATGCTGGTTATGCATGCATTTGAGCAGCTGCTAAGAAAGGTTTTTTTGTTTTTTCATAGAAAGCTAAGGTAGAACCTGTGCAAGTTACCTAGGACCAGTACGATATGTATATAATCACACACATTCTCTGTGATATATTTAAGTAAAGGAGTGGGTTTAAAGCTGCCTATAACGAGGACTCTGTTAGCTGCAAGAACTGGTGCAGTCTTGACCAATTTTCAAGAGCAAGATACTTAAGGAAGTGGCTTGCAATTCGTAAGGATGGCATGTGACTCTGTGCCTCCCATGTGTTTAAACCTCCCATATGATTTTTTTTCACCTTTAAATTATTTACTGCAAGCAACATACTTGAGCAATGGAGAGGTTAACATGAGGCCTGGTAATTAAGGCCCAGTCCTGTAGTGGAATGCTTGAGATACCTGTTAGTGCAAGTATAGTGTGTACCAGCCCCTTCAGTGGGTACAATTCTCAGTTCAAACTGTATGTTTTTTTCCCCTAAATGTGTTTAAACCTATTCCATCCACATGTAGAGCAACCTGTATTAAAGTGTCTGTTGTGATTTCAAGATATACCAGGCTATGAAGACCTTAACCAGGTGTTTGCTGTGAAAGAAAGAAAAATGTCACGGGTACATAAATCAAACAAGAGCCTAACCAAAATGATGTGCTAAGAGCAGGAAACAATTATGACATCACGCTTTTCATGTTAGACCATAGAAGGGGGAGTATTGTGGAAAGTTTCACCCGACAGGGTCAACAGTACATTCACCCTTGACCTTGTAAGGGAGAAAATCACCAATTTAACTGCATTATCCAATGACAAATAACCCAGACTACATTAACCACTAGGAACTGTTGTGATTTTTACCACTTAAACGTAATTGTTTGGTAACAACAGAAACTTGACACTGATTGATACAATTATGGAAGAAGCACGTTGAACATGAGGGAAAGTGACTGAAGCAATTGCAGTTTATTGTAGGTTCCCCTGGGGGAGAAACGCTGTGAAAGATGCATCATAAATGGATTGTCGAAGTCACCCCGTCCAGCAGAGTTCCCACAGTGGTAATGGGAAAAAAAGCTGAAATTTAATAAAGAGCAATAAAGTCTGCCTCGTATCCACAGTGTGGAGAAGGCTGGTGAGGTTTAATGGCTGAGTGGTTAGGGAAAACATATTTCATGACCACTTAATCCTAGACATTAAGGGTTTGTTATGGGGAAAAGAGACATTGTTTATAATAAAGAACGATTGAAAAGTACATTCGACTAACGACCTGGAGATGTTTCTCTGCTTGGACATATCTGAATATTTTATCAGATGTTCTTACTTCATTAGAAGACACTGTTTTCAAATACAGAAGAGAGATATTAGACAGGATATAGATAAAAAAAAGGATGGTTTCTATTACAATATAGCAATATCTACAAATATATACATACATATAAACATCAAGTCATCAAGGCAGGGGAGACGTAGTGGGTGATTCAGGAATTGTGAAGTTATCTTGTTGCGGAATTATATTTTTTGTATTCGGTTAAAATTAGCTTTAAAATTAGATTTAAATAATTATGAATTATCACCTTGTACATTTTAGTACAACCTAATAACTATCTAGAAGTTATTTTGGTTATGTAATTTAAAAAAAATTCTTTAGAGTTTACTTTATTCTCATTAATAGACTTTGTCGGAGTTTGTAAACATGCCAGTTGAAGGCATCATGGGTCGCCCAAATCCCTGCAACGCAATAGTACAGTGAATGTAAGAAAGTTTTGTTCACTCCACTTCACTCCACTCATTCCATTGACGCAAAGACCGTACATGTTTATTTTTTTTAATCTGTTATAAAGCTAAAGCTGAAAAAAAAGAGAAAAATATACATTTTAAAAGTTACTCAACTTTAAAGCTTCCCTCAGTGCAGTATTGTTCTCCGCTCAGTCATGAGTTCTTCTTAACCCTGGCACTGCCCGGATATTATTGTAAGTAGATATGCTGGCACGAAGGATGGGCCATAAGGGAGTGTTTAAACCTTCCATATGATTTTTTTTTAATTAGTTTTATTTTACTTTTTAGTGAAGCAACTGGTCAGCAAGCAATATAACATAACTTAAGCCCTGCCAGAATGCAAATTGTACTTAGATTTATTGATAGTTCGCAAATGCATCCTACAGTAGGCACATTTTACTTAGATTTATTGATAGCCAAATAGCCAAAGTGCCGAATTTCGGAAGTGCCGAACCAAACTGAATTGCCGAAGAGCCGAAGTCCTGAATAGCCGAAGTGCCGAATTTCAGAAGTGCCGAAGTGCTTAGGATTTCTGAAAAGTTTCAAAACAGGAGAGGGAGGGAAAATTAAGGGAATGATAACAGGAATCTAACCCTAACCCTACCCTTAGTCCTAACCCTAGCCCTAACCTTTACCCTAACCTTCCTCTAACCCTACCTCAAACCCAATCCCTAACTTCAACCCTAACCCGAACCCTAACCCCAACCTTCCTCTAACCCTAACCCTTACCCCAACCTTCCTCTAACCCTTAGGGAATTGCCGAAGTGCAAAAGTCTCGAAGTGCCAAAGTCCCTAATTCTCGAAGTGCCGAAGTACCGAAGTCCCGAATTCCCAAATTTCGGAAGTGCCGTACCGAACCAAAGTGCCGAGTTGCCGAACTCCCGAATTTCGGAAGTGCCGAACCGAATTTTTGGCCCATGCACATCCCTAGCCTACAGGATACATTCAGTCTGAATTTTCTTTAAAATCACTGCTTTGTAAATTCTCTGTATCATATACTTCGTATATATTTATTGCAAAAACTACTGATTCTAATTCAGACACTTAATGTAACCGGCCATATGGACCAGATTTTGACCAGATTTGGCTTTAGTAAATGTGAGAATTGCCAAACTGCTCGGAATTCAATCATTTTCACCAAAATGTCTAACATACATGTAAACCTGTGTACAGAATTTAAAATACTTGGGATGTAAAGCAAATCAGAATTTGCTTTGCCAATCCAACGTCAAGGATGCTTACTGCTCTGTAAAGCATCAAAGTGTCATCATTACAGATTGGTATGGACTGCATAGGAGCTAATGTTCAATCAAACATTTTTTGCTGCTTATTCATATTAAGAACTTGTCTTTGCAGTTCCTATTCATTATTTATATATTTAGATGTTTTATCTGTATCATAAAAGCACGTAGATTCTATAAGACCATGATCTGGCAATCTGGAGTCTATGCAAAATGCTACCATGATTTTGCATTCACACACTATGGCTGGACCACATGAAATACATTATGAGAATGGTGTCATATCCTGGATTAGAGTCTTGACAGTTATCTACAGTGTTCTTGTGGGTTGGGGGGAGGGGGGCACTGGTTCACATTACTGGCTACATTAGTGGATTAAATTACTTCTATCTATCTATCTATCTATCTATCTATCTTACTTGATCTGTTGGCTATTTTAGACAGCAGGTCATATTTTAGAATCTTGTAGTGCAGGTCTGGTGACATCATTCATGCAATTATTCCCCTTAATCAATAGATAACATTAGATAGAGCACCCCTGTGAATCCTGGGGGTTCTAATCTGGGGCACAACTGAGATAAGTGAGAGTCACACACTTAATCGGTACCTGCTGCCACTTTAATAGCAGCTAAAATTGCTGCTGCCCTGGACTGTAACTCCCACCAATATCAGGCAGCACAGGGACATGTATTTCCAAATTCTGCACCTTAACCCTTGCACTGATTATTAACCCCTACACTAACACTATCACTAAACATTTACATATATCCTACAATAAAACAAAACATTAATTCCTACAGTATCCGAACACTGATTTGACCCCTACAATACCTAGCCTAAAAATATTATGCAATGGAAAAATATATAACTGCAAAACATTTATTAGGGTTTTCCCATAATGAGAGTGTGTGTATGTATTTATGTATATATATATATATATATATATATATATATATATATATATATATATATATATATATATATATAGTATACAATGTTACCCAGCACGCACACTCAAAAATATGAAAAATGCCGGGTGCACAAAAAGCCATAGCCAAAAACTACTATAATATGTAATAAATGAGGGCTTGCACTCACGGTCTGTAGATAAGTAAAATACTTCTTGTTTATTTCAATTCGATTAAAACATAGTTGCTGCCATCAACGTTTCAGCCACTCCTGTGGCTTTCATCAGGATCAATTCAGCATACAAAAAAAAAAAAAATGCTGAATTGATCCTGATGAAAGCCACAGGAGTGGCTGAAACGTTGATGGCAGCAACTATGTTTTAATCGAATTGAAATAAACAAGAAGTATTTTACTTATCTACAGACCGTGAGTGCAAGCCCTCATTTATTACATTATATATATATAAAAACACACTCTCTTTCTCTCTCATTCTTTCTCTCCTATATATTTGCGCTCTCTCTTCTCCATCTCCATTTGCATCTCTTGCCCAGAATACCATTCTCATCCAATTTCTCTTGTCCTCTGAGATTTCTTTCTCCAATATCGGCGCTCCTCCCTGCCTTTATGTTGCTGTTATCTCTGATTTTGGCTAAAAAGTGCACTTATTTGGGAGTAATATTCCCATGGCAACTGAGCAGATGGTTACTTCTGATTAACAATTTTTCTTCCCTCCCTGCCAAATCACAATCCGTCTTTGAAATTAAATCAGACGGTGATAAGATCAGTCGATCTGGAGAGGAACGAGGTAAACATAGGCCCAGAGTATTATACCACGATCCAGGATGTGATGCAGAGTGACGTTCTCTCCTGCTTGTTAAGCGATACAATGTTCCCACTTTGGGACAGTTTAACAGTGAGGAATGTATAAAGAGAGAGAGAGAGAGAGAGAGAGTGTGTGTGTTGCACAGAGATCAGTCCACCATCGCATTCTACAATTTAAAGGAAAATTAAATTAAAATTAATCTTTTGCTACAATATTTTCGAACCAAATGCACTTAAAGACACTTCATATTCTGAGTTGTTTTTTTTAATGTTTTTTTTTTCCAGTGGTTGTTTTTTGTTTTTTTTTGCTTAAATTTTACCTCAGGAGAGATGTGCTCATTAACATGTGGGGACATAGTCTACAATTATTGCCCTGGAGGAGGGGTTAGTTAAGTGGGAGGAATTATGATAATTAGGTGGCAAGTAATTAAAATCCTTTTACAATTATCATGAAATAAGGTGGATTTATAATTAAATAGTATGAATATTTAATTCCGGTTGCCAGCTTAACCCCTTAAGGACACATGACATGTCTGACATGTCATGATTCCCTTTTATTCCAGAAGTTTGGTCCTTAAGGGGTTAAAGAACACATCAAGTTCAAATATATATATATTTTTTTTTAAATACTGGGAAAACATACATATTAGTGTATTTCTTTAAAGTGATACAAATATATAATTTTTTTGGTCAAACTATCAGAAGCTGTTTACCTCATGAAGGAACACTTTGTAAGCAAGATGTTGCGATAAAATATAGCAGAACGTTGAATTAACATGAATATAATAGCTTCCTCTAGCTTGCATTGTGAGAAACCTTATATCACAGTGTAGTTCATTGCCTCAGCTCAAGTTATTGTCACTGCCACATATGTATGACTGAATTTAAAAAAAATCTTTGGAATAACAAATACTTTTATATTTTAATTTATATAGATACCAATAATAATATTTTTTATTGCAGCCATACTTATATTAGGTTTTTACTGAAGGGACAATCCACACATCATAGCTACATTGCAGTGTACTGTAGTGGTTATGGCGAAAGAAGGAAACATGTACTTCTTCTGTATTTGAGAGCGGGTAGTCGAGCATCTTCTGTTTGATTAACTCCTACTCTGAGAATTTAAATGAAATACTTATAAATGTACAATGCATGGGTAGACAACTTTCGGCACTCCAGGTATTGTGAACTACATTTCCCTAGATGCTCTTATGGCCATAATGCTGGAAGAATCCAGTAAGTGGTAGTTCACAACATATGGAGAGCCCAAGGACGCCTAAACCTCATATATAGCGTACGCAAGGATTCCTGCCACAATAGGCAAAGATTCTTTCTTGAATGCAACTATATTCTCTCAGTGGTATGTCCACAAATCTCTGAATTGCAGTGAACTGAAAACCGAATGGCAAAGTTTAAGCAAAAACAGCCGAGCTGAAGCTGAAGCTGAGTTGGAGAAATTTAGATTTCTTCTAAATCAGCTATTTTGGCCTGAATTTTGTAATTTGGTTTCCAATTAGGTTTAATCAGCTGTCCCTTTCTTCCAAGGTGCTCATTCCTCTCTCTTAACAATCTGTGTATTTTCTCTCGTCAGATTTTATCCTGTTTCTTTTTCCCGAAGCTTGCAGTCTCTACGTTCATTATATCTCTGCTCACCCTCTATTTATCTCTGGTCTGTCTCTCTTTATTCTGATAGGGTTATTCATTAAAGTGAGAATTGTTAGGAATTCAAAGCGGGAATTTCTAATTTAGGACCAAAAGTACCCCAAAATGAATAACTGAAAACATTCTCCAGATTTGGCCACTTTGACTTTACATTTAAAATTTACTTTTAATTCATTTTAAAGCTCCAACAATTCTCACTTTAGTGCATAACCCTGCCATTGTCTTTTGTAATTTCTTCTTGCTTCTTCCCTGTCTATTCATTAAACAGTGAGTTGAAATATAACTTGCAACATTTAGGCCAAAACCGACGAGTTGTAAAATGTCACCATCTCAACTATTTCTTTAAAACTTTTTCAAACCAGTGTTTAGTGAATAGACTCCCAAGTGTCTACTTGCCTGTTCTCGTTTAAGTGAGACATTTAGTGAAACATGTCTGGTAACATGAGAAGACATATAGGAATCAGAGACAGTTTGGGGAGAAATTTAGGGAACGGCGATTGACCAGTGTGACTGGGAAGACATTTAAGGAAGAAATACAGACTGAAGAGACATTTAGGAAAGCAGACAGACCAGGTAGACAATTAGCAAAAGAATAGAAAGATTGTTGAGGTATTTAGGAAACATAGACAGACTGAGAGAAATTTTAGGAGAGAACACAGTCAGCAGACATTTAGGGAAAGAAAGAGACTGTCCGATATAAACACACACATTCAATACAACCATGCACACATACTGCCTAATACATGCATCCATACACACACACTGCCGAATACATACATCAATATAGAAATATTGCCTATAATATACATCCATCTACACATATTGCCAAATACATTCATCCATGCACACATACTGCCGAATACATCCATCAATACACAAATATTCCTTCTTGAGGATAAACCTAAATTGCGCCTCCCAAAAACAATCAGATGTGTGGCAAATTACGATGCAGGATGGGATACAGCGAAAAAGATTTTGGCCAGATTTTGGCCATTGCTCACTCAAGATCGCCACTTAAAAGATGTAAGCCCCCCCACGCGTCTCTATAGCTGTTAAAAGAGGGAAAAGAGAGAGACACTCCCGTTGCTAGGCACGCTAGATTACATCATAGCGATTCACCTAGATGCTGTAAGTTTGTCGTTGTTGAAAAGGTACAGATGGGCAAAAGGGGAGGTGATCTAGATTTGGTCCTGAAAAGAAGAGAATGCTTATGGATTCACAAATTAGATACTTTGTTTCCGAATGGCCTAAATGAAGGCTTTACGTTTACCCCCTTTATTGAATCTTAGACCATATCTTCATGAGTATGTATTTGTGTAATATGTTACCACCTGTATATATTTCCTAAATATTACATCTCAGTCATGAATCTTTGAGGACAACAATTTGCCACATTATGTGACTGGGCTTGTTCTATACCCATATACTAGTTTATTTGTATTTAAGAGACATTGGATACTACTGTCATTCTCTGGTTTCCTTCTGTCTGTCTATACGTGAGAGGCTGTAGCTAGCTAATATTGTGTCTCTATATTTCTTTGCTTGAGGACACTATATATGGCACTTAATATAAATCATTTTAATTTCTGTTAATAACAACCTATATTTTATATTTGGCTGTTGTATAACTTAATGGATATTATTGTCTCATATTGGGAGACTGTAAAGAAATCTATTTATACATCCATACATCCATACACACATACTGCCCAATACATCCATCCATACACACATACTGCCTAATACATACATCCATACACACATACTGCCTAATACATACATCCATACACACATACTGCCTAATACATGCATCCATATCCAAATATTGCCTGTAATATACATCCATACACACATACTGCCCAATACATCCATCCATACACACATACTGCCTAATACATACATCCATACACACATACTGCCTAATACATACATCCATACACACATACTGCCTAATACATGCATCCATATCCAAATATTGCCTGTAATATACATCCATACACACATACTGCCAAATACATCCATCCATACACACATACTGCCCAAGACATACATCCATACACACATACAGCCCAATACATCCATATACACACACATATTGCCCAATATATCCATCCAAATACACACACTGCCCAGTACATACATCCATACTAAAATATTGTCTAATACATACTTCCATACACAGATAATGCCTAATGCACATGTTTTTTTATCGTTGTGATAAATGCTGTATTCAATGCATTTGGTGGGTTATAATTTATAATAATGGGGACATTTAATTTATGATACAGTGAACTTGTCTGACAGGCTCGCTTTAAGTAAAACAATTTTTTTCAATATATGATAATATTAATATGTATTATAAATGGCATTTAATATATAGGGCTCTATTTACTTGGTCACATAAACACTCACTGGCGCACACACACACACACTCTCAATGATATCATTGACAATGTCTCTTACACACTCTCACTAACACGTACATTGTTACTGACATATATACACAATGTCACTAACATACTCACACCAGTTTACATAGTTACACTTTATTTACACACACACAAAGAAATCAACTTAACGCACGCCAATTTACAAACATACACAAAATAATCAGTCCCCCTTATCCTTCAGGTGGGTCATACCTAAGTGCTGTGACTGGAGGAGAAAGGACCAGCCTCCATTGCAGGAAATTGATCTTGTTTCTGATGGGGGAGCAGGAGAGCCGTGCATTGTGTTCACTGGCAGAGGGCAGCCGGAATATCAGAACACATCCCGACTTCCCCTGCCTGCAGGGAATGTTAAGTTCTGCTCAGGCGCTGCGGTTACAGTACACCCCACTCTTTGAGTAGATAATTGGCAATCACATTGTGGGAGGAAATGGCTGCTCTAGGAGGTTGGTAAAGGGTCACTCTCCCTGCACTCCGGCCGCTGACAGGAGCAGCAGGAAACTTCAGGGTTGAAATTTTCCGGTGGGCGCCACCTGGCAGGTTGGCACCGCTGGCGTATACTTTATTAACCAAACAGTAGCGCTGGCCTGGTCCTGACTGTATACTGTTATCACTGCACCTTTTTCCTTAACTCACTGGGTAATATGAAGCTTGCTGACCTCAGCCATCAATCATTTTCCACAGTTAATGAACTAGTATGCATTACCACCAAGCAGGAAGAAGTAAGATAACCCTTTCAAATTCACATCAAAAATATGAAAAAACCTCTTTATGTTAATTTATTATCGTAGTGTATACTGGCAAAATTTGCATGCCTTGAAAAGGGAGAATGATTAGAATGTAACAGTGTTTATATAGTATGATTCTTATTGGCCTTACATTAAAGGACCAGTTTAGCCACCAAAAGGTGCCGTTTTATGAATAGGGATTTACTAATCTGCGGTTCCCATTCCCGGCAGCACTCTGTGCTTCCTGTAACTTATATTCAAAAGCAGTGCTGGGGTTAAACCAAGAGAGAGGTAAAAGAGTGCTCAGGAGCCTCCTGGCACCATCACAACTTTGATTAGATGAAAATCTTATAGTGATCGGAGTGTTCCTTTAAAGAAGAGTTAGTTTAATATCGATACATGCAGGAAAGCAATATATAGATTGTGTACAATAGTGCAGGAAAATATGTTGATGTACAAATATAAATAATATGATAAACAGTAATAATATGGCGTAAAAAATAATAAAGTTTAAAAAACTTTGCACAACACAAACCTCTTTAATAATTATTACAGTTCATTTCTTCATTTTCAATTACTGCTATGTGTGTGAACTACCAAGTTGAATTTTATGTCTGTCTACACAAAGTATCAAGTTTATTCTTCTCTAAACTGTACCATACAAGCCGTCAAACAGTGCATTGTCACACTCTGACCCCTACCATTTACATAGTATTGTTTTTAGTGCTGTTTTTAACACATTGCCTGTGAAACATCAGAAAAATTGAGTTGCACAGGGTTACAGAGATATCCAATGCCTGTTAAATTGCTACCTGGGAATGTGAATCTCAATAAAATTGTCATATTTTTTAAAAAAAAGTTTATTCTTCTGCATGATTTATGTAAATTCATCTTTTTTTTTCTTAAATGTCTAATCACCATACAAAGTAATAGAATGATATACTTTTTATGTTCTGTGCTGCTAACATTCCTGAAATATTAGGTGATTCACAACATAGCATGCATATATATCATGTCATAGAAGAACTGAATGTGTATATTACATTATTATTGCCATTTATATAGTGTCAACTTATTCCGCAGTGCTTTACAATATAAGAAAGGGGGAAATTTAAATAATAAATTAGATAATTACTAAATGTTACAAGAACAATAGGTTGATGAGGACCCGGCTCAAACGATCTCACAATCTATGGCCAATCTATGGCCAATAACGAAGTCACATTTAGTGTGTGTGCCTCTTTAAGAAACTAATTGCTATTTGTAATTTGCTTCTCAAACAGGTGAAGGATGTAAGACTGCATCAGGCAACCAGATTTTAACTATCTGACTGCCAGCTGGCTACACCATACTCTCAGACCCAGAGCTTGCTGTACACAAGAACTTCACAATGTGACCACTTATGCAAGCAATATTTTTTTTTTCTATGTCTCGCTCAGTCTCGCTCACTCATTTTGTCTTATATTAAAAGAGTCCTTTGAAGAGTTTGTATAACATAAGGTTTTCTGCCAGGCTAAATGAATAGCTTCATTTGTACACTGCATTGTCTGTACTTTGAGAAGCGCATAAATGACATTTAGGCATCCTGATTGTAATCATGAGACACATCATACGTTTGTGTATCCCCCTTATATTCATTTCTAATTTAATATCTCATGATTCCACAGCTATCCGCGTCGGCTGCTGCTGCATATTGTAATTTCACTTAAATCCCTTTGAAGAGCTTATAAGCGTGGGTTCTTTTGAACCTTTGGACAGTCAGAACTGCTGCCAATTTATAGTCTTATTGCTTTTACACAATGTGTTGATGGCGATCAGGGGCCACAATACAGATTTTCAAATAGTTTCTAGTAGCAACACATCATAAAAAGTCAGCTATAAACAGGATAATTGAGATCTGCTCACCCAAGGCAACTTGTGTCTGCAAAACCTTAGCTCAGGGAACCATGAATCATGTGTATAACACGTTATCAGCGTTCCAGGGTGTACTCACAAGGTTAATCACTAAGGCCTCGATTTACTATAGTTTTGTTGGGTACGCATTTAAAATGTTTCTTTTTTTCAAAATATGAGAACATCACAAAATGTATAATATATAAAAAAAATATATATATTCAAATATAAAAATAAATCTATATATTAAAATATGTTAGAAAATATGAAACCATTTTAAAAGATTATCCCAAAACGTCAAATTGATTGAAAAGATTTTCCAAAAATATTAAATTGAGGCCTAAATCTGGAGCTGGAGTTGGAAAAATGGTCGAATTAGGGAGTTTTTCCAGTTTTGCTTTTTTGATCTCTAGCCAGCAGTTTTCTTGTCAGTTCTGAGCAATTCATATTTTCGGTAATATATCATACATGGTGTTGAACTTACTTTTTTGCTATTCAATTGTGTATTTGATATAACTTGCACTTACACACCAGATGATTTTTTTTGCCTTTCAAATTATTTAGTTTGTTTATGTGTTAGTTAAAATACAATGCAAATTGCCATTGGGTGAACTATCATTACTTTGTGCTAAAATGTACTGTGCTTTTGTGGTCACA
Source organism: Pelobates fuscus (assembly GCF_036172605.1). Taxonomy (NCBI): domain Eukaryota; kingdom Metazoa; phylum Chordata; class Amphibia; order Anura; family Pelobatidae; genus Pelobates; species Pelobates fuscus. Next base: position 97,458,663 of record NC_086323.1, on the reverse strand, counting down.
GGGCTTTCTGTTGCTCTTGTATTTAGATTCATTATACTGAAACCATAATTTTTCCACCATTGAATAAAAAACTCAAAAAAAAAATGTCACCTATAACTTGTAATCGTTTCACATGATGTTCCATTTTTTTTAAATGTTTGGCAAAGACTTAGCAATTTAAATTCTAATCCAGTTCAGTCCAGGCACAGTCAAGGCACACAATGAAAATGAATTTCCTTATTTTCTCAAACTATTCTTTAGTACACCTCTTCTTTTTGAAATTGTGAATGTTCCTCTTTATCCTTAAATATTACTAATTTGTCTAATTTTGTGAGTTAACAAATGGTAAAAAATCATCTGGACGAAAAAACAAACAAACAAAGATTTTAGGAACACGGATATGTTAGGCACACTACAGGAGAGGCAGTAAAACAAAACAAAACCCTATGTAGCCTATTATAGGTTGAATCCTTGCTATATCTGTCTCTATGATTAAGCTTTTTGCAACTTCATTTGTTACTTTATTGTATCAAAATTATGATGAATAAAGATTGTCAAAAAACTGAAAAAACAAACAAACAAAAAAAACACACCAATGTATGAAGGCTGGATAACAGTTTTATACATAAGAAATTGGCATATTCTCACAAAAAAATGGAGCAAACATGAAAGCAAATCAACACTTTTTGGAAAAAAAACCCTATTGTTTTATCTATGTATGTTCTCAATATGCTGACTGCCACGTGCAAAGGGCAGAGCTAATAACATTGATTCACAAGGAGACAAAATGGACGCCCTCAGTCCAGAATACAGCTAAAAGCAATGCTGTGAAATTCTACATTTCATTTTATTTATTTTTTTAGACCTCACTGACACATGTGTTAAATATAAGATATACGTAAACATAATATCAAAAATCCTGTTCTACAGTTATTTTTTAAGTAGAATAGAAAAATAACTACTAGTTGGCAGCAAACACCAGTTTTAAGTTAATTTATTTAATTTGGCCCCTTGTGTTACCAAACAAAAAAGTTTTTTTTAGTTTTTTTGTTGTTGTTGTTGCTTTGCTTTTTAATTTAATCTACAAGTGTATTATTCTTACTATTAACTTGTAAATGAAAGATGTCACATGATATTATGTGTCTTCAGGGAAAACAAACTAACATATGACATATAACAATATAACAGCTATCTCGACTACCGTCACAGGAAGTTGGAACCAAAATCTGCTGGGTGAATAGCAGGTCTAGGCCAACCCTCGTGGCATTTCTATTCTCAATGGATTTTACTGGGCAGCCAGCTGGGGATTTAAATCCAATTACACCATCCCTAACAGTGCTAAAACACAGAGAAAGATGTAGAGAAAAAAAGAAAGAAAGCAGGTATTCCCTAATGGAGATTTAAAGATATTTAGACCTAATTGGATTTTCTCAGCAGATGTCATTATTGTTAAACAGTCTAGCACTTGATGTTTGCAATACATTTGCAGTTGATTGCAAAAAAATAGCAGTGTTATGTAATACAGAGGTCACCTTGTTAATTCCTTTTTTTTGTTCTTACTAAGTTTGCTGCAGCAGGACAACACGTCTAAAGAGGAATTGTCACCTTTTCTGGAAACAGTTCCCCATTTGCTCACCTCAGTAAGGGCTAATACTATATTCATGTTTACTGTGGTGGAGGTTAAAGCTCTTCCTACTTTGCCTAATACAGATGGCATGTTAGTACGCTTCTTTGAATGTTCCCAAGGATTTCCTGAGATTGCATGGAGACTGATGACCTGTTCTCAGAGATCTATGGGACATTGCTTATTTTGTAATGGATGGTAGGCTGTGCCTAGAGAAGCAGTGAGATCCCACAGAGCCTTAGAGAGGTTACCAGTCTGGCCCTGCTTTGTTCTTCAAATTGGGATGACAAATGCAGCCAAGCAAATTCATGGTTCCGAAGCCTCCTTTTAAACTCTGGGCCCTAGGTTGCTGCCAGGAAGTGAGATAAATGTATTTTTATATGTTGTTTCTACATATAAAAAAAAAAGTTTGGCTCTGAGTGGCACTTAGTGTGGACCTGAACTAAAACAAAATTTTTGTGACAACAGAATTGTAGTGTGAATTTGCTTAACAGTTATATACTAAAGGTTATGTATAAAATGTGTTGTGTACTGAACAGTGGTGTAAAGTAGTAAAAATGGAGCAGTCACCATCGAAATCACTAAAAACAGCACAGCTCTTGCATTGGTTACTCTGCCCATTTTCCATGTTTTCACTACTTTTGAGTGGCTCCCATTTCAAGGTGTTCTGCTTGAAGCCTCGGACCATCACTGGAAGTAGCTGGGTAGGAAGGATGTGCGCTGTCTTTGCAACTTTGTTTAACCCTCTCAAGGTAAGATAATGACTAGGACCTCCTGGCACCACAACAACTTCACCTAGTTTATTTCTTGTGGCACCTGGAGTGTTCATTTAACAATAATTGGGAAGAAAGACTGGGGTCTATCCTATTCATTAACCAAAAGTAATAAAATGTGTAAAATAAACTCATTTCATACTTGTATAATGCTAAAAACTGTAGATTTCAATTCTCTCAAATATATATCAAGATAATGGGCAAAGAGCAAGATTAGATTACATATATCTGCCCTGGCAATCTCTATACCTACTATCAATCCTAATTCAAAACCAGCAATTCTGTATTATGTCCCTTTTCCATCGTGTTGTGCCATTCTATTACATACTGATGATGTAAGAGAGAGTTATGATGTCATACAAATCAGCAAGTATAAACCGGTTTGCAAAAGCATGCAGAACACCTGAGTCCTTTGATACTCAAGACCATATTGTTATTGCACCACCTGTGGCATGTAGTTGTCACCATTGGGCTAATAGAATATTCAGACAAACACACGTTCATTTTTATTCTAAAAATCAAATGCAGCTTAAAGATTCTGACATTTTAAGTTAGATTTCTGGCCCCATATCTATTTCTTATTCATCATTAGGAATGAGCCTATTCTGCAGAATTGCGCTTAATAATGTGCAGATGTAACATCCTGTTGTTTCCGTATGATGGCTTCCTTGTACTGTGCCAGCATGCGGAGAATGGTGTTTTGACATTTTGGGGGTAGACAGCATGGGCGGATGTGGGTTGGTTTGAGTGGAACTGCACGTTAACCACTACCAGCTGATCGAAAGATGCTGGGGAAGGAAGAGAAGGTGGTTCAGAGAGCAATCTCAGAGTTTAACAGCCCTTAACCACATCACTGTGCTGTCTGCAGGCTAAAGTGGTAACTAAACTGTATTCAAACAGACAATTTATATTTTTATATTCATCCAGGTCAAGGGTAACCAATATTAACCCAAAAATGTTGGTAGGAGAGTAAAATGGCGCAATACAAATAAATCTCAATTTATGGTAAGTATGGGCATAGCTGCCCTTGCACACATGCCTCCGAGAAGCGTATTGTAATACACTAATATATTAACTTAGACTTATTTTCGAGAAAGTTTAACTAATTGATATTGAAATTGTTGGGAAGAAATATCGTCTCATGTAATCAAGGTCAATGACATCCATAATGTGGACAGCTAATAGAATTTAGTGAGATGACCCTTCAAATTCACCGCTCCGAGGAAGACACACTTCGGATTTATTCACTTAACTGGCAACTGTTGACGACTGCATGGGAATTGTAAACCTTCTCCCAAAAACCTCAACTGGGAAAATGGACAACATTCCGCAATTTGACTATTTAGGCATATGATTTGTGATTCCCTTGCCAGTGCAACATAAATCCCATTTCAGTGAATAAACCTAACACAAATTAGACATGTGTTCTAAGAGAAAAGATGTGCATGTATTGGGCAAAAATTAGAACAGAACAGGAAGTTTCTTCAATTTAAAAAGATTTTTCGTTACAGTATGTATGTACAACATATACAGTATCTCACAAAAGTGAGCACACCCCTCACATTTTTGGCAATATTTTATTATATATTTTCATGTGACAACACTGAAGAAATTACACTCTGCTACAATGTAAAGTAGCAAGTGTACAGCCTGTATAACAGTGTAAAATTGCTGTCCCCTCCAAATAACTCAACACACAGCCATTAATGTCTAAACCGTTGGCAACAAAAGTGAGTACACCCCTAAGTGGAAGTTTACAAATTGGGCCCAATTAGCCGTTATCCCTACCCGGTGTTATGTGACTCGTTAGTGTTACAAGGTCTCAGGTGTGAATGGGGATCAGGTGTGTTAAATTTGGTGTCATCGCTCTCACACTCTCTTATACTGGTCACTGGAAATTCAACATGGCACCTCATGGCAAAGAACTCTCTGAGGATCTGAAAAAAATAATTGTTGCTCTACATAAAGATGGCCTAGGCTATAAGAAGATTGCCCAGACCCTGAAACTGAGCTGCAGCACGGTGATCAAGACATACAGCGGTTTCACAGGACAGGTTCCACTCAGAACAGGCCTCGCCATGGTCGACCAAAGAAGTTAAGTGCACGTGCTCAGCGTCATATCCAGAGGTTGTCTTTGGGAAATAGACGTATGAGTGCTGCCAGCATTGCTGCAGAGGTTGAAGGGGTGAGGGGTCAGCCTGTCAGTGGTCAGACCATATGCCGCACACTGCATCAAATTGGTCTGCATGGCTGTCGTCCCAGAAGGAAGCCTCTTCTAAAGATGATGCACAAGAAAGCCCACAAACAGTTTGCTGAAGACAAGCAGACTAAAGACATGTATTGCTGAAACCATGTCCTTTGGTCCGATGAGACCAAGATAAACTTATTTGGTTCAGATGGTGTCAAGCATGTGTGGCGGGAACCAGGTGAGGAGTACAAAGACAAGTGTGTCTTGCCTACAGTCAAGCATGGTGTTGTGAGTGTCATGGTCTGGGCCTGCATGAGTGCTGCCGGCACTGTGGAGCTACAGTTCATTGAGGGAACCATGAATGCCAACATGTACTGTGATATGCTGAAGCAGCGCATTATTCCCACCCTTTGGAGACTAGACCGCAGGGCAGTATGCTAACATGATAACAACCCCAAACACACCTCCAAGATGGCCATTGCCTTGCTAAAGAAGCTGAAGGTAAAGGTGATGGACTTGCCAAGAATGTCTCCAGACCTAAACCATTTTGAGCATCTGTGGGGCATCCTCAAACGGAAGGTGGGGGAGCACAAGGTCTCTAACATCCACCAGCTCTGTGATGTCGTCATGGAGGAGTGGAAGAGGAATCCAGTGGCAACCTGTGAAGCTCTGGTGAACTCCATGCCCATGAGGGTTAAGGCAGTCCTGGAAAATAATGTTGGCCACACAAAATATTGACACTTTGCGCCCAATGTGAACATTTTCACTTAGGAGTGTACTCACTTTTGTTGCCAACGGTTTAGACATTAATGGCTGTGTGTTGAGTTATTTTGAGGGGACAGCAAATTTATACTGTTATAGAGGCTGTACACATATTACTTTACATTGTAGCAGAGTGTCATTTCTTCTGTGTTGTCACATGAAAATATATAATGAAATATTTACAAAAATGTGAGGGGTGTACTCACTTTTGTGAGATACTGTATATATTCATAATTGCAAAAAAGGTTTCAAAACCACTCCAAAGGGGACCCTTACAGTCTAACATAAAAAATGTTTGAAAAACCATTGCTCTACAACCAGATTAGTATGTTTGGCCAGCTATGACTTTCCTCTTCCTTCTATTTCTGTGGATCTTTGACTTCTACAGCAAACGCCCCCATGCTACAAATGCTTTTTTTTAATTCCAAGAATCTGGCTGATAATGAAAGGAAATTATCCTAGTACTAGAGAGCATCGTCCCATTCTTCTTACACTCCCAAGAGTTGATGTTGTACAGGCCGCGTGGATACCTCCCAAAGAACCAACCCTTTGAAATTACAAATGTTATGGTATCTTGAATCTCGGCCGCACACAATAATAAAAAAAAAAAAAAAACAAACAAAACCCATCCCCACCTGTATTCTTTGAAGAGAAAGTACGGGTGACCTAAGCTCTGTTTATCAGCAGAGTTGTTAAGATAACTCCTCTACATGATTTAAAAGCCAGAAAATTGAAGGCAACACTTTTCAGATCCCAAACAAAACAAGGATAGAAATCAATAATAATCAGTTGTCACTGAGACTACTCTAAAGTGTCCCATTGCTGATAGAGGGGAGATTACTGCAAAAATCCAGTGGCAAGGGAGAGCTGTAAGGTTTTCTCTCTGTCTATTTAATTAATGGAATGGTTTTTAAAAGGATCCTAATCATATGCGATTGTATCTGCTTATCAACAATATTTGCTAATTAGATGATATGGAGGCCGTCCTATTTCTAATTCCCTCATCCTAACAGAATATCCTGAGCAGATAACCGGCATTCTTTTTTTATTTTTTTTTCCTTTTCTTAATAAGAAACAATCAGCAATAAGAACAACCTTAATGGCTCGTATTATCTTTGAATCTTAGTGATGGAGAGAGGGGGCTCCCTGGCTGAGGAGTAACTGTCTTAACATTAAGTATGTATAACTGCATTAGATACACAAAGGGCTTTGTTTACAAAGCCCTCTACAGGGTACTGAGAGACATAGGGATTTAAGTTCCTCCAGCAAAAGGCTTGGCTATCCCTAGTGATGTATGTGCAGTCTGGATTGCTAAACCAAAGGACGTTTTTTGTTTCCCAGTTCTCGTTCATATTCAAAGCCAGACTGATATCCTGTTGAACCAAGAGCAAGTAAGATACGCTGGCTTCGATGTAACCTTAGCCCTAAATCCTTTATGCATAGGCTGGACTATAAATCCCACTAGCCCACCTGTTCAACACAAGGGTACAATTCTGAGATTTGTATTACTTTAGCTAAATACATTTATTGCATAAATAAGCTATCAGATAAATATGTCCATAAAGTGTAATACCTCTATAATATAATTCGGAATATGTAAAAAAAAAATAGAAACTAAAAAAAAAAAAAAAATAGAAACTAAATCTGCAGTTTATTCACTAAACTAAGAAATAAAAGGGGGATTGGGGGATATGAAAAAATAATTAGAGATAGGTTTGCTAATTCAGCTATTTTAACCTAGAATATGCAATTCTTTTTTTCAATACTTCAAAAGTGAAGTGCTCAAAATCTATTCTGCTGGTATTTTTGAGCATGTGATGTGATCTATGGGAACTGAGGACAAACAACAGCCAATTGATAACTGTTAGACGTTCCTTCTCTACTTTATCGCAATAGTGAATTGAAAGGTGGCTGTATCATTGACATATTTAGTTACTATTAACAATATTTAATTTAAATCATGCCCTTCAACATCGACGTCTCACTGGGCAGAGTAAAAAGGGGCAGACCAGTGGCAAAGATTGCATCACTGTCACCTCCTAAAGGGGTTGGACTCGCCTGGAAAGAGGGCAGAGTTGCCTAAACAATAGGTAGGCTAGTACAGCATTCATTCATGCCAGGCTGTCTGCTAGTCGCACAGGCCAGCTCATTAATGGTGGACCATGCAGAGTGCATTCTCTGCATGCTCCTAGTGTAAAGGTTGCCAACCTTCCGCACTACAGATGTTGTGGACTACACATCCCCTGTTGCTTTGCCAGCATTATGGATGTAAGAGCATTCAAGGAGATATAGTCCACAACATGTGGAGTGTTGAAGGTTGCCTACCCGTGTGGACCTAGTGGTGCCTTGACTCTAGAGCAAGCATGTCTAATGATGTACTCATGCTACACTTTCTGTAACAGTATTTAAAAGTGGAACAAAGTCCAGGATCCTTAAGTAGGAACAATACCACCAATATCATTAAATGGGAGGCCGGATATAAATTAGTATAATTTAGTATAAATTAAAATTATTACATATTAAAGAAGGAATGTTGCTTGAAAGGGCACTCCAGTCTGCCGCACGTTAAATATAATGTGTGTGCACGGCTATAGTTAGTTATGCTGGCGGTTCAATCATTTTTTTTTTAATATTTACTAGTACTAATTAATTTAACAACCTGCAGTGTGTCATGTAAATTGTGACATGACATCTGGGAGTTGTAGTCCAGCGGTTAACGTTCTATGTTATAAAATAGTCAATTAAATTACAACTCACAAACCATTGCAATGCCCACAAACCACTGCTTATTGGAGGAGTTCAGCAATGCTATATAAAGTACAGCAAGAACTCAATTAAAAAATAATCATCTTTCATGTGTTATTTTTGTACATTTAATTTAATATGCAGGCTCTAAAACCAGAATGAGATAACTCAGCCTGGGGTATTCCTTTAGTGTGAACTCCTGCATTCCTAGTGTAAGTTGTGAACCTGATTTTGTTTCTGTATATTAATGTGTAAGTATGATCAGTGCTATCATTTATTTACATATTACCATAGTTAGTCAACACAATAACAATATGTAGTTTGATGAACAGAGAGAAAAAACATATTCTGCCCTTATTAACTTCTCGTCTTTATAATAATTTATAACATTTTATCTTTTATTTTATCTTCTGCAAAAGTCCTGCGTAATATGCCAGAGCTACATAAATGTTCATAATATCAATACTTCTCAATATGTTGTTGTTAGGAGATCAAAATCATATACCTGGCTGTACTTTTACTTTAATAGTTTTCTTGCAGGCCCTCTCGAGTAGCTGAACAGGGCTGTGTTTCGGAAGGACGACTCTAATTGTTAGCTTTTCCAATACAAAGTAAACAGGGGGCATTCTACTGTCCTCCAAGGTGTGTTATTTGCTGCCACTTGACCTCTCAGTGAGGTTCTGGGATATTTCATCCCAAAGACCTGAGGTTGGGGGTCTACTTCAAACACTTTTATTGGTTTTAAGTCAACAGCAGCCACACTTTCTGTCATCATTTCAGCTGTCAACAAAGTGCTCCGGCAGAGAGATTCTCAGTGTGAAATGCCACCAGACTTTGTTTGTTTGGAATGGACCTCAGAGTTCATGACTTGGAGGTTAATTTGTCAACACAGAGACCTTAGTAACATATAGGGTACTGATTGCATTGTAAATACCCTAATGTTCTTTTATTATTATTTATAAAACGCCAACAAATTCCATAGTGCAATACAATAGGTGGACTAACAGACATGTAATTGCAACAAGACAAATTGGACGTCACAGGAACATAGGGGTTGAGGGCCCTTCTCAAACAAGCTTACATGCTAGAGGGAGTGGGTTAAGTGGCACAAAAGGATAGGATGTATTTCATGTACAGAAGCAAAGTTGAGTGGACGATAGTGTCATTGACTTACACGGGAGTAGCAACACTTGAGGGAAGAAAGAAAATAAGTTCTGTTTTAGACAAGTTAACTTTACGACAATGAGCAGCCATCTAGTTAGAAAAAGCAGAAAGGCAGTCAGAGACACGAATCAAGAGATTATGAGAGGACAGATATATATGAGTGTCATCTGCAAAAATGTGATATTGGAAGCTAAATGAGCTGATGAGTTTAGCAAGGGAGGCATTATAGAATGAGAACAGTAGGGGAAAGAGAAAAGTTACGGAGAAGAGGAAGAGACAGACAAAGAGACACTGAAAGAGTGCTGGGTGAGTTAGGAGGAGAACCAGGAAAGAGCACAGTCTCCTAGAGCGAGATTACGGAGGATGAGAAGAAGTAATACTGGCAATATACCACAGTAGGCCATAAATAAAATACAGAACAGAAAATGACAAAGAACAAAATCCATAAATATATTTCAGAAAGGATACACCATTATTACAGTGCAGAATTCCAAAATTATATGCAAAATTGGGAGAAGGGCCTAATTGAAGAGTAAGTTGAGAATAATGTCGTTATTATCAATGCATTATATGCAGGGAATATCAAACAAGCTGTAAGAGATGGTTTTATAGATGGTTTTACAAAACTCCAGTCCACTGAACCTGATATGGCCCACAGGCAGGGCCGGATTTAGATGAAAAGAGGCTCTAGGCTATTCCACTTATGAGGCCCTTTCACCTCCCATTTTTAAGTTTGTAAATTACATGAGAGACAATAAAATACCGTATTTATCGGCGTATAACACGCACCGGCGTATAACACGCACCGGCGTATAACACGCACCGGCGTATAACACGCACCTCATTTTAAGAAGGAAATTCCAGGAAATTTCCCCCCCTCCCATAGTATTCCCCCCCTCATCCCATAGTGCCCCCCCCTTTCCATAGTATTCTCCCCCCCTCCCATTGTGTCCCCCCCTCATCCCATAGTGCCCCCCCTTCCATAGTATTCTCCCCCCATAGTATTCTCCAACCCCTCCCATAGTGTCCCCCCCTCATCCCATAGTGTCCCCTCCTTTCCATATTATTCTCCCCCCTCCCATAGTATTCTCCCCCCCTCCCATAGTATTCTCCCCCCATAGTATTCTCCACCCCCTCCCATAGTGTCCCCCCTCATCCCATAGTGTCCCCCCCTTTCCATAGTATTCTCCACCCCCTCCCATAGTATTCCCCCCCTCATCCCAGAGTGTTCTTCCCCCCTCCCATAGTGTCCCCCCTCCCCTTGTCCCATAGTGCACTTTCCCTTGTCCCATAATTACTTACCTGTCTTGAAGCGTGGGCCGGCTTCACAGCGCGCACCGCGGTACAGGAACTTCAATTTCAGGTTCCGGTTTCCGGCGGGACTGAAATTGAAGTTCCAGTACCGCGGTGCGCGCTGAACACCGGCCCACGCTTCAAGACAGGTAAGTAAATATGGTATATCGGCGTATAACACGCACCCATCATTTTCCCCCTATTTTCAGGGAGAAAAAGTGCGTGTTATACGCCGATAAATACGGTACATCATTACTGTGATATATATCAATATGTTAAATGAAACATGTTGTGATTGGTACTAACCTTTATAAAAAATGTGGCACGGATAATAGAGGAGAGGGGGGGTGATTGTGAGAGGGAGGGGGGTGATGAGGAGAGGGGGGGTGACTAAAAAAAATACCTGAAATCCCTGGTCCGGTGGGGTCCCTGGTGGTCCGGTGGCCCTCATTTCCGGTCTGCAGCTCCGCAGAGCTGCAGACCATAGATCTCGCGAGACCCAATCAGAAGGTTGCCGTGGTGACCCGCGGCAACGCTCTGATTGGGCAGTGCACGCGAGATCCATGGTCTGCAGCTCTGCACATTGCGGAGCTGCAGACCACCGGTCTCGGCGATCGCGGCAGGAGGGGCAATGCAGTCTGCTTCGGGCACCCCCCTAGTAAGTGGCACCCGAGGCGGACCGCCTCCCCCGCCCCCCCCCCCTTAGTACGCCACTGGTCATATCATATGCGTAGAATTTCTCCTTATTTTCGGTTCAGTGTTTTAGTGTTCACTGTTTTTAGAATAGTGTAATTTTAATTTTGCTAACAATTTAAATGTAGGCCCCTCTTGATCTTGAGGCCTTAGGCTGAAACCTAGTTAGCCTATAGGAAAATCCGGCCCTGCCCACAGGGTTATCTATACGTCCTTCAATCCACTTAAAACATGGTTGACTTTGTTAGATAAAATAATTGCTCAAACTTCAGAGACTGGAAACAGGCAGACAGAAAAAGCAGCAAACATTTCTGCATCCAGATAGTATGCCAGTTAGTTGAGCAGAAAGGGTCTCAAGCAAGGTGTATTATGGGAAAGTAAAACAATTAACCCTTTGAGCCTTTGCATTCAAAGTATTTCCTATATCTAAATATTCAATACTATGTGAGGAAGGAAAAATCATCATTGTGCAGGCTTTTATGATACTCAATAATCTTTGCAGACCGAACATCTAATTGAATGAGTACCGAAAACATAAATTATCAAGCAGCATTAAAATCATTACATCGCGTATTGTTGGTTTTTATTTTTAAAAAAAAGTACCCCCAACAGGGTGAATCATTTGACCCTACGAAGGAGTTAAATATTAGTAAGCCTGAGGCTGCACCTCAGTACACTGGAGCTGAGTGTTGTGATTTCATTGTAGATGTGATTTTATTTATATAACCCTAGCAACATACACAAAAGCTCACTAATATATTGAGAGGACAGGAAATTATAGCACAATAAGAACCAATACTGAGAATATAATTGGATATGGAATCCTTGCCTCCAGGGAATCTACTATGCGTTTATTCTTTTGAAATCCCATCTTAATAAATGAACTTAAACTGGCATGTCTCACATACCGATCCTTGAGGTCTATTTATAAAACATGCTCACCGATGCAAAGTTTGAATGTTTTCACTCTTTATTTCAAATTTTTTTAGAGGGTTTTTTAATAAATTTGGATTACGATTTCATGAAGACAGACACCATAGGTAAGGGGCCATGCATATATTGGGTGATATACCTGTACATCAAGGGACATCAGGGTGGAAACTGCCATAGAGGTCTCAAATTGTCACTGCTTACAATATTATATTGTTGTATTCTCCTTTGTTTAAACTAATTTTGGTAGGCATTGTGGTATATTTACCATCTTACAGTGCTATTGTACATTGTAATTATCCCATTCCACATTTGAGATGTTTCCTGGGAGAAAAAAAATCTATACATTAATTCTTTACTTTTAGGTTTTCCTAGTTGCCAGATCAGAACCTGGAAAAAAAGGTATTTTATTATCACAGCTGATTTATACGATGAATACATTAATAAAATACCTTTTTCAGGGATCAGAGCATTGCCTGTATCTGGACCCTTCACTTTACTACTACAACCGACTACAAAATTAGTTGTTACATCTCATTCTACCAGACTGAATCTGAACTTACAGTACTTGAAAACCTGAACAAAATTATAAACGCAACACTTTTGTTTTTGCCCCCATTTTTCATGAGCTGAACTCAAAGATCTAAGACTTTTTCTACGTACACAAAAGGCCTATTTCTTTCAAATATTGTTGACAAATCTGTCTAAATCTGTGTTAGTGAGGACTTCTCCTTTGCCGAGATAATCCATCCACCTCACAGGTGTGGCATATCAAGATGCTGATTAGACAGCATGATTATTGCACAGGTGTGCCTCAGGCTGGCCACAAAAAAGGCCACTCTAAAATGTGCAGTTTTATCACACAGCACAATGCCACAGATGTGGCAATTGGCATGCTGACTGCAGGAATGTCCACCAGAGCTGTTGCCCATGAATTCAATGTTAATTTCTCTACCATAAGCTGTCTTCAAAGGCGTTTCAGAGAATTTGGCAGTACATCCAACGGGCCTCACAACTGCAGACCATGTGTAACCACACCAGCTCAGGACCTCCATATCCAGCATCTTCACCTCCAAGATCGTCTGAGACCAGTCACCTGGACACCTGATGCAACAATCGGTTTGCATAACCAAATAATTTTTGCACAAATTGTCAGAAACTGTCTCAGGGAAGCTCATCTGTCCTCATCATGGTCTTGGCCTGACTGCAGTTCATCCTTGTAACCGACTTGAGTGGGCAAATGCTCACATTCGATGGTGTCTTTGGAGAGGTGTTCTCTTCACGGATGAATCCTGGTTTTCACTGTACGGGGCAGATGGCAGACAGCATGTAGGGCGTCATGTGAGTGAGCAGTTTGCTGATGTCAATGTTGAGGATCGAGTAGACCATGGTGGTGGTGGGGTTAGGTTATGGGCAGGAGTATGTTATGGACAATGAACACAGGTGCATTTTATTGATGGCATTTTGAATGTATAGAGATACAGTGATGAGATCCTGAGGCCCATTGTTGTGCCATTCATCCACGACCATCACCTCATGTTGCAGCTTGATAATGCACGGCCTCATGTTGCAAGGATCTGTACACCATTCCTGGCAGCTGAAAACATCCCAGTTCTTGCATGGCCAGCATACTCACCAGACATGTCACCCATTGAGCATGTTTTGGATGCTCTGGATTGGCGTACATGACAGCATGCTTCAGGTCTTGCCAATATCCAGCAACTTCGCACAGCCATTCAAGTGGAGTGGACCAACATTCCACAGGCCACAATCAACAACCTGATCAACTCTAAGCGAAGGAGATGTGTTGCACTGAGTGAGGCAAATGGTGGTGACACCAGATAATGACTGGTTTTCTGGTCCGCCCCAATACAGTAAAACTGCACGTTTTAGAGTGGCCTTTTATTGTGGCCAGCATAAGGCACACCTGTGCAATAATCATGCTATCTAATCAGCATCTTGATATGTCACACATGTGAGGTGGATGGATTATCTCGGCAAAGGAGAAGTGCTCACTAACACAGATTTAGACAGATTTGTCAACAATATTTGAGAGAAATAGGCCTTTTGTGTACATTGAAAAATGGGGACAAAAACAAAAGCGTTGGGTTTATAATTTTGTTCAGTGTATGTCCTCCCGCCATGTACCATACTGCTGAAGCAAGGTTTATTCTGGCAGACAAAACTATTTCCACAAGATCAAAGGGAGTGCCCCTTGCTGCACCACAGCCTTTAAATTGCCAGCTTGTACATGGGCACGGACATTTAAAATTGTAATGGAAGTCTGGGTAAGCAATATTCTCCTTTTTAGGTTGTCTTTTACATCAAGCTTAAAGCAGGCTTTATAAACCAAACTGCATAGTTTAAACATTACAAACACAATTTTACAGTGAAGTATTAACCACATTGGGCATGGGAAGCCATGGGCTTACCACATATTTAGGACTCTCAGAGGGATAAATGAGGCTTATTTAACAGTCTAGACCCTTTGGGGTGGTGATATTTTAATATTAGAATAAATGTTTTTAAACAGAACACTCCCAGCACCATAGCTATTACAGTGCAATGTAGAGTTATGGTGCCAAGCATGCCCTGGATACCACCCATTGTAAGACATCAAGCCATTTTAGAATGGTTTGACTTCTTATCTTTGGTTTGCTGGGTGTCACAACCTGCATCCACTACTTCCAACAGAGAGCTAGAAGCGCTGCTTAGAAACTTTTGTTATCTCTTCTGAGCTACGCTCTGCAGTGCAGGGCTAGCTCATTGACTCAGGGTATCAGCTGATTGCTCTCCACCAACATCCTAAGCTGTAATTGTAGTGGGGGCAGGGAGCACTGTTTGGCAAACACCAGGTAAGAAGTCAACCCCTTTAGAACAGTGGGATTGCTTACAATAGGGGGTGCCAGGGCACGCCTGACATTATAATCACTAAGATGCAGTGTAATGGTTATGGTGCTTGGAATGTCCCTTTAAACTAAAGTCATTGTCCTATCCCATCTGTACTGACCTCATTATTCATGTTTAGTGACGTGCCTAAACATGCCAATACGTATAAGCACTCTGGTTTTACTGGGCACGCATTTAAGACACAGAAAAGACTTACTTCAAATCCGAACCGCATATGCATACAGTTCCTACTATGTAACCAATACATGGTTTCTTCCTTGTGGAAAGAATGACGGCTGAACTCCATTTCGCTATTACATTGAAATGTATATGTTGTGACAGAGATAATTCATAGAGTATGTCTTATTTTATATTTTCACTTGCTCCCCCTGCTACATAAAAATAAATCAGAGCATTGGCTGTGACAGGACAGATGAAATGTACGGAAGGATTTTATTAGGGGAATAATAAAAAACACATCTCGCAGTGTAGCGTTAGTACACATACAAAGAACTAGTAAACCGAGAAGGTTCACTCCAAGGTCGTTTATATCTGTCAGCCATACCGCTGAGTTTTGTTTACACTGAGAATGTGATGGCTACTTAATTTGGGAAGTAACAAGGAAACAGGAAGACGGAATAGACATTAAGGCAAAATCCATCCAAAACGTGTGTGAAAAAAAACAAAGGAAATCAAAGTCGTCTTATAAATATTTAGCAAACCACTGTTTTTATTTCTCCTTAAAAGCAGATGTGGAAAAAAACGCTCACTTCCTGAGGCACAATGTCTCTAAGGGATATAATAAGGGATCGCAGAGGAAACATAAAAGTCCCAATAAATGGCCCAGTTTAAGTGTGAATTGCCTCTCTTTTTAGTTTTTTAAATAACCTCTCTTCTGATCATTTTGTGGCACAAATATTCAGTGATTTATTTTTATTTTTCAATATTGATTTTGGTGTTTAGATCTTGTAAATGATGATACTTTTTCAGTAATCTTGGCAGAGCATAGCTGAACAGTTCATATATTCCAGAGAAATTAGCAAACCTGTTTTCCCACAAATTTGCTCATTATGCAGTGCACTATTGCGGAAAAGGATTTTAGGGATATACACAAAAATAAGGCTCAGAAGGGTTACCATCTAAATCTGTCTGTCTGTCTGTCTGTCTGTCTGTCTGTCTGTCTGTCTATCTATCGGTCTGTCTTTTTTTCATCTATCTGTCTGCCTATTTATTTTTTGGTTCTGTATGTGAGGAGAAAGGCTGATAGTGTGAGTGAATATCTCTCTGTGTCTGTATGTGTTACTGCGACTGTGTGTGGCATATGTGAGTGTGTCACTGTGCGTTTGTGTCTCAATGTGTTCATTTCAGTGTGTGTGTCTGTGTGTGTGTGTGTGTATCTGTGGCTGTATGCATGGCTTTGAATATGTATCTGTGTGTGTCTATTTGTGATTTTGGGTAGCTGCATGCCTACTTGTATGCTGTGCATGTGTGTATCTATCAATAAATCCTTTAGATTGTAAGCTCATGGGCAAAGCAATCTACCTTTTGAAGAGGTCTGTTAATAATGTATTGTATTTTTCCAAATTGTACAGATTTGTGGAATATGTTGATGCTTTGTAAATGCCAGCAATAAATAAATAAATACAATTAAATTACTTTGTGTGACTGATTGCAGCATCGTTATGTGTGACCTTGTCTTTGATAGTGAAGTCTTCATATTTACCCCCCAATTTACTAAGCAGCATAGCTGCACCACTACTGAATTCAGATATGCTTAGAAGTCTGTTAAAAGATGTATGATATTTACTACCACAGCTCATAGGCTGGCTTCCGAACATAACTGAACTAAGCCAGCGTATTTACCTAACAAAATTCAAGTGGTATAAGTAGAAACATACACCATGTGATAAATGTATAGGGGGTAGCTTACCCCACGTTATCTTGATGACATTGCGAACATTTGGTACATAAAAGAGAAAAATAAAACAGGTACAATATAGTACAGATGGTAATGAAATTGGAATATTGAATCTTAATAATTGGATCACTCACATTTAAAAGAGCCTATATACTGGCTTATATGCTCTTAGGGCAGAATCATATCACTCTTCCACTTTAGTCCTTAAAGTCCTGGCTCTGAGGATATTTACCCCAGTGTATTTACCTCCCTGGCATAAATGCTAAGAAAACAAGGTAAGTAGCAGACACAAGTAGCAGACGCAGAGTGTCACATTGCTGCTTTTTGCTGCAATTTATTTAATCTGTTGTGTTTTTTTCCCAACTGTCACTTTTCAGAACCCTTTAATAAAAATCTCCCAGTGTTTCTATTTCAATTCATGATGGGAAATCGCAAGATGTGGCAAACGTTGTCTGTAGCTATTTTCTTTGTCAAATTTTCCAAAACTCTTCTGGTCCATATGTGATATTCTTATTCACTGAAAAGGCAACACAGTGTTAATCTTTTTCTTCATAGATAGTGCCACTTTAAACAATAGAAAGTCTATGTTTATATAATAATCACTTTATAGATGCATAGTATATCTGTCACCCTGAGCTCTATAACAAAAAACAGCAAAAAATGAGATGGGTCTGTAAGAGCTGAGAAGAAGACCTTCAACCAATTAACAAAGAAACAAACAAGTAATATTATATCTAAAAAATACAAAACTACTTTACACAACATTAAATGTCTTTGCTCAATGCTAGACAATATCGATACACCCAAACAAGAGTGTTTTCTCTTAGACAAAGGTTAAGCTGCACTCCACTCAGTCCTGGAGTAGCAGCACTCGAGTTGGGTTAACAATAAACAATGGGTCTACGATGCTATCTGCGGCATTTTTCCATGGTTTGAATGGCCAATATTTGTAGTAACTGTGTTTTCAATGTGGCTCAAACAGGAACCAAAACATCCATAATCAGACTGGCAAAGGAGCACAATCCCTGGGCTCAACCCAGTCTGGTACCAGTCTGAAAATATGTACCTTTGTTTAACTGTAAATTAAGCAAAGTGTATTTAAAGCAAATCTTCATCTGCATAAACACGTTTTGTTATTTTATTTTATTTTTAAATCTGACGCGACAAATAATAAAGAATGAATTTGTTTTATTTTTACTTTTTTTCTTGGCAGAGATTAGGATATATTTACTAAACCGTGAATGGTGGGGAGGGAAAATTGAGCCCAAAAAAGTCAAGATGGAAAAAAACAGCTGAATTACAGAAGATTTCTAATTCCAATTTGAGTATAGAGCTATAAATGATAATCAAATGGTGACTTATGCATCTCTTTTTTCCTTCTTAACCATTTAGTACCAGGCTCTTTTCACTATGAAAAAATGGCTTAACATTCATTTGAAATAAAGGATTGGTAGTTACTATGTAATGTAGGATAAAACAACAATTTTATATATTGAAGCCCATGGAGCAACGCAGGGGGGGAGTGGGCCTTGACAGGGCCAGAGAGTGGGCAGGTGAAGTTAAGGTCAAGGGGTGTGGAAAAATTAATATTGGGTATGGGGGGAGGAGAGTAAGGGTTTAAATAACGGCCATTTTGATGAATTGGCCTTTTTAATCAAAATCTCACTTACTTGCTACTTGTGGCAAGTCTGTGTGGTCTGTTCTTTTTCTTGCAGGTATGGCTTCTGCTGAAGAAATCCTGGTCGGTGTTAGAAGAATGGTGGAGGAGAAGGGGATGTCATGGCTGCAGGAGCAGTTGGGGGTCCCGAGCACGTCTGCTCACCCCACCATGGTGATGGGAAGGAGGCCGGTGAGGAGGGCATGACCGCCCCAACGACTGAGCCCAGGAGCTGCACCGGCGGTGAGGAGGTGGCGGAGTCCGGCGTCGCACAGCGCTGGAACCGCGGCCCAGGCGGAAGGACAGGCCTCGGGGGTTGGAGTGCGCCGGTTAGGCGCTACTCGGGTACAGAGGCCTGGCGGAAGAAGTGTGCCCCTCCGCAAGTCCGCGGGCGGGAGGACGCGGCAAATGGCTGGATCCGGCCCAACCGGGGAGGCAGCCAGGCAGCGAGGAAGAACCGGATCGGAGTTGCATCGCCCCGGTGAGTCCGCCCATAGCGGCGATACTGAGGGGCAGGGGGATGGGGTAATGGCGGTTAGCTGGGCGCCAGCGCCCCCTCAGGTGACAGGGGGGGAAGCAGATTGCAGGACAGTGACGGGCTTAACCCCTGCAGGGAATGGGCCCAGGACACAAAGCAGGGAAAGAGACAGCAGCCCTAGGCAAAGCGGAACCGCGGGGGGGATAAATCCCAGCCCTCAGGAGGTCGCAAAGATGACAGGAGGGTGCAAGGCAGGATATCTGAAGACAGGTCCGGGGACGTGGTGGAAGCGCAGGATTCAAGGAGAAAGGAGCTGGGCAGGACAGGCAGAGGCGAGCGGGAGCCACCTAAAGGCCGCTCCCAGGGTCGGCTGGACGGGAACTGGGACAGGATGCGAAGTGAGGCTAGCTAGCAGCAAAGTGAAGGGGATAGGAGCAGCATCCAGAGGAGGTCACCGGAAAAGAATCATACACAAAAACATGGATTGTCTCAACGCACAATCTCTCTACAGCATACAGCCAAACATTTCAAATGGACAGAGAGGGACACTTTAATTTTAGGGGAGGGAGGGTGGGGCTAAGGGTGCTGCTGTTCTCAGATATTTTAGGTGACCTACTAATGCTAAAGCGAGAACAATGTATTTTATTTACACGGACTGAATACTAAAAAGATTTATTGTTATTATTATTATTGGCATTTATTATGTATTGTTATTGTCCATCATATTCCACAGCGATGTACAATTGTGGGAAAATGGACAGTACAGTACAGAGAAACCATTTTTAAATGGAATAGAGGACCCTGCCTGTGTGCTGAGATCTAGCATTTACAGCACCTTTATATTTATTGTAATTTAAAGACACATTACTGTGAGTATTCTTACATGGAGCTCCTAGAAAAGAATGACATTAGGATACAAGGGAGAGACAAAGATATTTGAGCCCTAAATAGGTACTGTCCCTCCTAAATACGGACATTTGGAAGGTATGCTTTACATTGTAAACTCATGGGCTATCTTACATAGCACTTTGTAGGAGGTGCAACGAGCATTGGATTAACCCCTTAAGGACACATGACATGTATGACATGTCATGATTCCCTTTTATTCCAGAGGTTTGGTCCTTAAGGGGTTAAAGCCCATGGATAGGGTTCTCTACTCTTTTTGTATCAGCGTGTTTAATTATATGGCCATTTAATTATATGATCCATTTCATTTTTGTATTAAATATGAGTTACAAGGTTCCATTAGTGCACGTGCACTCCTGCGATATTCTGAGCAAGTTGCCATTTGTAACATTTGTAAAATAGTATCATTCCACAATATAGTTAATCAGTCATTAAAACACAATATAAATGCAGGCACCAGCAAGTATATCAAGAATTAAACAACTAAAAATTAGACCAAAAGTAGTCATGTTAAGTGTCCTATCAACACTTAGATTAGATACAATATATATATATATATATATATATATATATATATATATATATATATATATATAGTTTACCCACTGGTATTTACAGCTATCTAAATAAATACAGAATTCATATATATGCAATATAAAACATGAAAAAACAAAAATAGTGTAGATTGTCTGAACAGTGTAGTATACAAGCGATGTATACATATTTAACACTCACAAGTAAAGTGTCACGGGTATACCTAATATTATATTGTGCAAAAAAAGAATGGATTCCACCTCTCAAGTAAAAGTAGGACTGGTGTCCCCTCTCACAGGTACCTGGGAATGAGTGAATGCTCTGGGCATTTACATGCCTCTTGAATTTAGCTCCACTAAGCTAAACAACCAGAAAGTAACAGGACCTGTTGTCTGATAGCCAGTGAGGTGTAACAGGTTAATTTATAAAAGTGCCAATTTCTATTGAAATCTGCATTCCTCTAAAAAAAAAAAAAAAAAGAGGACAGACTCTATGCTCACATAGAGGACTTCAGCATGATTAAGTGCATTAGGTTTTTGGAGTGTCCCTTTAAACTTGAAATAAATTTTGAACTCACTTGGAAATCCCGCTTTAGAGAATAACCCTGTGAGAGATTCCAACAAGAATTAAAAACAGCACATTAAATGTAGACACTGATACTAAAGTGAATGAGATCCTGATTTTGAACGTACAACATCTAAAACGCGTTGTGTGTTTTTCTGTTCCTAGCATCCTATTTTAATCAACTTCCCAAAACCTTTCATATAATGCAGTTCTTATGATGTATCTGGGTGTGTTAATCTGGACAATTGTTATCTAGCTGTATCCTTATCTAGATGTCACCTTGGTCATGAGAATCAAACTGTTCTCCTATGGGGATCAAGGCAGATTTTTATCTCTGTCATTTGGAACCCTAAATACTGAGCGTGGTTATCTGACTCTGGAGAATCTGCCATTATCTTAGTGATTGTGCGACAGCAATCAAGGCTGCAACAGGTCCCACCCCTTCTTTGTAGAAGTGGATCATAAATATATTTCTCACACACATTATCAAGAGGCTGTCCCCAGCCGTAAAGTCTGACAGAGAGAGATTACCAAGCCGAGGGGAGGGGACCACAATACATGCTTGAATGGGATGGGAAACTTAATATATTGTCCCAGTTCCACCAGGGACTCTCTAGAGATCTGGAATCCAAGCTTTGAATATTTTTTTACTACAATGCTGTTAGACTGTCATTACCCTGTCATTTACAGTCATCTGTGTGTTCAGGGAGTACAGAATTTAGCCTCAGAAATACACTGTGCACACCCAGATCTTTGCTAATACGAAAACTTGTATCCTTTCATATTTTAATATTCCAAAATTTTTCATTTATGTTGTCGTAACCTTTAGACTACCACCTTTTAGCACTATGCAAGTTACAATAGAGTAGGTAGTAGAGAGATGTACAGTAAATACAGTAGTTATACAGTGTATGAATATTTTGTTTAAATAGAGCTAACAGGTGTACTGAGCACTTTATATCTTACATAACAGTAGACACATATTTCTTTGCACTTGCTATGCAGTTTATTTTATTTATACAGCACAAACAGGTGTACTGAGCACTTTACAGGTAACATTAAAGTATAGAGAGTCACAGTAAGTGTAGTAGTTATACAGTGTATGTATATTTTATTTATATAGAGCTAATAGTTGTACTGAGTACTTTACAGTTAACGGTAAAGTAGAGAAAAGTATAGTAAGTGCAGCAGGTATAAGGTGTATGCATATTTTATCTATATAGCACAAACAGGTGTTCTGAGCACTTTACAGGTAACGTTAAAGTAGAGGGAGGTACTGTAAATGTAGTAGTGATACAGCGTACGAATACTTTATTTATAAAGAGCTAATAATTGTACTGAGTACTTTACAGGTAACGGTAAAGTAGAGGGAAGTATAGTAAGTGCAGTAGGTATAAGGTGTATGTATATTTCATTTATACAGCACAAACAGGTGTACTGAGCACTTTACAGGTAACGTTAAAGTAGAGGGAGGTACTGTAAATGCAGTAGTGATACAGCGTGTGAATACTTTATTTATAAAGCACAAACAGGTGTACTGATACCATTAAAGTAAAGGGAGGTACAGGTAAAGTTAAAGTACAGGCAAGTATAGTAAGTGCAGTAGGTATAATAAGGTGTATGTATATATTATTTATATAGCACAAACAGGTGTACTGAGCACTTTACAGGTAACGTTAAAGTAGAGGGAGGTACAGTAAATGCAGTAGTGATACAGCGTGTGAATACTATATTTATATAGAGCTAATAGTTGTACTGAGTACTGTACAGGTAACGGTAAAGTACAGGGAAGTATAGTAAGTGCAGCAGGTATAAGGTGTATGTATCGTTTATTTATATAGCACAAACAGGTGTACTGAGCACTTTACAGGTAACATTAAAGTATAGAGAGTCACAGTAAGTGTAGTAGTTATACAGTGTATGTATATTTTATTTATATAGAGCTAATAGTTGTACTGAGTACTTTACAGTTAACGGTAAAGTAGAGAAAAGTATAGTAAGTGCAGCAGGTATAAGGTGTATGCATATTTTATCTATATAGCACAAACAGGTGTTCTGAGCACTTTACAGGTAACGTTAAAGTAGAGGGAGGTACTGTAAATGTAGTAGTGATACAGCGTACGAATACTTTATTTATAAAGAGCTAATAATTGTACTGAGTACTTTACAGGTAACGGTAAAGTAGAGGGAAGTATAGTAAGTGCAGTAGGTATAAGGTGTATGTATATTTCATTTATACAGCACAAACAGGTGTACTGAGCACTTTACAGGTAACGTTAAAGTAGAGGGAGGTACTGTAAATGCAGTAGTGATACAGCGTGTGAATACTTTATTTATAAAGCACAAACAGGTGTACTGATACCATTAAAGTAAAGGGAGGTACAGGTAAAGTTAAAGTACAGGCAAGTATAGTAAGTGCAGTAGGTATAATAAGGTGTATGTATATATTATTTATATAGCACAAACAGGTGTACTGAGCACTTTACAGGTAACGTTAAAGTAGAGGGAGGTACAGTAAATGCAGTAGTGATACAGCGTGTGAATACTATATTTATATAGAGCTAATAGTTGTACTGAGTACTGTACAGGTAACGGTAAAGTACAGGGAAGTATAGTAAGTGCAGCAGGTATAAGGTGTATGTATCGTTTATTTATATAGCACAAACAGGTGTACTGAGCACTTTACAGGTAACGTTAAAGTAGAGGGAGGTACAGTAAGTGTAGTAGTTATACAGTGTATGTATATTTTATTTAGAAAGCACAAACAGGTGTACTGATAACATTAAAGTAAAGGGAGGTACAGGTAAAGTTAAAGTACAGGCAAGTATAGTAAGTGCAGTAGGTATAATAAGGTGTATGTATATATTATTTATATAGCACAAACAGGTGTACTGAGCACTTTACAGGTAACGTTAAAGTAGAGGGAGGTACAGTAAATGCAGTAGTGATACAGCGTATGAATACTTTATTTATGTAGAGCTAATAGTTGTACTGAGTACTTTACAGGTAACGGTAAAGTACATGGAAGTATAGTAAGTGCAGCAGGTATAAGGTGTATGTATATTTTATTTATATAGCACAAACAGGTGTACAGAATACTTTACAGGTAACCTTAAAGTAGAAGGAGGTAGCTCTAACAGATGTACTGAGCACTTTACGGGTTACGTTACAGTATAAGAAGGTATGGTAAGTGCAGTAGGTATACAGTGCAGACAGTACAACTTTTCAGTGCTTGGTATTTCTGCAGCCTGCTATACCACAGAGTTCTTTTTTTAGACAACAATATATTTTAGCAGGTAGAACAGAATTCCAAAATTATCAGTCATTTAATTGCCAGCAACATTTTTTCCCCCACTTGACAGCTCAAAATCAAACCATCCCTCTGGTTTAGGATCAAATACTAAATGTGAGCACAATATTTATTACAGAAATTTTTGTTATTGAAATGCTCGATTATTATTTCTTATCTTGCAGAACATCTCGGGATAATTGTATTAAAATCTTGATATCTATGTTTTAATGTTTAATGACTTAGTCTGTGGAGGGTTAAACACCAATGCTGTATATATCATGAATGTCACAGTAATCAAAGGATGAGACTCCATTATTCGAAAGATACCTCTCATTGATCCAAGTCTCTAAATGGATATTTTTTAGCTTCTTTTCTCACGGGTGAACAAATGCTGTGTTTGATTAATCCTGAGTTTGAGGCATCATCCTCCCCTAAGGGACACAGGAATAAATTTACTGTCTCTGTTCATTTGGCAATTTCAAAGAGGGTTAGGAGACCAAATTTACGTGGATGGGGAATTAAAGATCATTGCATCAAACCTTTTCTTTTTTTTTTTACACACTTGTTGCTTTAATTCTGACAATATATGGATAATTTCTTGTACTTGAATTAAATGCAGTTATTGCATGTATCCACTGAGAATGTCTAGATCCAAATGTAGAACAACAAACTTCATTATTACATCATAGTTAACCTGACTGTGCCAGCACATATAGCCACTACCCTGCTCATGTTCCAGAAACTATATCCTACACCCTTGTTGAGTCACCAAAGCACAGGATGCCTACCTCCCAACACTAAAAGGTGTGAATTTGAGAAGTGTAGGGGCGAGGGGATGGGCTGCGGGCATTCTGTGGGATGATGAGAAGCAGTCCCTTATGTAGTGAGTCTGCCACAATATTGGTTGGGTCTCATCTAAAAACGGTGTGTGGAAGTGTCACATTGCCATGACTGCGTGTCAGGCTCACAGAAAGCCGCACAGATCTGCCCAATCGGAGTGGCCCATGCACAAAGCGCTGTTGAAGGGCATTCGCACAAGATGAATGTCCTGAATGCATTCTGCCAGCGTGAGCACATCTAATGACGCAGTGGTACTCACTTATTATGCTGTCCCCACTAGTGGGAAGAAATAGGGACTGGCACTGTCAAAGTAAGAATAACAACTCACAACACAGAGCTTAAATTAAATCTATACCAGAATATAGTGAAGAATAGTAATGTATTATTGGTTGTTATGGTGTCAGGTGAAAATAGCAAGCTCAGAGAACAAGCCAAGATCAAGAATTCCAGAGCTCCACAAGAATGAAATGCCAAGCCAGGTCAAGGAGTACAGAAGACAGGGTAGTCAGACAAGAGAATCACATAAGAAGGATTGGGAAACATGAAGAAACCACAACAGGACAATGAGTCTGAGTAGGGCAGGCCCTAAAAAAGGTTTGGAGCCTGTATCCTGATCACGTCACTCCTGTGCCCCCATAATGTGCATGTGTGTTGGCATTGTGATTACATCAATCTTTTAGTGCATTAATTTTGACGCATTGCTGTGAATCTATAAAATGATACACCTTAGCAGCAGTCCTTGTCAATACGGGTGCAAGCTGACGCGACTTTGGTAAGGTTTGGAACATAGATCAGCCTTGGTACCAATTTTGAGGCAGCCATTGGCGTCACTTTTGATGCGAGTATGTCACAGAGTAAGAGGAACACAAGTGTCAGTGTCGCAATTGATGCACTGAGTGGGATTTCGACCATTACTGCTGCCAAAACTGATGTGACTATGACGCTTAAATGAGGGAGCAGTTGCAGTTAACCTTACATATACACATGCTCATATATACCTGCAAATCTATACAAACAAATCACACATATTGCACACACACTCACATACACAAATCACACACATTCTCACGTATACACATAAATAAATGTACACATAGACATATCCCTTACCGTACGTTATACATTACAGCACGCTAATTTCAAAATCACTATTAATTTTCTGTCTCGCTTGAAACAACTGTTTGTTAATAAATGACTCATAATTGCAACTATCAAAGCTCCTGCAGCATTACCGTCACAGATGAACGTACACACCTCGGCTTTAGATGTAATCTGATTGAATATTGCAATTTTTAGTTTGTTTGCTTTTTCCCAATACTACCGAGTCTGCCAATTTGGGTTTTAAGGCATTTTATTATCAGTGCATTTTGCTAGTGGATATTTCATTGGCGGCACCAACAGCCACGAAGACTGTGGAGACATCAGCATCAAAAATCTTATAGCAGGCAGACATTTAAATTGTAGTGTAAGCATGAGAAAGTGACCTAGATTTTCTTTTTTTTTCTCCCTTTTTTAACTGTGTGTCGCAGATCAGCTGCCACTGTGAAAACAAAAAATAAACCGAGATTCATCCAATTTTAGCATTGTAATTTGGTCACTGTGTAATGGCTAGTGTTTCCTCTTAAGTTCTGTATAGGACTGAACTGTAATCATGGACCCAAAGACCAATGTTTGTAAAATTTTACCCTGTGTAACGGTGCCACGTTGGCACAACAGCCTAGAAATAGCTTTCATTTTTGTTTGATGAAGCTGACACCTGCAGCTTTATTTACTATGTGGGAAAGTGGAGAAAGCAGAAAATGTAGCTGAAGAGGTGAAGAATGTATACAATCAGGGGTGGTACCTAGAGCATTTGGCACCCCCTTTCCACCTCCAAAAAACAAACAAAAAAAGCACCTTTAACATTTTAAAAATGTTTTCTTTTTTTTTTATGTATTGCACAAATTTGTAAACTTTGTAAAACCCCTGTTAGCCCCTTCTACAAAACCCCTGTCCTGCCCCTTTCCTACAAAACCCATGTCCTGTCCCACTTCTACAAACCCCTGTAGTGCCCCCTTCTACAAAACCCCTGTTGTGCCCCCTTTTACAAAACCCCTGCATTCCCCTTCCACAAATCCCCTGCTCAGCACCCCTTATACAAGACTCATGTCCCAATACAAAACCCCTGCCCCCTTCTGCAAAATCCCTGCACCCCTCACACACGGTTACAGGCAGACACTCACAAACAGGAACAGGCAGACAGGCACACACACAGTTACAGTCACACACAAGTAGACAGCCACACACACAGGCAGACAGTCACGCAGACAGGCAGACATACAGCCTGGCAGGCAGGCAGGCACACACACAGTCAGGCAGACAGACAGGCAGGCAGGCACACAGACAGACAGGCAGGCAGGCACATAAACAGGCAGACAGGCACACAGGCATTCAGACAGACAGGCAGGCACACAGACGGACAGGCAGGCACACAGACAGACAGGCAGGCCCACAGACGGACAGGCAGACAGACAGAGAGGCAGACACACAGACAGGCAGGCACACAGACAAGCAGGCACACAGACAAGCAGGCACACAGATAGGCAGGCCCACAGACGGACAGGCAGGCACACAGACAGGCAGGCAGGCACACAGATAGGCAGGCACACAGACAAGCAGGCACACAGATAGGCAGGCAGGCAGGCACACAGATAGGCAGGCAGGCACACAGACAGTCAAGCAGACAGTTAGACAGACAGACAGTCAGGCAGGCAGACCTCTTTCCCTTATGGCTGGAAGGTGGGAGTGGAGGCAGTGCAGCTTCTGTAGTCAAGTTGGTGGGGAAGCAGGGAATCCTTCCTGCTTCCCACTTCCTGTGCAGCAGTTACCAGGGGCTTCTGGTAGGTATGAGCTCCGCCTCTGCTGCCATTTTAGCCTCTGTCTTGCAATAAGCCCCGGCCCCACTTGTTAAGCCCCACCCCTTCCACCTTGCTACTTTTTTTAATAGCCCCGGGTGGAGAATATTGAAATCCTGCTCTAGCTCCCCCCTGCACTCCTGTCGCCCGGCCATGTGTGAGCTTAGTCAGCTGCACTGCTCGCACACCCCTAAGGCCGGCCCTGGACCAGGGTGAGGGTCATGGCACCCCCTTACCTGCTGGCACCCGGGGCAGACCGCCCCCCACCCCTCTCTTAGTACGCCACTGTATACAAGTAAGCTATTTGGCCTAACACTGTAAAGGCCCTCATCAGCTCCAGAAAATTCATGGTTTAGTGAATAAGAGTAAAATAAGTTATACACTCTTTTGAAATATTCCAGGAGCTCCGGTTGAGACCACTATATACGTGCATCATTTTGTAATGTCCTGAAGATTACCAATCAAATTACAGAACTTTCTTTGTAAAGTTCGATGGACAAGTGGTTTGCAGAAATGTGGTGCTTTCATCTGAAGATCTTAAATTATCATGCTGAAAGTAAGTTTGTATCTCAAAAAAACACAAAAAACTGTGGAAACCACGAGTTCTATTGTCATAATGTTATCTAGTAACACACCTTTAAGTAAAATCCATATCAGCTGTCTTGTGGTGCTGAGTTTACCAGAAAATATCTCAACACAAGACCACTGTCGATCTGTGAACATGTGGCAGTAAATTCTTCAGAAAAAAAAAAGCTTATTGGCTGTTCTGTTTTTTTTGTTTGTTTTTATTGGGTAAGGGCGTTTACCTGCACCTAGACACAAACTGTCATTGCCAAAAAGGCTCAGGTCTAAGATATCCTCCTTTTTTGAGCCACATAAAACATAAGAGGAGAATTTTTGGGCTCACCAATGTATCTATGTGAAATAGTATGCCAAAGTATACAGAACATTTGTTTGGTGATATTTGCCAAGAACTAAAATCATTCTATTTCAAAAGTTGTTGTAAGTGAGTGGATATGAGAGTCTAAAGATAAAATTAAAACAGATCTTTCACCCAAAACATCACACACTAGAACAGCTATAGACTGTAAGCTCGTTTGAGCAGGGCCCTCTTCAACCTATTGTTCCTGTAAGTTTTTGTAATTGTCTCATTTATTGTCAAATCTCCCCCTTTGATAACATTGTAAAGCGCTACGGAATATGCCAGCGCTGTATAAATACCAGTAATAATAATAATAATAATATGCAGCATTTTACACACAGCATTTTAAAAATTATCATCAATAAAACATTTTAATTTATTTAGTTTAAAAGAAGGCAGATTATAAATATTACAGGAGATAATAAATTGATTGGTGAATGGATGAATAGATAGATAGATAGATAGAAACATAGGTAGACAGACAGATAGACAGACAGACAGACAGACAGACAGATCGACCAACCGATCTATAGATAGATAGATTGATAGATAGATAAATCTGCTGTTGCTGTGATATCTTCCAATGGCTGTAATGTACTCTATTCATAGTACCTAATTTTGTATGATGTTATATTTGATTGGTTTATATGTAGCATTTTTTTGCATCACACTGGTGTGATGCAACCTGCTTTATGCCATATTCTTTTCTACTTTTTATATTTTTCTTAGAAAATAACTTCTTGGTCCTATGGATTTGTTCATATTGTTTAGCCTTGATATTTTTTATAATAGTACCAATTTGCTATATGAGATACCTCCCTCACATTGTGTAATGAGTCACTAAGGACTGTGACTAGGTAAACACACCTTCCTCTGAAGTGCTCCATCTTTTTCCAACTCAATTCCAAGTCAATCCCTCAATATCCTTATTGGGGACAAGACTCAGGAGCTCAACTGACTTAAACTTGGTTCCCAGGCTGGAGTTAACTGAAGGCTTAGATTACCCCAATGTTTAATCGGAGGAATTGTTGAATATGTTGATAATTCATGAGTGTCTTGTCATAGTTATGTTGTACATCTTGGGTCACTTTGAAACTACGCCAATAAACGTCAGTGTGCATGTGTCCACATCTGAGTAAAATTTTAATATAGAGTCTCTCAGGTCAAATAAAGTAGACAGACAGCTGTATGTCCGAGACCTGCAGAGGAGGCTGCACTCGGAAGCATTTATGTCAACAGTGCAACAAAAACATTGTTCTTCTGGAATCTGTGGGAACCTGTGTTAGAACAGTGCAACAATGCAAGGAATACATTCACTGTAGCTTTTATTAGAAACATAGAATGTGACGGCAGATAAGAACCATCTAGTCTTCCCAATTTTCTAAAATACTTTCATTAGTTCCTAGCCTTATCTTATAGTTATGATAGCCGTATGCCTATCCCACGCATGCTTAAACTCCTTCACTGTGTTAACCTCTACCACTTCAGCTGGAAGGCTATTCCATGCATCTACTACCCTCTCCGTAAAGTAATACTTCCTGATGTTATTTTTAAACCTTTGCCCCTCTAATTTAACACTATGTCCTCTTGTTGTGACAGTTTTTCTGTTTTTAAATATAGTCTCCTCCTTTATTGTGTTGATTCCCTTTATGTATTTAAATGTTTCTATCATATCCCCCCCGTCTCATCTTTCCTCCAAGCCATACATGTTATTCTCACTCTTGGTCCATTTTAAGTTTCTTAAACGTGTCATCATCAACATTCTTTAGAAACCATATTTCCCTTTAAAGAGATCTGTAAATAGAGAAGTGAAACTGTGCTTCATTTTTTACATGATTTTTTTGTCTTGTAACTTATGTAATCTCTTAATTCTTTTCTCCCTAGACCATTATAAAATGCTACCATTAAACAAGAATTGTTGGGAATTGCCAGGGAACTGCTAATGTTATGATAAAGTAGTTGAGCTGAAAAAGTAGCTCACTCTGAGAATTTGTCCAATTCTGCTATTTCGGCATAACGTTTTCAATTCTCCTGTTAATTCCGGTTTACAGATAAGTGAATAATATTGCATATCTTTTTACTTTGCAGCAACACTACAGTGTCTGTGATGTTACAAATGAAAATAATTCTATTTAAGGCTGAGGTCTAAACATTTCGAAGAACCTGTGGACTGTATTTAGAAGCATAAATCTGCTAACATATATAAAATAATGGGTTCATATAGAGATTACAAAATTATTATACCTGCTGTCTAAATGATATGATGTTTGACAAGCCATTAAAACCAGTGGTGTGTCCAGGAATTGTGGTGACCCCTTGTCAAAAATGGAGGTTCTAATAATTCCCAGATTTTACTAGTAACATGACGTAAAGTCATGATTTTATTAAAGACACGGAGGTGAGTATTATGCATAACTCTTTCTTTATTTCCTCAGCAGCAGGAATATAAATATTAACAAAATGAAAGAAAAAACTGTATAGGCACATAGGCAACCAATCACATAATAGAGGAAGTGGCTATATAAGGCCTGTGTCTCCCACAATCCCCCTCTTTCTTGCGAAAACCGAAGACCAGGTAAGAAGAACGATATCCCACTTGGCCAGAACAGGAAACACGAACAAGACGGTAACTTAAAGCTAAAAAGAGAGAGAGAAATATGGTAATAACCAAACTCCAAACTGTAGACTTACCAATCAAAACAGTCGGTAGATCGTGGGAAAACTTTGATATCTGTAAAAAACAGGAAGTATAATTAATATACAAATTGTACAATCATCAAAAATGCAATCCATAAATAGCAGACCAAATTGCGACATACCTGAAGAGTCCAACAGCATCTCATCCCTAGACCTCACACCGGGAGGGTGGGAGGGAATAATACTCGCCTCCGTGTCTTTAATAAAATCATAACTTTACGTCATGTTAGTTGTAAAATCTGGGAATTTTATTAAAGACACGGAGGCTCATATTATGCAAGTTCAAAGCTGTGCTATCACCTGAGATGCGATGTGTTCAATTGGTCTGAAATAGAAATTGCGGAAGGTCGATTCATGGGACCAATCCGCTGCTCGCATAATGTCATAATGTCCAAACGACAGCCAACTGCAGACGCTTTCGAAGCCATAGCTCCCCGAACCGAATGAGGCATGAAGACAGAGGTGTCTATACCCGCCAGAGACAGGAGCCATCGTACCCAACGTGCCAGCGTTGGCGTTGAAACAGGTCGGTGAGGTGCACGAAAAGAAACGAACAAGGGATGCGAATCCGATGAACGCAGAGACTGCGTATCTTCCAGATAGGCCCTTAGGCAATCCACCGGACAGAGTGCAGGACTCCCTGAGAATCTAGGATACACAAACGACTTAGAAGCTGATTTCGTCCTCCTAAATATGTTGAAACTAACACCCTCTGGGTTGAAAACAATGGCGTCCCAGTCAAGGGCCCTGACGTCGGAGACCCTCTTACACGAGATCAAGCAGAGTAACATAACCAGCTTGGAAGACAATTGCTTGAGGGTCAATTCCTGGTTAGGTTACCATGCAGAGAGAAATTGCAGCATCACATTGACGTCCCAGAAGGCAGAGAAACGAGACCTAGGAGGACGGGCGAGGCGGATACCTTTGAGGAGGCGACATACAAAAGGGTGTCTGCCGACGGGAGAACCATCCAAACCACTATGACCCGCTGAGATAGCGGAGCGGCAAAGGTTGATAGTGCGGCATGCCTTGCCTGAGTCAAACAGGAACGTGAGGAACTCCAAGATCAGATGGAGAGGGGCAGATATGGGATCCATTGCTCGTTCCATGCACCAATGAGACCATGAGTCGCATGAGATACGGTAAGCCGATCTTGTGCCCGGAGCCCAGGCGTTATCGAGGAGCAGGAGAGTTGATCGCGGAACATTTGGGACAATGCAAGAACGCTACTAGAGGCAATTGGTGGTGTAACACCAGCCCGTGCGAGTTCCCGTCCGGATCCAGAAGTAGATCCTGGAAGCTCAGGATCAGTCGGGGGTAATCTATCGACAACTCCATCAGGCGTGGAAACCACGGTCGGGATCTCCTAAGGGGTGTGATCAACGCCAGGTAACAGTCGTGACGGACCAACTTCGATATCGTGCGGGCAATCATGTTGAATGGTGGAAAGGCATACAGACGGCCCGATGGCCATTCTTGGAGAAAGGCGTCTGTCGCCACCGCAGCTGGGTCCGGTCTCCAACTGTAAAACTTTGGGAGTTGCGTGTTCAGACATGAAGCGAACAGATCCATCGTGAACTGTCCCCATAGTCTGTCCAGGCCTTGGAAAACCGAAACGTGCAAGTGCCAATCTCCCGAGTCTCTTAAATGTCTGGAATTCCAATACGCTCCCGAATTGTCCAGACCTGGAATGTGTTCCGCCGTCACAGAGATGTTGTTGTAGAGGCAAAATTGGCAAAAATCCTTTGCCAACAGAGCCAGCATCCTTGACTTGGTACCTCCCCGGTGATATATATATCGGACAGCTGACACGTTGTCCATCTTGAGTAGAACACAGCAGTTTGCCCGACCGTAAGGCTGCGAATCGCAAAAGCCCCTGCCAAGAGCTCCAGGCAGTTGATGTGTAATGATTTCTCGATTTCGGACCATCTGCCTCCTGTGGAAACGTCGCCACAACGAGCATCGGACTCTATCACCACGTCTGGAACGGAACCGAAAATGGCTCTTCTGTTCCAGGCCTCCATGTGTGCCAACCACCAGACCAGTTTGTCCCTGGACTCTTCATCCAGTCGTATCCGGGATTCATAAGAGCGACCC
The DNA here is from genome assembly GCF_036172605.1 of Pelobates fuscus. NCBI lineage: Eukaryota > Metazoa > Chordata > Amphibia > Anura > Pelobatidae > Pelobates > Pelobates fuscus. The sequence goes on along the minus strand of NC_086323.1, from coordinate 97,424,824 downwards.
GAACGGAGGTGTGAACCTTTGAGGCGTTGGAGGGCTCTGTAATGCAGCGGGCCCGGGAATATCGCCTGGATGGAGGCAGCAAGCAGGCCTATTAGCCTGGCCAGCTGTCTGATGGACAAATCCGGCACCCAGAGCGCCCACCGAAGTTCCTTCTGGATGGTCTTCATCTTGGATTCCGGTAGGTACAGGAATTGCTGGATGGAATCCACTCGGAAATCCAAGAATTCCAAGGACTGAGTGGGGATCAGGGCCGACTTGTCCCAGTTGATCAAGAAACCCAAGTTTTGCAGTAGGCTGATCGTCCAGTCCAAATGTAGCAGTAGCTGGTCTCTGGACTGTGACATGATTAGAATGTTGTCCAGGTAAATAATCAGGCGTACTCCACGTGTATGAAGGAAAGTTACCACCGGTTTCATGACCTTGGTGAAGCACCAAGGAGCCGAGGACAGACCGAAAGGCAGGCAGGTAAAACGCCAGCGCCTCCCGTGCCAGGTGAAGTGGAGGTAATCCCGGTGGTCCTCCGCGATTGGAACCGTAAAGTACACGTCCTTCAGATCTAACTTGGCCAACCAATCCGACTAACGGAGGAGATCTATGAGGCAATGTATGCCTTCCATCTGAAAATTTTGGTAACGGAGGAACGCGTTGAGAGGACGGAGATTTATCACCGGGCGGACTCCGCCTCCTTTCTTTGGCACCAGGAAGAGATTGCTCGTAAAGCCTGGAGCGGCAAGAGGCAATTCTTCTATAGCGCCTTTGGACAACATCTCCTCGACTTCTGTCAAAATCATTCTGTTCTGATCCGGAGGGAGGGACAGTTCCCTGGGGATAGAAATCTGAACAGGCAGAGAAACAAACTCCAGGCGATAACCCCGTACGCATTGCAGTACCCAAGCATCTGAAGTTACATCTGCCCACCCCCGGTAACACAATGCCAGCCTTCCCGCCACCCAGACATGAGGGAGATGGGAAGAAGGGGTACTCACCATAAGGACGTCTGCCCGAAGTGGCACCACGGGGGTATCTGGAGCCCGAAGATCTCTTTCTGGCTGGGAAGAAGGGAGGGGTCCTCGGGTCCTGAAAACCTCTGGATGGAAAGAAGGAACCTCTGTTGGCCCGGAAGGAGCCTCGAAATCCACGGCCGGGTGGACGGTTCCTGCTACTCCGGCCCCTCCGAAAACCTTGGGCGCGAACATGCACTTCATGCTTGCCTGCGCCTTGTCTTTGGCCGTAAAGGTCTTAACGTAGGAGCCCAGGTCTTTCACGAAGGAAGTAGCGAACAACATCCCCTCATCGGTCGGACCTGGTTCCGCCACCGTCATGGCAGCCAATTTGGGATTGATCTTAAGAAGGATCGCCTTACGCCTCTCAGAGGACATAGCAGTATTGGCATTCCCCAATAGGCAGATAGCCCTCTGGACCCAACCTATGGCAACGTCAACGTCCAGCACAGAATTGCCCGCTCTAGTGGTGTCCAGAAGCTCGTATAATTTGGATAGAGGGCCCAGGGTATCCAAGATCTTGTCCTGGCACCCCTTGAGCGAGTAGTCCAAGAACTTCTTGGGCTTCCAACATGACTTGTTCAGGAATTGAGCAATCTGGGGATCAATGTCAGGGGTCTTGCAGGCCGAGCCCAGTAGAGAGGGCCTGGGGCATTCGGCCCGCAACTTTTTGCGACCCTCCTTGGAAAGGGGGGTACGCATACGTATTGCCACGTATTGAGCGATATGGTCTGGGGGAACCCACTCTGTGGACCTGGGGTGACGGAGATCGTCAGGGTCGAATAGAGGGTTGCCCTGAGGGTCAAACAGCGCCTTGGTATCCCCAGTGGGGCCTTGTACGTGACTATGGGCAGCGGCGGAGGTCCCAGAAGGGGTCACACCCATAACGGGTAAGTTCTCACCCGACTTGCCCTCATCATAGGAGTCATACTCCATAACGTCAGACTCATTCTCCACACTCCGGTCGGTATCCGACCCATCATCCAGGGCTTTAGCCCGCTTCCATAATCTAGCCTTTTTAGCCCGGCCCGGGTTTCTTTTGCGCGTGGGAGGCGCGCTGTCATTGACCGTCTCCAGCGTGTCAGTCATGGCAAGTAGAACCTGCATTGAGGAGTGGGAGTCGACATGTTTTGACTTCGCCTTAGCCTCACGGGCCCCAGGCACAGTCGGGGCAGGTGAGAGGGTCCCCACACTCCGGTCGGTATCCGACCCATCATCCAGGGCTTTAGCCCGCTTCCATAATCTAGCCTTTTTAGCCCGGACCGGGTTTCTTTTGCGCGTGGGAGGCGCGCTGTCATTGACCGTCTCCAGCGTGTCAGTCATGGCAAGTAGAACCTGCATTGAGGAGTGGGAGTCGACATGTTTTGACTTCGCCTTAGCCTCACGGGCCCCAGGCACAGTCGGGGCAGGTGAGAGGGTCCCCACGCGCAGGAGGGCGGGGGTCGCCAGGGAAGGCAACAGTAAGGAATGCAGGGATTGGGAAAAGGAGGAGGACACAGCACCCATGGCTGAAGCAAAAGCCTTTTGCAAGGAAGATGCCATAGTGGCATCTAGCAGGGCTTGAAATTCCTGGGAAGCATTCGGCCCTTCAGGATTGTCTGAATTAAAATCAGTGGTGAGGCCCTCAGGCCCTTCCTCCCTGTCCTGCATAGTGGCAACTTTAAGGTACAAGGAAAAATCCCAGTAGTATAAGCTATAAGGACAAGTGACAGAACAAAGGGTTGATTAACCCACAGAAAAGATAGTATAGGGAACACAAAAACCTTTGTACTGGTGTACCCCAGGGACCCAGAGCCAGAGCAGAGCGCACGGCAGCAGAGGGATCGACCGACATGGAGAAGGACCGCCCCAAAGATGGCCGCCGCACGTGCAGAGTGCGCTCGCGGACTGAAACCCGGCGGGGGAAGGGGCGCGTGCACCTACCCGCACGGGCAGCCTGCGAGCTTGCCGAGAGACACTGACAGCCGCGGCAGGTGTAAGAAATAGCCGCGGCTGAAAGCTGGATCCAGGTTCCGCGCGGCACCTGCCGGCAAGCAGGGCGGGCGCGGGGGGGAAGCAAAGGTTGAGGGCAACCAGGGAGAAATACACCAGCACAAGGGGTAGTAGAGAGAAACAGAAAAACTGCTGCACAGAAGCAGGCAGCAGTAATAATAACACAAAACAAATAACAAATATCACAAACATTTGCAATAAAAGATCAAACAAAACACAATGAATAAGGAGCACAAAAGCAAGGTACTTAACTGTCTGAGGAAGCAGCAAATTTGTATATTAATTATACTTCCTGTTTTTTACAGATATCAAAGTTTCCCCACGATCTACCGACTGTTTTGATTGGTAAGTCTATAGTTTGGAGTTTGGTTATTACCATATTTCTCTCTCTCTTTTTAGCTTTAAGTTACCGTCTCGTTCGTGTTTCCTGTTCTGGCCAAGTGGGATATCGTTCTTCTTACCTGGTCTTCGGTTTTCACAAGAAAGAGGGGGATTGTGGGAGACACAGGCCTTATATAGCCACTTCCTCTATTATGTGATTGGTTGCCTATGTGCCTATACAGTTTTTTCTTTCATTTAGTTAATATTTATATTCCTCTATCTTTGCTGCTGAGGAAATAAAGAAAGAGTTATGCATAATATGAGCCTCCGTGTCTTTAATAAAATTGTCAATGCCTACTGAACATGAATTTATCGCCATGATGTGCTGGATTTTGTCTATACTGTACTTTATGTTTTTTGTTTGTTTGTTTGTTTTTCCCCATTCTATTTATTTGTGTGTTATTTCTCCCTTATTTACCCCAGTCTTCAAACTTGTCCCATTCTGTTTTTCCTTTAGGTTCAACATCAGTGTTTTTAATGTTAAAGGAACACTATAGTCACCTAAATTACTTTAGCTAAATAAAGCAGTTTTAGTGTATAGATCATTCCCCTGCAATTTCACTGCTCAATTCACTGTCATTTAGGAGTTAAATCACTTTGTTTCTGTTTATGCAGCCCTAGCCACACCTTCCCTGGCTATGATTGACAGAGCCTGCATTAAAAAAAAACTGGTTTCACTTTCAAACAGATGTAATTTACCATAAATAATTGTATCTCAATCTCTAAATTGAACTTTAATCACATACATGAGGCTCTTGCAGGGTCTAGCAGGCTATTAACATAGCAGGGGATAAGAAAATCTTAATTAAACAGAACTAAATAGAGCTCTCTTTACAGGAAGTGTTTATGGAAGGCTGTGCAAGTCACATGCAGGGAGGTGTGACTAGGGTTCATAAACAAAGGGATTTAACTCCTAAATGGCAGAGGATTGAGCAGTGAGGCTGCAGGAGTATGTTCTATACACCAAAACTGCTTCATTACGCTAAAGTTGTTCAGGTGACTATAGTGTCCCTTTAAATATATTTTTCAGGTCTCTACACATTTGGTCCTGCATCCGGGTTTTAGTTTTTCAAGCCTAAAACATTTTGTTCCTACATCTCATTTTTCCCTAATTTTGCTTAATAGCAGGTATTTGTAGTTTTGATACCGGAGAAACTGACGGAAGCCAAGCACAGAGAGATGGACACAGGTTTCTTCAGGAAGGAAGAGATTCTTTATTGGATCACCGATCGGGACTCAGAGGGACTAATGTCACCAAAATACAGCAAGTTCTGAGCCCCGGACAATAGTGCAGGCTCCTTATATAGGCACATAACTCCTCCCATATTAAGCTCCACCCGCACATTCTCTTGACCAATCAATACAAATAAGAATTAACTTCCTGCTTGACCGCATGGCCTGTCCAGCACAATGGAGGAGGGGAATACTATATCCTGTATTCTTGCACATGCTCCGTACACTACTGATCGTATCTTGCCTCGTGCAACCAACTGATCGATACGTCAGCATATGCATGTACACATGCCACGTGGTAATCTCGGCCTACTAAATTTATTTTTACCGAGATTCCACCACATTCCCCCCTTTGATGCCTCTTGATATTTCACAATTACTTGAGGCATCACTTAACCTTAGTTTGCATACACCGCAAGTTACCTTGAACCAGACCAGACTTATCTTATGATGTGAATCTTCAACACTCATCTTCCTGCATTGGTTCTCCCTGATCTAGAGCCTTATATTTATATATAGCCATTATCTGTGCAGCAGCCTTCCTTTCTGCTATATTTTCTATCAGGCTTTGCACAGACCTAACTACTAAGGGTATAAGACACGGCAGGAGTAGACACAACATTAAAATCAGTAGGACTCCACCTACCACTGCCTTAAGCCCTCCAAACCACTCATACCAGCTACCAAACCAACTACTTGGATTATACCCTTTCCATACCTGAGTAGGCACATGCGCTAGTTTAACCATATGGCTAGTAAGCTCAGCTATTGCTTGCCCTTCGTCATCTATTTGAAGACAGCAATTGCTCAGGTTAAACTTCCCACATACACCTCCCTCTACTGCCAAAAGGTAATCCAAGGCTAATCTATTTTGGTATACTGCTGTCCTCATCCTGGTATTGTGCTTCGCTAGAAGATTGAGCGCTTGTGATGTCTCGTTAGTAATGATCTCAACCACTGCCTGTAATCTTATAATACGGTTGAGCATATAAATTGGGGTTCTATAACCAAAGGTACCATCCTCTGCCCACGTGGCTGGCCCCTAGTAATCTATAATACGCTGGGGAGGTGTCAGGGTACCTGTGGTCTCTACCTCCGAAAGAGGTAGAGACTTAGCTGTTCCTCCATCCAGACGGTCTGATGGCTCCCTTCCCCGCGGTCTATCCGGTCATGCTAGGCCGGCCGCGAGGGAGTGACTGCCTTTTACAGCATCTACAGGGAGTGCAGAATTATTAGGCAAGTTGTATTTTTGAGGATTAATTTTATTATTGAACAACAACCATGTTCTCAATGAACCCAAAAAACTCATTAATATCAAAGCTGAATATTTTTGGAAGTAGTTTTTAGTTTGTTTTTAGTTATAGCTATTTTAGGGGGATATCTGTGTGTGCAGGTGACTATTACTGTGCATAATTATTAGGCAACTTAACAAAAAACAAATATATACCCATTTAAATTATTTATTTTTACCAGTGAAACCAATATAACATCTCAACATTCACAAATATACATTTCTGACATTCAAAAACATAACAAAAACAAATCAGTGACCAATATTGCCACCTTTCTTTGCAAGGACACTCAAAAGCCTGCCATCCATGGATTCTGTCAGTGTTTTGATCTGTTCACCATCAACATTGCGTGCAGCAGCAACCACAGCCTCCCAGACACTGTTCAGAGAGGTGTACTGTTTTCCCTCCTTGTAAATCTCACATTTGATGATGGACCACAGGTTCTCAATGGGGTTCATATCAGGTGAACAAGGAGGCCATGTCATTAGATTTTCTTCTTTTATACCCTTTCTTGCCAGCCACGCTGTGGAGTACTTGGACGCGTGTGATGGAGCATTGTCCTGCATGAAAATCATGTTTTTCTTGAAGGATGCAGACTTCTTCCTGTACCACTGCTTGAAGAAGGTGTCTTCCAGAAACTGGGAGTTGAGCTTGACTCCATCCTCAACCCGAAAAGGCCCCACAAGCTCATCTTTGATGATACCAGCCCAAACCAGTACTCCACCTCCACCTTGCTGGCGTCTGAGTCAGACTGGAGCTCTCTGCCCTTTACCAATCCATCCATCTGGCCCATCAAGACTGACTCTCATTTCATCAGTCCATAAAACCTTAGAAAAATCAGTCTTGAGATATTTCTTGGCCCAGTCTTGACGTTTCAGCTTGTGTGTCTTGTTCAGTGGTGGTCATCTTTCAGCCTTTCTTACCTTGGCCATGTCTCTGAGTATTGCACACCTTGTGCTTTCGGGCACTCCAGTGATGTTGCAGCTCTGAAATATGGCCAGACTGGTGGCAAGTGGCATCTTGGCAGCTGCACGCTTGACTTTTCTCAGTTCATGGGCAGTTATTTTGCGCCTTGGTTTCTCCATACGCTTCTTGCGACCCTGTTGACTATTTTGAATGAAACGCTTGATTGTTCGATGATCACGCTTCAGAAGCTTTGCAATTTTAAGAGTGCTGCATCCCTCTGCAAGATATCTCACTATTTTTTACTTTTCTGAGCCTGTCAAGTCCTTCTTTTGACCCATTTTGCCAAAGGAAAGGAGGTTGCCTAATAATTATGCACACCTGATATAGGGTGTTGATGTCATTAGACCACACCCCTTCTCATTACAGAGATGCACATCACCTAATATGCTTAATTGGTAGTAGGCTTTCGAGCCTATACAGCTTGGAGTAAGACAACATGCATAAAGAGGATGATGTGGTCAAAATACTCATTTGCCTAATAATTCTGCACGCAGTGTAGGCAGGAAGTAGTCATCAGGACACTCCCCCGGAACGACCTGTCAGTCAATTGCTGCAGGACCAATCAAGACGCCTCGGAGGCGTGGTTACTGCTCTGAACAGGGTATTTAACAGAGCTTCTTTCATTAGCTCATTGCCCTGTCGTGGTTCTAGCTTGTTCTAGTCACTCAGTGCTTGTGTATTCTATTATCCCTTTTGGTTTTGACCCGGCTTGTTTACCTTACTCTGCTTATCTCTGTTACCCTTGATTCGGCTTGTCTCTCGCTTACCTGTCTTCTGTTACCCTCGACCTCGGCTTGTCTTTGACCATTCTATACTGTACTACTTACGTTAGTCCGGCCATTCTAAGGTCCGGTATACGTATCTGGCTACTGTTTGTACTCTGCGTGTTGGATCCCTGTCCCGATCCTGACATTACGACAGGGCCAATGGATCCTGCAAGTACAAACAGTAAGCTGGCCTCTCCTGATCCTAGGTTTGAAGCCATGGATCACAGAATGGATCAGATGGCGCTTGCACTACAGGCTCTATTAGCTTGTGCCAATAACCCACCAGAGGAGATACGTAATACCCCTGTTTCTCCTGTCGGTTCAGGTCTAGAGGTAGCCACAGTGGGTGCTTCTTCTCACATTACCCCCCCAGTACGCTACGGTGGGGCTCCTGAGAAGTGTCGTGGTTTTTTAAACCAAATTAGTATCCACTTTGAATTGCAACCTCGCTCTTATCCTACAGATAGGGCAAAAGTAGGATTTATTATCACCCTACTCATTGAGAAAGCTCTGAGATGGGCCAACCCATTATGGGAGAACGATAACCCATTAGTTTATAACTATAACGCATTTGTAGCTGCTTTTAGAAGAACATTTGACCCTCCAGGTAGAAAGGTTAATGCAGCCAGATTACTGTTGCGCCTGAGACAGGAGAACCGAACACTGGTGGATTATGCACTAGAGTTCAGGTCTCTGGCGGCAGAAATCAAGTGGAATGAGCAGGCGTATATGGATGTATTTTTGAATGGCCTATCTGATGTAATCCTTGATGAGGTTGCTACCAGAGAACTCCCTGAGAATTTAGAGGATTTAATTTTGTTCATCTCTCGTATAGATGAACGTCTAAGAGAGAGACAGAACACTCGAGAGAGGAACCAGAGACCTTCTTTTAGGTTAGCTCCCGCTTTTCCAAGTCCTGACTCCACGATATCTTTGCTTACTGAACCTATGCAGATAGGGTATACCCGCCTCTCTGAGGAGGAAAGACAGCACAGGAGAAGAGAGGGTTTGTGTATGTATTGTGGGGCCAAGGGTCATTTACTCTCGAACTGTTCTAACCGCCCGGGAAACGCTCGCACCTAAGTCTCTCTAGAGGGCAGGCCTTGGGTGTTTCTATTTTGTCCTCTACTCCTAATTATAAAGATCACAGGCTTCTGCTACCAGTTTCCTTAACTTGGGGGAAGGAAGTAGTAAGGGCTATGGCATTGATAGATTCCGGTGCTGCTGAGAATTTTATCGACCAAGCCTTTGCTAGTAAGAACAATTTCCCATCCCAGCTAACGGAGACACCTTTGGCCGTTGAGGCCATAGATGGTAGACCACTACTAGACCCTGTTATCTTTCGTGAGACCATACCCATTGATTTAAATGTTGGTATCCTACACGTGGAGAATTTATCTCTTATGCTCATTTCGTCTCCTTCCGTTCCCATAGTTCTGGGGTACCCATGGTTGAAAAAACATAACCCTATTATCGATTGGGAGTTAGGAGAGATACTCTCATGGGGCCAGGGCTGCCAGGATCGGTGTTTGTGCAAGGTTTCTCCATTAGCTAATATTAACATACCGGAGAATCCTACTCAGTCCACAGAAAGACAAATACCAGACCTTTACCTAGACTTAAGGGCAGTGTTTGACAAGAAGAATGACGATTCTTTGCCTCCACACAGGTCATTTGACTGTAAGATTAAGCTTCTACCCGGCACTATGCCTCCGAGGGGCCATGTATATCCTTTGTCTGTTCAGGAAAACTCGGTTCTAGAGGAGTATATTCGGGAGAATTTAGAAAAGGGATTCATCAGGAGGTCTTCTTCTCCGGCCGGGGCTGGGTTCTTTTTCATTAAGAAGAAGGATGGCACGCTGAGACCATGTATCGATTACCGAGGCTTGAATAAAATAACTGTCAGAAATGCCCCACTGATTACCGAGTTATTTGATCGTCTTAAGGGCTCCAAAATCTTCACCAAGTTAGATCTCAGAGGGGCTTACAATTTGGTGAGAATCCAGCAAGGTCACGAGTGGATGACGGCATTCAATACCCGGTATGGCCATTACGAATACACTGTTATGCCATTTGGACTATGCAATGCGCCTGCAGTATTTCAAGATTTGATTAATGAGGTACTTAGGGAGTTTCAGCATGATTGTGTTATTGTTTACCTGGACGACATACTAATACACTCTAAGGAGATTGAGACTCACCATAGACAGGTCAGAAAGGTATTACACAAGCTGCTGCAACATGGTCTATATTGCAAATTGGAGAAGTGCAGTTTTGATCAGTCTCAGGTAGACTTTCTTGGATACGTGATTTCTGGGGAAGGTTTTAAAATGGATTCTGTAAAACTCCAATCTATTTTAGACTGGCCCTTGCCCAAAGGACTCAAAGCTATCCAAAGGTTTATTGGTTTTTCCAACTACTATAGGCGCTTCATTAAAGGATACTCCTCTATCATTACGCCTAATACCAATATGACCAAACAAGGGGCTGATACTAAGTTCTGGTCTAAGGAAGCTCTTGGTGCTTTCAAGACTCTCAAGGAACTTTTTGCCTCGGCTCCCATTCTAGTCCATCCTGATACGACTCTGCCTTTCTTGCTTGAGGTCGATGCCTCTGAGACAGCAGTTGGGGCTGTTCTGTCTCAAAGGTTAGGGGTGGATAAACCGTTACACCCTTGTGGTTTCTTCTCTAAGAAATTTTCTGGGCCTGAGAGCAGATATGACATCGGGGAAAGGGAACTGTTAGCAGTCATTAAAGCCTTAAAGGAGTGGAGACATTTGTTGGAGGGGACCCTACACCCTATTACGATTTTGACGGACCACAAAAACTTGTCCTATATTGGGGAGGCTAAGCGCTTATCCTCTAGACAAGCTCGTTGGTCCTTATTCCTGACTCACTTCAATTATGTACTGACTTACAGACCTGGTTCTAAAAACTCTAAAGCCGATGCATTATCTCGCCAATATGAACCTTCTACTGTACCTGAACCAGTTCTTTCTTCTATAGTTCCGAAATGCAATATCATTGCTAATACGAATCTCAGGATTCATTCTCCATTACTGGCCGAGATCATTAAGTTGCAACATCTAGCACCTAAACAGACTCCTGCGGGTCGTCATTTCGTTCCTCCTGCTCTTCAACTGGAACTTTTACAGTGTTTACATAATAGCAAGATGGCGGGACATCCTGGTATTCGCAAAACTTACGCGTTGATCTCTAAGGACTTCTGGTGGCCTGCTTTACGGAGGGATATTGAGGAGTTCATCGCTGCATGTGAAGTTTGTACTAAAACCAAACAACCCCATATGCTTCCATGTGGATTCCTGCACCCCTTGGAGGTTCCAGAAAAACCATGGTCCTGTTTGGCCATGGACTTTATTGTCGATCTACCTATCTCTAAAAGACAGACTGTTATCCTCACCGTGGTTGACAGGTTTACTAAGATGGCACACTTCATTCCCCTGCCTAAACTCCCGTCTTCTCCCGAATTGGCAGAGATATTCGCTAAGGAGATTTTTCGCCTACATGGGATACCCTCTCAAATTGTATCGGACAGAGGCTCCCAATTTGTTTCCCGCTTTTGGAGGTCCTTCTGCTCTCAACTTGGTATTAAATTAAACTTTTCTTCTGCCTATCATCCTCAGTCTAACGGAGCTGCTGAACGTACCAACCAGAAAATTGAACAATATTTACGATGCTTTGTTTCTGAACACCAGGATGATTGGGTCGGTTTGATTCCTTGGGCGGAGTTTGCACACAACAATCTCGTTTGCGATTCTACTCATTCAAGCCCCTTCTTCATGAATTATGGTTTTCATCCGTCTATTCTTCCTTCGGATTCTCCTTCCCAGGGGGTGCCGTCGGTTGATGTTCATGTTGCCAATTTGAGGAAGTTGTGGGATCAAACTCGACAAATCCTTGTGCACAACTCTATGTTTGTTAAGAAACACGCTGATAAACGTAGAAGGGCGGCTCCGGTCTTTGTTCCAGGTGATAGGGTATGGCTGAGCACGAGGAACATCCGTTTAAAAGTGCCATCCATGAAGTTCGCTCCTCGTTATATTGGACCCTACAGGGTGCTGACCCGTATCAATCCTGTTGTGTATCGTTTAGCTCTTCCTAATACCTTACGCATCCCGAACTCGTTTCACGTTTCATTGCTGAAACCACTCATATGTAACAGATTTTCCTCCACAATAGCCCCTCCTCGCTCCGTTCAGGTGGAGGGTCAGGAGGAGTATGAGGTTAACTCTATTATTGATTCTCGAATCTCTCGGGGGAGAGTACAATATCTGGTTGATTGGAAGGGATATGGTCCTGAGGAGAGGAGTTGGGTACCTCAGGAGGATGTTCATGCTCCCCGTCTACGCAGGGCGTATCACTCTCGCTTCCCATCTCGTCCCGGTTCATTCCGCCCGGTGGGCGTATCTGAGAGAAGGGGTACTGTCAGGGTACCTGTGGTCTCTACCTCCGAAAGAGGTAGAGACTTAGCTGTTCCTCCATCCAGACGGTCTGATGGCTCCCTTCCCCGCGGTCTATCCGGTCATGCTAGGCCGGCCGCGAGGGAGTGACTGCCTTTTACAGCATCTAGGCAGGAAGTAGTCATCAGGACACTCCCCCGGAACGACCTGTCAGTCAATTGCTGCAGGACCAATCAAGACGCCTCGGAGGCGTGGTTACTGCTCTGAACAGGGTATTTAACAGAGCTTCTTTCATTAGCTCATTGCCCTGTCGTGGTTCTAGCTTGTTCTAGTCACTCAGTGCTTGTGTATTCTATTATCCCTTTTGGTTTTGACCCGGCTTGTTTACCTTACTCTGCTTATCTCTGTTACCCTTGATTCGGCTTGTCTCTCGCTTACCTGTCTTCTGTTACCCTCGACCTCGGCTTGTCTTTGACCATTCTATACTGTACTACTTACGTTAGTCCGGCCATTCTAAGGTCCGGTATACGTATCTGGCTACTGTTTGTACTCTGCGTGTTGGATCCCTGTCCCGATTCTGACAGGAGGCCATTCATTATCTTCCCAGGCGCCTATCTCTATGGGTCCCCTTTTCTTCCTATGATTCACATCATACACTTTAACACCTAAAGTCTCACCTGTTTCAATAGGTAACAAGAAGAAGGATGGTTTGAGCATACCCAACACACATGCCCCTTCCCAGTCCTGTGGCAACTCCGAATAGGCTTTCTTACCACAGATCCAGTACAAATTTGCTGGGGCTCTCCAGTTAGATGTGATGGATAGGTCAAACCACACATCCTTTAAATTGGCATATCTAGCAAACGGGTTAGATGGTTCTGAGACATTTGAAGCCGACCACCAAGTTGTATTCTTCGTATCATCATCATAAGCTTTTTGCCCTAGACAAGTTAATTCTCCTACAGAAGTATTATACATCATTCCTTTCCTCGCTATGCAAACATAACCTATGATGGAGGTCTCCACTCAGATTTACCTCTAACACTCATGTGATAATCGGCTTGTGTAGATATTAATTGGTCAACTGCCTCAGAACCGGACATTACCTCCTTTGCTTCCCAAGGCCATTGGTCTCCCATGTTAGTACCTCCACACACATAGCAGTTGGTAACATTAAGACTACCGGCAATACTTTCAGCTAAATCAATAAACAGGTTTTTAGCATTATGGGGGATCTTATTATCTATGCTCATCTCTTCATAAAAGGAATGGTATACTTGATGAGTCTGGGAGGATACCGTATCAGTCTCTATCCCTATAAACAATACTGTCCCAGGATCTAAACCCGTCCCATATATTTGAAACCCAAATAAATTACCATATTTATCTAAGAACTTGTCGGGGTTATTTATAAGTATATGGACTGGATTGCATTCCATAGACTTACAATATGGGCTGGTAGGCAACTTAGTCACAATCATGTCCTTGTCTACTGTCTGTCCCCAAGTTGCCCACCCCACACAAGACCAATATGGGCAAAAGTTATAATCTCTATTTGGGCATCTAGGACTCACATATTTATTTTTACTACTGGGACAAATATATTTATCGTTAGACCCATACGTCCTCTCCCATCTAAGATCCCCACATACATTCCACGGCTTTCTACCACTTGATATCGCTTTACACGCATCAAATAGCAGAACACCCGAAGAATGTACGGATTCTAATACCGTCTTATTAATTAGGGTCCCCTGAGGATCTCCATTCCTGAGAGTCAACCAAATTGTACGTGGTTGATACTCTGGACTGAAGCACTTAGGTTTTCCTACTCCTAAATGGCACACACTATATTCTATATTTAAGTATCTACATCTTGATACATCTCCTTTACACTCGTATTGCGAATGCCAAATTAGGGTTTGGGAAATATGGTTACCTGTTCTTGTAGTCTTAATGCATACCTCACAGCTAGGAGTGTCGGTACCTCTACCTTCCTGAATATAAAAATACACATATAAAAACATTATCAGAAACACATCTTTCGTCGTCATCCTCAGTCTTCGTCCGTGCGAAGGCACCTCAGCTTCCAGGATGTAAGGGCTGCAGGGAATGGAGTTCTGCTCGTCTTCACAGGGGTCCCTTCGGGACTTTTCCTGGCTTATACACTATACGTCGGTGAGCAGACAGGCTTTATTATGGCCTTCTCACTCACTTACCAAATCTCTGAAACAATAAAATTTGTAATCCACAAGGTTCCTCGTCACTCCGACTGAGTCGTGTGCTTTAACTGGATCTTGCAGGGATTCTCTGGGTCTGCTGTAGCTTGCCAAGAATCGACTGCTGCTGGTTTAACCCTGGAGTGATGTATCCACGGAGTCACTTCGGCTACTTTTATCGCTGTAGGGGTAGACAAAAGAACAACATAAGGACCTCTCCACTTGGGCCCTAACGGTACATTATTCCACTCTTTAATCCACACTTGGTCTCCTGGGTGGTAACTATGAACTGGGGGATAAATATTCACAGGTAATCTATCTTGTACCCATTTCTGTACCTCCTCCATAGTCTTACCCAACTCTACAACCTGCTGCCGGGTAATTCCTTCTCCCAACTGACTCAAATCCCCCCTTAAGTTACCAAGTGCGGGAGGTGGTCGCCCATACATGATTTCAAAAGGAGAGAGGCCCATCCTTCTGGTAGGTGTACTGCGGATTCGCAATAGAGCTATGGGCAAGAGAACGTTCCACTTAAGTTGGGTTTCCTGACATATTTTAGCCAACTGATTCTTAATAGTTCTATTCATTCTCTCTACCTTACCAGAACTCTGGGGTCTATATGCCGTATGAAGCCTCCACTTTATACCAAGCATATGAGTCAGTTGTTGTAGGCATTGATGAACAAAAGCTGGACTATTGTCCGATCCTATAGAGCAGGGTAGTCCATATCGGGGTATTATTTCTCGTAGCAGGAATCTCACAACTTCCCCTGTTTTCTCCGTACGAGTAGGACATGCTTCTACCCAGCCTGAATAGGTACACACAACTACCAGCAGGTAGCGATGTCCACCAGATTTAGGCATCACTGTATAGTCAATTTGTAAATCGGACATGGGGAGTCCCCCCATAAACTGGACTCCTGGTGGCTTTACTGGTCCTTGCCTTGCATTATTTTTAGCACACGTTACACATCTTCGTACAATGGCCTGAGTCAAGTTGGACAATCTTGGTATGTAGAAATGTTTTCTGAGAGATTCTTTTGTGCTGTCTCTCCCAGAATGTGTCCCGTTGTGATAGTTTTGGACAATTTCTACCGCTAGTGATGCTGGAATGACTATTCTTCCATCTTCTAACTGATACCATTTGTTCTCCAAATACTTTCCAGGTTCAGTCTTTAACCACTCCTCTTCTTGAGCTGTATAAACTGGAGTCCATTGAGACAGTGGAGTTGGTATAAGAGCAGCTATATGCCCCACATACTCCTGTCTTCCCGATTCAGCGGCACACTTAGCTGCACTATCTGCCATCCGATTTCCTTTGGTTACATCACCATCTCCTCTCAGATGCGCTCGACAATGTATAATACCGACTTCTTTCGGCTCCCACACTGCTTCCAATAGTTGTAGGATTTCAGCTGCGTACTTGATTTCTTTGCCTTCTGATTTCAATAGTCCTCTTTCTTTATACAAAGCTCCGTGGGCATGAGTGGTTAAAAACGCATACTTGGAGTCCGTGTAGATGTTCACTCTTAAACCTTCAGCCAATTGTAACGCGCGTGTCAGTGCTATCAATTCTGCCTTTTGTGCTGATGTTCCTTTTGCCAGTGGCCGAGCTTCTATCACCTTGTCTATCGTTGTTACTGCATATCCTGCATAGCGAATCCCTTCTTTCACATAACTACTGCCGTCGGTGTAATATTGAACATCGGGGTTCTGGATTGGAAAATCACGAAGATCTGGTCTACTTGAAAATACTTCCTCCATTACTTCCAAACAATCATGTTGACTTTCAGTAGGTTGTGGCAAAAGGGTAGCTGGATTTAAGGTATTAACAGTCTCTAAATGCACTCTTGGGTTTTCACACAACATTGCTTGATACTTGGTCATACGGCTGTTACTAAACCAATGATTTCCTTTGTAATCCAACAACGTCTGTACTGCATGTGGGACTCGTACATAAAGTTCTTGACCCAGAGTGAGTTTATCGGCTTCAGCTACTAGCAGGGCGGCTGCAGCTATGGCTCTTAGACAAGGTGGAAGTCCGCTGGCCACTGCATCTAGTTGTTTAGACATATAGGCAACAGGTCTTTGCCATGATCCCAAGTACTGTGTCAATACTCCCACAGCCATTCTTCTTTGCTCATGTACATATAGGTAGAATGGTCGTGTGTGATCAGGCAGACCTAATGCTGGGGCACTCATCAAAGCCTTCTTCACATCTTCAAATGCCGTTTGCTGTTCTTGAGTCAATAAGAAGGGGTCGTTTTCTGTACCTTTGATAGCTGCATACAGAGGTTTTGCCAGTATCGCGTAGCTGGGAATCCATATCCTACAGAAGCCTGCTGCCCCCAAGAATTCTCGCACTTGTCTTCTATTCTTGGGTATCGGTATTTGGCACACAGCTTCTTTTCTCTCTCGCCCCATAATTCTTTGACCTTCAGAGATATGGAATCCCAGATATTTGACAGTTGGCAAACACAACTGAGCCTTCTTTCTAGACACTTTGTATCCTGCCTTCCAGAGAATGTGTAGTAGATCGTGCGTTGCTTGCTGACATATTTCCTTTGTAACTGCTGCTATCAACAAGTCATCTACATATTGTAACAATACACACTCTCCTGGGATGGACTCGAAATCCAGTAGATCTTGACTTAGAGCTGAACCAAATAGGGTAGGTGAATTTTTAAACCCTTGGGGCAGTCTTGTCCAGGTCATTTGGCGTTTTGAGCCCGTTACAGCGTTTTCCCATTGGAAAGCGAAGATACATTGACTTTCTGCGGCAATTCGGAGGCAAAAGAAGGCATCTTTGAGGTCTAGGACTGTAAAGTAAGTAGCCCCGCCCGGAATTAAAGCAAGCAGGTTATATGGATTGGGTACAACTGGATGTATGCTAACAACCGCATCATTGACTGCTCTCAAGTCCTGCACAGGTCGATACTCATCTGTACCTGGCTTTTGAGCAGGCAGCAATGGGGTGTTCCAGGGGGAAGTACAGAATTTTAGGATACCATACCGTATGAACTTATCCAGATAAGATTGGATGTTCTTCTTAGCCTTCTGCGGGATGTGATATTGTCTTAGGCTCACTGGATAAACCCCAAGTTTTAGTTCGATTTTAATAGGTGGAATATTGCGGGCCAGTCCTGGTGGGTTGTTCTCTGCCCAAACTCCTGGTATGTTGAATAAGGATTCATCACTCCTAGGGTTTTGGCTAGTCAACGCTGTATAAAGTCGCCACTCTTCTTCCTTTGGTACGTATAATGTCATAATACCTGAAGGTCCATTAAACTTTAAGGATGTTGTTCCATTTGGTAGGAACGTAATCTTCGCTTGTAACTTAGATAGCATATCACGTCCCAGCAATTGGACTGGACATTCAGGCATATAAAGGAATTGATGTTTTACTACGTGGCCTCCCAATGTACAGAGTCGACTTTTAAGAACCGGTTTTGCAGCACTTCTTCCAGTTGCTCCTATTACAGTAATAGTTCTTCCAGATGGAGGAGCAACTAGGTCAGTCACCACCGAATGTTCAGCACCAGTGTCGATCATGAACGCACTCCTTTTTCCCCCTATTGATACATCGACCATAGGCTCCGCTCGACCAAGGGGGATGGAGCCCGGTCGGTATCAATAGTCCTCCATGACCGTGTCAGCCAATCCTACAAAGTCCCTACCTTCTCTATCGCGGGACCTTTGCGCTGCTGGATAGTACCTATCTTCCCTTACACTTCCTCTGTTCCCATTACTCCCTCTATTACCATTGCTCCCTCCGGGGCCTCCTCTACCTCTCGCTCTGCCTCTAAAGTTTCCGTAACCTGCCCTGGGTAGGTCTCTCTCGTACTGCTCTCTTTGCGGACACTCGTTTCTCCAATGCCCTTCTTCCTTGCAATACGCGCACTGATTCCTACTCAAAGGCTCCCTATTCCATCTACTATCGCCTCTATCTGGGCCCCGTCTATCTACGCCTGCGATCGCTACCGCTAGCATATCAGCCTTTTTACGCATCTTGCGCTCTTCCTCTTTCTTAGTCTCTGTTTCCCTGTTCATATATACTTTATTTGCTACCTCCATTAGTTGGGTGATAGACATTCCTGCAAACCCTTCTAACTTTTGTAGCTTGCGCTTAATATCTCCGTAAGCTTGGCTGACAAAGGCGGAGTTTACCATTCGGGAATTATCTGCGTCTTCCGGATTAAAGGGGGTATACAAGCGGTATGCCTCCAATAATTGGTCATAAAAGACACTGGGCGCTTCATCACTTTTCTGAATCACCTCAACTGTCTTCGACATATTAATGGCTTTCTTCCCTCCGGCTTTCATGCCAGCAATTATAGCGTCTCTATAGGCTTTGAATTGGACCATATCTGCGCCATTAACATTCCAGTCGGGATCAGTGTTAGGATAATGTGTTGCGGCCCATGCTGCCGGACTGGCTTGATTTAAAGCACGGGCTCTATCCTCTAGCGCTTTAATGGCCGCTTGGTTAATCCTTGTCCTTTCCTCATTATTAAACAAAGTCATTAATAACTGCTGGCAATCAGCCCATGTCGGATTATGTAAAAACCAAAGAAAAGAAAATGTTACTTGCGCTTTCTCCCTAATCCCTATGTATATTTAGACAAATGGAGGTCATTTAGTTGCTCCAATGGCCATTGGAGGGATGCCCGCCTGCCAACGTCAAGGCAGACCCCCCTAAGCGGGTCCTAACACTGACCCTTCAGCCTGCTTCCTTGAGCTTCTGGCAAAGATATCTCTAATGAGACAGAAAGGGGTATTTTTTATATACACCCCTTTACTTATTAACCCTTAATAGGGAACACATGGGATGGGTAGCAGCATTGTAACCAGGCTGTGTGATACAAAGTAAATACAAATACAAAAAGAGAAGTCCTGCGCTTAAGCAGCAAGGACTACAACACACATCAGCCCCAATATATAGTAAAAACCAAAGAAAAGAAAATGTTACTTGCGCTTTCTCCTTAATCCCTATGTATATTTAGACAAATGGAGGTCATTTAGTTGCTCCAATGGCCATTGGAGGGATGCCCGCCTGCCAACGTCAAGGCAGACCCCCCTAAGCGGGTCCTAACACTGACCCTTCAGCCTGCTTCCTTGAGCTTCTGGCAAAGATATCTCTAATGAGACAGAAAGGGGTATTTTTTATATACACCCCTTTACTTATTAACCCTTAATAGGGAACACATGGGATGGGTAGCAGCATTGTAACCAGGCTGTGTGATACAAAGTAAATACAAATACAAAAAGAGAAGTCCTGCGCTTAAGCAGCAAGGACTACAACACACATCAGCCCCAATATATAGTAAAAACCAAAGAAAAGAAAATGTTACTTGCGCTTTCTCCTTAATCCCTATGTATATTTAGACAAATGGAGGTCATTTAGTTGCTCCAATGGCCATTGGAGGGATGCCCGCCTGCCAACGTCAAGGCAGACCCCCCTAAGCGGGTCCTAACACTGACCCTTCAGCCTGCTTCCTTGAGCTTCTGGCAAAGATATCTCTAATGAGACAGAAAGGGGTATTTTTTATATACACCCCTTTACTTATTAACCCTTAATAGGGAACACATGGGATGGGTAGCAGCATTGTAACCAGGCTGTGTGATACAAAGTAAATACAAATACAAAAAGAGAAGTCCTGCGCTTAAGCAGCAAGGACTACAACACACATCAGCCCCAATATATAGTAAAAACCAAAGAAAAGAAAATGTTACTTGCGCTTTCTCCTTAATCCCTATGTATATTTAGACAAATGGAGGTCATTTAGTTGCTCCAATGGCCATTGGAGGGATGCCCGCCTGCCAACGTCAAGGCAGACCCCCCTAAGCGGGTCCTAACACTGACCCTTCAGCCTGCTTCCTTGAGCTTCTGCCATTGGAGCAACTAAATGACCTCCATTTGTCTAAATATACATAGGGATTAAGGAGAAAGCGCAAGTAACATTTTCTTTTCTTTGGTTTTTACTATATATTGGGGCTGATGTGTGTTGTAGTCCTTGCTGCTTAAGCGCAGGACTTCTCTTTTTGTATTTGTATTTACTTTGTATCACACAGCCTGGTTACAATGCTGCTACCCATCCCATGTGTTCCCTATTAAGGGTTAATAAGTAAAGGGGTGTATATAAAAAATACCCCTTTCTGTCTCATTAGAGATATCTTTGCCAGAAGCTCAAGGAAGCAGGCTGAAGGGTCAGTGTTAGGACCCGCTTAGGGGGGTCTGCCTTGACGTTGGCAGGCGGGCATCCCTCCAATGGCCATTGGAGCAACTAAATGACCTCCATTTGTCTAAATATACATAGGGATTAAGGAGAAAGCGCAAGTAACATTTTCTTTTCTTTGGTTTTTACTATATATTGGGGCTGATGTGTGTTGTAGTCCTTGCTGCTTAAGCGCAGGACTTCTCTTTTTGTATTTGTATTTACTTTGTATCACACAGCCTGGTTACAATGCTGCTACCCATCCCATGTGTTCCCTATTAAGGGTTAATAAGTAAAGGGGTGTATATAAAAAATACCCCTTTCTGTCTCATTAGAGATATCTTTGCCAGAAGCTCAAGGAAGCAGGCTGAAGGGTCAGTGTTAGGACCCGCTTAGGGGGGTCTGCCTTGACGTTGGCAGGCGGGCATCCCTCCAATGGCCATTGGAGCAACTAAATGACCTCCATTTGTCTAAATATACATAGGGATTAAGGAGAAAGCGCAAGTAACATTTTCTTTTCTTTGGTTTTTACTATATATTGGGGCTGATGTGTGTTGTAGTCCTTGCTGCTTAAGCGCAGGACTTCTCTTTTTGTACATGTCGGATTATGTGTCTGAACTATCGAGGTGAACAGATCGGTCATAGCTTGTGGTTTCTCAGTGTACGAGGAATTGTGGGTCTTCCAATTCAAGAGATCGGTAGTCGTGAACGGGACATATACGAAGACTGGGTCAGCATGTGCCATTTGACCTGCGGCATCAAGATAGGCTGACCCAGGATTCAGACGAAGAGGCATCTGATAATGTCTAAGTTGTTGGGTACCGGTCAGTTGTCGGGTTAGTATAGGGCTACGTGGAGGGGCGTCAGTTATGGGTTCCAGTCGGGGGGTAATGAGGATGGGCATGAGGATGTGGGAACTTGATTTTGGGAAAAGTTGGTAAATAGAATACTCCCAGCCGAGCTAGAAGAAGCTTGACCGGAAGTTTGAAGTGGCGCCAAATCAGGATATTCAGATCTAACGGGGGTTGGTTCTGGTTCCGGAAGGGGAGGTTTAATACGAGGGGGGGTGGATTCTGTACTGGAGGAGGAAGCGGAAGTGGATGAGGGCAATGAGGGGAGGGGTATAGAACTTCCTGCACTCGCGTCACCTCTTCCTGTAGGGAAGTAAGGGGGCGGCAAAGGGATCTCGGACTCAGGGGGCGTGTCCAAAATGGGCCTAACCACAGTTCTAGTGGACAAACAAGTCCTGGCCACCATGAGGCGACATTGCTCCTCGTGGCATATCCGAATCCATTTTGGCGAGTCGTTTACGGCCTGTCTCCAACAATCAATGTATGGAAACTGTCCGTAAAGTTCAGGCCTACCTGACACAGCCACGTGTACACGCTGTATCAGGGTTGGATCCAAACTACCACGTGGCGGCCATGCCGCAACCAAAATAGGCCACTCCCTAGTGCACAAAGTGACCAAACGTACAGGAGACATTTTAACCCCAAAATCACATGTTTTAAATCCCTTTTTAAAATGCTTTACCATACAACCTAAGGGATCCAAAATCGTTGACTCCGACGCGCCCATACTTATCAATGGAACGTCGTTGACAACGAATACTATGCACGCGTTCTATTCAACAGTCACACCCGTTTCCTCTGGCAACAGCACCACGTGGTACGGTTACCAAGTGAAACGTACACAATAACACAATAAACACTCAGGGAATTCCCGTACACACACAGCTGTTACACCAGTCACTAAATAATCAATATTATGCCCTTTGGCGAAACTATACAGTCACCCACGCTATAATTCTCTATATACGAATTACCCGTCTATAACACACCCCAGTAACATCGTCTTTTACAAATAGCGGTTACAGTACGGTTAGCATAGGTCAAAGCACAATTTAAGGTCACAATACAATTATTAGTGGTTATGGTGTTAAACATGCAATAGACGACAATGATTAGTACTTATATACAGTGTCAGTAAATATACAGGGTTATGGTACCGTGCACTATAATACAGCAACACACTATTAACACTCTCGCTAGACGGCTGAGCTCGCGCTATCTAACAAGATATACACTTTACTAACAATCTTTAACACATTTACAATCCCAACTAAACTATTGGCCAGTACCTTGAATGGACTACCTAAAACTATGTACACCCGTTTTGGTTAGCCACACTGCCCAAGCACCACATATAGCGAACTAGAGGGCGGAATTTACACAGAACCCTCTTAGTCTATTTACTCTATCAAAAATCTAGTGGGTTCCAAATTTACACGCCTTCCCACTTAGCCAAGATAGGTTGAGATCTAGCGAACCGAATTTACACAGGCGCCGCTTAGTCTCCCGGTCCCTCCGACCTAGCGAACGTTATATACACTAGTCTAGACAAGACACCGGTGTCCGGCTAGGGCTATTTACACAGGACCCCGCCTGACTCCAAACCAAATCAAACGGTCTTACTAAAGAGCGTTCGATTGAGCGGTGCGCCTTCGCTCCTTCCCTCCGACAGAGGGGGCAGATTCCATACACAGATTTAAACCCCTTTTGGGCCTACCGCACAATCGGTATACCCCTAGTGGGTCTGCCGTCTAAAACAGCAGTTGTCTTACCTCCTCGTTCCTGAACCTGAGTTCACACTCATCGACGGGGACACCCCAGCACTTCTTACGTAGAGGCCGATGATCTCCTGGACAACAGACCAGTGGCGCCGAGACGAAGGGAGGTCCACGCAGAAGTTCAGGGGTGCAGCCGTAGAGAACGTGGGCAAAGATAGACCGTCTCACGCCTCTGCCTCTCAGCTACCGTTGAACGATGAGCTTCTCGGCCAATGCACCAAATGATACCGGAGAAACTGACGGAAGCCAAGCACAGAGAGATGGACACAGGTTTCTTCAGGAAGGAAGAGATTCTTTATTGGATCACCGATCGGGACTCAGAGGGACTAATGTCACCAAAATACAGCAAGTTCTGAGCCCCGGACAATAGTGCAGGCTCCTTATATAGGCACATAACTCCTCCCATATTAAGCTCCACCCGCACATTCTCTTGACCAATCAATACAAATAAGAATTAACTTACTGCTTGACCGCATGGCCTGTCCAGCACAATGGAGGAGGGGAATACTATATCCTGTATTCTTGCACATGCTCCATACACTACTGATCGTATCTTGCCTCGTGCAACCAACTGATCGATACGTCAGCATATGCATGTACACATGCCACGTGGTAATCTCGGACTACTAAATTTATTTTTACAGAGATTCCACCACAGTTTTATCTTATGCATGCCAGTCTCCTCTATCCTTCCCTTGCCCCCTGCTAGACTCACCAATCCATTTAATCCATAATTTTGTTATCCTTCTTTTAAGCAAGCTTTATGCTTATATTACTCAAGGTGGTCACCCTCTTTCCTCATTTCATTTCATGCATGTTTCTCTGCTTCTTAAGCTCAAGTATCCCTCTGCCTCCTCTTTGTTTACATCCAGCTGGTCAAAGCTGTTTTTGGCATTTACCCATATGTCTTTTTCCTATGCCAGTCTCCCTCTTAATACGATGTTCACCTTCTTAATGCCAGTACTACCATTTTTCCTACCCATCCTTTTCATGGCAATCCTTTACTTTACCTTTCCATTCTTCTTGTCCATCACTAGTGATGTACCGAACTGTTCGCTGGCGAATAGTTCCTGGCGAACATAGCGTGTTCGCGTTCGCCACGGCGGGCGAACACATGCGCGGTTCAATCCGCCCCCTATTCGTCATCATTGAGTAAACTTTAACCCTGTGCCTCACGGTCAGCAGACACATTCCAGCAAATTAGCAGCAGACCCTCCCTTCCAGACCCTCCCACCTCCTGTACAGCATCCATTTTAGATTAATTCTGAAGCTGCATTCTTAGATAGAGGAGGGAAAGTGTAGCTGCTGCTCATTTGATAGGGAAATTGATAGATAGGCTAGGGTATTCAGTGTCCACTACAGTCCTGAAGGACTCA
Source organism: Pelobates fuscus (assembly GCF_036172605.1). Taxonomy (NCBI): domain Eukaryota; kingdom Metazoa; phylum Chordata; class Amphibia; order Anura; family Pelobatidae; genus Pelobates; species Pelobates fuscus. The sequence continues at coordinate 97,400,333 of NC_086323.1, read as the reverse complement.
TCTGATCTCTGCTGTAAGGACAGCACCCCAAAAAGCCCTTTTTAGAGCTAGAACATCAGTCTGCTTTTATTTTTTTATTTTTTTCTGTGTAAGGTAATTGCAGTTGCCTGCCTGCCAGCTTCTGTGTCAGGCTCACAGTGGATACTGTGCCCACTTGCCCACTGCCACCACTCATATCTGGTGTCACAATAGCTTAAGCTTGCACTTAAAAAAAAAAAAAAAATGTCACTGTAATAGATTGAATAGCAGTTAGTTGTCTGCAAGCGTCTGGGTGTCAGGCCTTCAGCGTGTACTCTGCCAACCTCTGCCAGTGTATTTTGCCACTCATATCTGGTGTATCTATAGCGTGCCTTTAAAAAGAAAAAAAGTTTTTCACTGTAAGCTAATAGCAGTTAGTTGTCTGCAAGCGTCTGGGTGTCAGGCCTTCAGCGTGTACTCTGCCAACCTCTGCCAGTGTACTTTGCCACTCATATCTGGTGTATCTATAGCGTGCCTTTAAAAAGAAAAAAAGTTTTTCACTGTAAGCTAATAGCAGTTAGTTGTCTGCAAGCGTCTGGGTGTCAGGCCTTCAGCGTATACTCTGCCAACCTCTGCCAGTGTACTTTGCCACTCATATCTGGTGTCACAATAGCGTGCCTTTAAAAAGAAAAAAAGTTTTTCACTGTAAGCTAATAGCAGTTAGTTGTCTGCAACAGTCTGGGTGTCAGGCCTTCAGCGTGTACTCTGACAACCTCTGCCAGTGTACTTTGCCACTCATATCTGGTGTCTCTATAGTGTGCCTTTAAAAAAAAAAAACATTTTAACTGTATGCTAATAGCAGTCAGTGTCCTTAAAGCGGGTGTCAGACCTTCAGCGTGTACTCTGCCAACCTCTGCAAGTGCACTTTGCCACTCATATCTGGTGTCTCTATAGCGTGCCTTTAAAAAGAAAAAAGTTTTTCACTGTAAGCTAATAGCAGTTAGTTGTCTGCAAGCGTCTGGGTGTCAGCCCTTCAGCGTGTACTCTGCCAACTTCTGCCAGTGTACTTCGCCACTCATATCTGGTGTTTCTATAGCGTGCCTTTAAAAAGAAAAAACGTTTTTCACTGTAAGCTAATAGCAGTCAGTGTCCTTAAAGCGGGTGTCAGGCCTTCAGCGTGTACTCTGCCAACCTCTGTAAGGGCACATTGCCACTCATATCTGGTGTCACTATAGCGTGCATTTAAAACCAAAAAACTTTTTCCACTGTTATAGATTGAATAGCAGTTAGTTGTCTTCAAGCGGGTGTCAGGCCTACAGCGTGTACTCTGCCAACCTCTGCCAGTGCACATTGCCACTCATATCTGGTCTCACAGTAGCTTGCACGCATAGTACCACTAATCCAAAAAAAAATGACAGGCAGAAGCAGGCCACCCCGCAGGGGCCATCGTGGTCGTGGTGCTGTGATTCCCTTTTGCCCTAGAATAATGCCCAGTTTTCAGAGGCCACGAACCCTGAACTTAAATAGTTCTGAGGACATAGTTGACTGTCTAACACAGGACACCCAATCTTATACAGCTTCCGCTCGAAACCTTGACGCACCATCCTCCTCCAGCTTAGCTTCGGGCACCTCTCAAGATACCACTCACCCGCCTGCCGCCACCACCAACATTAGCACCACAGCCGCTTCACTTGGTATGTCAGAGGAGTTATTTACACATCCGTTTGAAGAAATGAGTGGTGCGCAACCATTATTGCCAGAGGATGTAGATAACAGGGATATGTCTCAGGCAGGCAGCATTACACACATGGACGTACGGTGTGATGATGATGTTGTACCCGCTGCTGCTTCCTTTGCTGAGTTGTCAGATACAAGCGAAGCGGTTGATGATGACGATGCGTCCATGAATGTCACGTGGGTGCCCGCTCGGCAAGAAGAAGAACAGGGCGAAAGTTCAGATGGGGAGACAGAGAGGAGGAGGAGACGAGTTGGAAGCAGGGGGATGTCGTCGCAATGAGCTAGTGGCACAGTCAGACAGCATGCATCGGCACCCGGGGTCAGCCTGACAGCATGCCAATCAATGCATGCTGTGTCCACCACCAGAAGGCCGTCATTGCAGAGCTCAGCAGTGTGGCATTTTTTTTGTGTGTCTGCCTCTGACAACATCGATGCCATTTGCAACCTGTGCCAAAAGAAACTGAGTCGTGGGAAGTCCAACACCCACCTAGGTACAACTGCTTTGCGTAGGCACATGATCGCACATCACAAACGCCTATGGGATCAACACATGAGTACAAGCAGCACACAAACTCAAAGCTGCCATCCTCCTCCTGGTCCAGCATCTTCAGCCACGTCAACCACTACTGTCCTCCTTGCCCCCTCCCAACCATCCGCCACTCCGTCTCTCGTCTTGAGCAGTTCCCGCTCATCTGCCCACAGTCAGGTGTCTGTCAAGGACATGTTTGAGCGTAAGAAGCCAATGTCAGAAAGTCACCCCCTTGCCCAGCGTCTGACAGCTGGCTTGTCTGAACTATTAGCCCGCCAGCTTTTACCATACAAGCTGGTGGAGTCTGAGGCGTTCAAAACATTTGTAGCTATTGGGACACCGCAGTGGAAGGTACCCGGACAAAATTTCTTTGCACAAAAGGCAATCCCCAACCTGTACTCGATTGTGCAAAAGGAGGTAAAGGCATGTCTGGCACACAGTGTTGGGGCAAGGGTCCATCTGACCACTGATACCTGGTCTGCAAAGCATAGTCAGGGCAGGTATATCACCTACACTGCGCATTGGTTAAACCTGCTGACGGCTGCCAAGCATGGAATGCGTGGCTCTGCAGAGGAGTTGGTGACACCGCCACGACTTGCAGGCAGGCCTGCTGCCACCTCCTCTACTCCTCCTACTCCATCCTCTTCCATAACCTCCTCGGCTGAGTCCTCTTCTGCTGCTGCGTCTTGCTCCACATCAACGGCACCCCCCCAGCTCCCCAGGTACTATTCCACATCCCGGATACGGCAGTGTCACGCCGTCTTGGGTTTGACTTGCTTGAAAGCAGAGAGTCACACCGGACCAGCACTCCTGTCCGCCCTGAACGCACAGGTGGAAAAGTGGCTGACTCCGCATCAACTGGAGATCGGCAAAATGGTTTGTGACAATGTAAGAAATTTTATGGCGGCATTGAATTTGGGCAAGTCATGGCACATGTGTGTAATCTGATCGTACAATGCTTTGTGCATGAGTACCCAGGCTTACAGGACGTCCTGAAGCAGGCAAGGATCAGCTTGGGGAAGTCCGGAGGAGTACTCACAGATCACTGTTCAAGGTCTGTTTGTCTGGATAACCCGTCAGCATTGCCATTTTGCTTCCCAGGGCGATAGTGAATTGTAAAGTCAAAAGACTGTAGCGTCAAACTCCAGCGCAACAGCCTGGCATTGTCTCCTGACACCCTGTTCAGCCACACCAACGGGTTGTGATCTGTGAGTAAGGTAAACGGTTGTCCATACAAGTAAGGTTGCAGATTTTTGAGGGCCCACACCACCGCCAGGCACTCCTTTTCAATGGCAGTGTATCTACTTCCCTGAGCAAAAGTTTCCGGCTTAGATAAGCCCCGGGTTGCTCGCCGCCATCTGCTCTGACTTGGCTCAGTACTGCTCCCAATCCAAACATAGAAGCGTCTGTATGGACGAGAAAGCTTTTAGTTGGATCAGGAGCAGAAAGTACAGGTGATTTAATGAGCGCCATCTTGAGCTGTTGGAAGGCCTGTTCACAGTCTGGGGCCCATACTACTATCTTGGGGAGGTTTTTACGTGTTAGATCCGTGAGAGGTTTAGCTAGGGTGCTGTAATTAGCTACGAATTTCCTGTAGTACCCTGCGGTACCCAGGAATGCGAGGACCTGGGTTTTAGTGCGGGGGGTTGGCCACTTGGCAACTGCCTCTATTTTAGCGGGTTCTGGTTTCTGTAGCAGGCTCCCAACTCTGTGCCCTAATTATTGAACTTCTGCCATTCCTATATGGCACTTACTGGGCTTTAGGGTCAGTCCGGCCTCCCTAATCCGGTCTAGTATGGCTCCTATGTGGGTCAGGTGTTCGGGCCAGGAGCAGCTAAAAATGGCTATATCATCCAAGTAGGCGCAGGCATACTCCTGAAACCCATCCAGTAGCCGATCTACCATCCTCTGAAAGTTAGCCGGGGCATTCTTCATCCCGAATGGCATGACCTTAAACTGATACAGGCCAAACGGGGTGACAAATGCCGACTTGTGGATGGCGTCCTCGGCTAATGGAATTTGCCAATACCCCTTGCACAGATCTATTGTGGTGAGGTACTGGCCTCTGGCCATTTTGTCTAGGAGCTCGTCTATCCGGGGCATAGGGTAGGCGTCTGAGGTTGTTTTATCGTTTAGCCTCCGGTAGTCTACACTGAAACGAGTCATGCCGTCCCGTTTCGGTACTAGTACTACCGCGGAGGCCCAGGGGCTGTCAGAGTGGTCTATCACCCCTAACTGCATCATTTCCTCAATTTCTTTCCGCATATTTTGCTTCGGGTATGCGATAGGCGGTTTGGCAAAGGGGGGTCTGGTCTAGGGTTTCAACTTTGTGAGTGGTTAACGGAGTGTACCCAGTTAGGTTGGAAAACGTGGCCACCTCGTCCTGGATTAGTCTTTGGACCTGGGTTCGTTCCTGGGGGTCTAACCATTCTCCTAACTGTACTTCTCCCAGGTCTCCGCTCTGGCCCTCTTGGTCTAGGAGATCTGGGAGTGGCAAATTATCATAATCTTCAGTGGCAGGTGCACAGATCGCGGTTACGTCTTCCGTGCGCTCGTGGTATGGCTTGAGCATGTTCACATGGAGCATGCGCTTGCCTCCCGTGCCTGTGACCGCACCGATCACAAGGTGGTATCACAAACCTGCACTACCACCTTGTATGGGCCCTGCCAGCAGGGCCGGACTGGCCCACCGGGATACCGGGAAATTTCCCGGTGGGCCGCGGCACCTGGGGGGCTGGAGGGAGAGAGGGAGCCCTGCTCCCTGTCTTTTAATAATATTGCGGCCGCCGGCTGCATTGTCGGTGCCGCCGGGTGGCCGGTCCAGCGGCACACTCTGAGGATTTATACTTACCTTGCAGCCGGCGGCCCCATCTCCTGTGCTGACAGCTGTACCTGCTGTCAGTATCAGTGAGTGTGCCGAGCGGCCGCCCAAGCGATCCGGCGGCACACTCACTGATACTGACAGCAGCATAGCTGTCAGCACAGGAGGACTGAGGGAGGGGGCGGAGCTAACTACCAAGCTCCCTCGCGGTTCCCATAATCCCCAGCTCAGCCACATCATAGAGTAATCACTACTCTATGATGTGTAGATGCTAGGAATTATGGGGACCGTGAGGGAGCATGGTCGTTAGCTCCGCCCCCTCCCTCAGTCCTCCTGTGACAAGTTAAGCAGGCACACGGAAGGGGGGGCAAATAGAGGGGAAGGGGGGGCAAATAGAGGGGAAGATAAATAGAGGGGAAGGGGGGGCAAATAGAGGAGAAGGGGGAGACAAATAGAGGAGAAGGGGGGCAAATAGAGGGGAAGGGGGGGAGACACATAGAGGGGAAGGGGGTTAAATAGAGGAGAAGGGGGAGACAAATAGAGGGGAAGGAGGGTAAATAGAGGAGAAAGGGAGAGGCAAATAGAGGGGAAGGGGGTAGACAAATAGAGGGGAAGGGGGAGACAAATAGAGGGGAAGGGGAGACAAATAGAGGGGAAGGGGCGAGGCAAATAGAGGGGAAGGGGGGTAGACAAATAGAGGGGAAGGGGGCAAATAGAGGGGAAGGGGGGAGACAAATAGAGGGGAAGGGGGGTAAATAGAGGAGAAGGGGGAGACAAATAGAGGGGAAGGGGGGTAAATAGAGGAGAAGGGGGAGACAAATAGAGGGGAAGGGGGGAGACAAATATAGGGGAAGGGGGGTAAATAGAGGAGAAGGGGGAGACAAATAGAGGGGAAGGGGAGGGGCAAATAGAGGGGAAGGGGGAGACAAATAGAGGGGAAGGGGGCAAATAGAGGGGAGGGGGAGAGGCAAATAGAGGAGATGGGGTAGGCAAATAGAGGGGAAGGGGGGAGACAAATAGAGGAATAATAGAAACACAGGGAGAGGGGGGACACAGAGACTGAGGGGTAATAGAGAGACATAGGGCAAGGGGGGACAAAGAGACAGAGGGGTAATAGAGAAACAGGGGATGGGGGACAAATAGAGAAGTAATAGAGAGACACAGGAGAAGGGGGGACACAGAGACAGATGGGGTAATAGAGAGACACAGGGGATGGGGGTACAAAGAGACAGAGGGGTAAGAGAGAGACACAGGGAGGAGATAGGGAAGAGAGACACACAGAAGGTTTGTTGGGGTGACAAAGAGACATATAGTAGGGAAGGGGGACAAAGTGACACAAGATTTGTGGGAGGCAACGCTGGGCTGGGGAAAAAAGAGACAGAGAGTAGCTGGGAGAAGAGAAAGAGGCACACAGAGTATGGAGTTAGAAAGAGACACACAGATGAGATTTGGAAGGGGAGAAAGAGACAAAGTGTCTGGGGCTAAGAACAACACAAAAGGGGCTGGGGGAAAGAGAAATACAGAGGCTGGAGAAGGCTAAAAAGAAACACACATGGACTGGGATGAAGTAAAAGATGCACAAGGGTCGCTGTAAGAGAAAAAAAAGGAGACAATTGTAGACAAGATACACTAAACGAGGAAAAGGTAATAGAAGTAAATTGATGTGATCCTGACAGTAATACACACATAAATATGCATGTATATTAATGTGTGTATTAGTAACATAATTAAGCCCATAATATTTACACATATAGTAATATACATTTATATATGCATAATACACACATAAATGTCATTAATATATGTGTGTGTGTAATGAAGCCCATGGAATAAGCAAAGCTAGGTGGAATGGGCCTTGACTGAGCTAGGAGGCAGGCCTATGGAGGAGTGTTACTTGATTGGTCAATTGATAAAAGGGGAGTGGCTTAGCCATATAAATATTCGCCATTTTAAAATTGGGTTCCATTTTAATTTGAAATCGTTACCTGTTGTTAGCTGTTGCTGGCTTCTGGTTGGGATTTCTTTTTCTTTGTCTTTCAGATGGATTCCGTGGCTGAGAGTGATATGGCAGCGATCCTCGAGGGCGTGAAGGCGGCGATCCGGCAGCATGGCACAGCTTGGATGGAGCAGCAGCTGGGGGCAGCACTGAGCATGGCGGGTCCGTCGGCGGCGCCGGCGCGGAGGACTTCGCGCCGGACCAGGCCTCCACAGCGATTGAGCCCTGAGGCCGGTGCTGGCGCGGTTAGGAGCCGCAGCCCGTCAGCAGGCGGGACAAGGACCGGCAATAGGAGATGTGGCGGCCGGGCTAGGATCCGCGGAGGTAGCGGCCCGGAGGCGACCGCGCAGCAAGGTCGGCAAGCAGCATCTGAGGTGTGCGGTCAGGACAAGATGGCGCCGAGGAACTCGGAGGCAGCGGGCTCGTTACCAGCAGCGGGTCCCGTTGGGAGCAGGGAGCAGCCCGCAGGACGGAGTAAACGTGGTGAGTCGCCCCCTGGGTCAGTTAGGGCAAAAAGGGGTAAAAAACAGGGGTTGTCAAATGAGGCCCTCTTAACCCGTTCAGGTTCAGCGGATGTTGGGGCAGCCAGTAAGGGCTTGGACAGCAGGGGACAGTCTGCACCTGCCACACATTCCAGGGCGGGTAGGGCGGCACCCAGAGCACGCAGCGGGTTGCAGCAAGTGAGGGCTAGGCCGCAAGCACCCCTTCCATCAGCGCAGCGGCCGCAGGTGACAGGCGATAGGACTGCTCATAGGGCGCTGGTGACGGGTGGCGGGGTCGCAGCAGGCAGTGGCATGGCCCCCTCCAGAACTGGCACTGAGATGGGGCGCTGTAGGCCGGCAGATCAGCGGGCGGGCAGGGAAGGCCGCGCTCAGGATAGGTCGGACAGCCCCGTTAGTTGGCGCAGGGACAGGGGGGTGATAGGGGATCCCGTCATCGCTCCAGGAGTAACCGGCGGAGCAGACAGCGCAGCAGCAGCGGGGAGTCGTCGGTTGGGCGTTACCGCGGCTCACCCGTTCGGGGTCCAGTCTCGCGGGGGAGTGCATCCAGGTCGGCGAGCAGGGGCTCTCCTGACAGGCGAGACAGAAGTTCGTCCGGGGACAGGTGTGGCAGACAGGGCCGGCAGGCCAGGAGTAGCAGTACGCATAGAAGCGCAAGGGTTGAGGTTAGGGAGGATTTGGGTTCTGAAGACGGCCTCCCCAGTTGTGCTTCTTTCGTCCACAGGTCATTGGATGTCGGGTCAGCGGGCCGTAGGAGGCCTAGGGACGGCGGAGAATTCACAGCAGCATCGCCAGGCCCATCGCATGGCGGAGTTCGGGATGCAGCCCCAGGATCAGCAACACCTCGGGGTTTGGTCGGTGAGTTGCACAGTACACCACACTCTGGAGATTTATTAGAGGGTTTAAAATCTTTCCTTACATCTTGGAGTTCAGGGCTGGATAAGGGGGCTTCTTTTAGCAGGGCTTGGTTGCCAGGATCGTCGGGTTTGGGGTCGGGGGCGCTTCCGGTCCCCGAGCGGGCAGGGAGCGGGGCAGGTGAGTTGGCAGCAGCGTTAGGGGGGTCAGTAGCCTCAGAAGTGGCTGTGGAGAGGGACACGCTAGTGGGGGAGATTCCGGATGCAGCACGGCAGAACGTACACGTGTCGTTTGCGGGTCCGCTAGGGTGTCACCTTAAGATGGAGGTTAAAGAAAAGTTGTGGAAGGGTGAATTTGTGGAGATCTTCTCCCTTCTCCCTTTAGATGAGTACCTGGATTTGAAGGAGGAGGATAAAAAGGACGCTAAAAAAGAGGAGGAGGAAAAGCGGCGTCGGTATAGGAAAATCCCGAAAACTTTCGGGAATTGGTTGCGAGCATTTTGCATACTGGCGAGTGTGCTGGGGGGAAAAGGCCCCTGAAAAATGTTCCCAGCTGTTTTGTTACTTAGACGGGGTGTGGGAGTCTTACCGCACGTATGGGGGGCTAGCCTGGTGGCGGTACGATGAGCAGTTTCGCCAGAGGCTATCAGCTAATCCAGGGATGAGGTGGGATCAGATGGACCTACCGTTATGGATGAAGCTGATGATGTCCCAAAAGGCGGCCCCCTTTCAAGGGGGGGCTGGCGCCGGTACCTCTTCCACCGCGTCGGCTGCGCAAAGGAAGGGTTTTTGCTGGCTCTATAACGAGGGCCAATGTAAGTGGGGTGCCTCATGCCGCTTTAAGCATGAATGCTCCGGATGTGGAGGGGGGCACGGTTACAACAGGTGTTTCAAGCGGGGTAAGTCCGCAGCACCTAGCTCGGCCGGAGGGGCTTCGGCACCATCCGCTGCCGCTGGGTCGGTCACCAGTGAAGGTAGACGCGATGCTCCCGTGGCTAAACAGCTACGGTAAACGTGAGGATGCCTGTTTGTTGTTTGAGGGATTTACGAAGGGTTTTATCATTCCCTTCCGGGAGCGGGTTGTGGCACCTCGTTTCCGTAATCTGCGCTCCGTTGGCGAACATCATGATGTAGTGTGTGAGAAATTGCTTCATGAGGTTCGCCTGGGCCGGATGGCGGGACCGTTTAAAGAGCCTCCGCTGCCCGATCTCAGGGTTTCCCCTCTAGGCTTAGTGCCAAAGAAGGAGGCGGGAAAATTTCGCCTCATCCACCACTTGTCATACCCGAAAGGGTCATCGGTCAATGATGACATTGACGGGGCTCTCTGTTCTGTTTCCTACGCATCATTCGACCAGGCGGTCGAGCTGGTAAGGGAGGCTGGACGCGGAGCGTTGTTGGCTAAGGCGGACATAGAAGAGGCTTTCCGCCTTTTGACCATTCACCCAATGTGTCACCACTTATTGGGTTGTTTTATCGATGACAGCTATTTTGTGGATCTGTGTCTACCCATGGGTTGCTCCATTTCATGTGCGTACTTTGAGAAATTTAGTACGTTCGTGGAATGGGTAGTGAGGAAGGAGGCGGGCACCAAGTTTGTGGTCCATTATTTGGATGACTTCTTGTGTGTGGGGCCGGCCGGCTCCGACGCTTGCCGTTTCAGGTTGCGGTGTCTTGAGTTGGGTTAGCCAGGTTTTTGGGATACCTCTGGCTCGCGACAAGACCGTGGGGCCTGTTACTTGCCTTAGTTTCCTAGGACTTGAGATTGACACGGTCGCCGGGGAATGTAGGTTGCCAGCGGATAAGTTGGAGTCCCTGCGCGACGCTATTTCAGAGTTGCGGGGGGCAAGGAAGGCGACCCTGTGGGATATACAATCGCTGTTGGGACGGTTGAATTTCGCTTGTCGCATTATTCCGGTGGGTAGGGTGTTTAACCGGTTCCTAGCCAAAGCCACGGCGGGAGTGCGGTCACCTCATCATTTTATTAGAGTCACTGCTCCGATCAGGGAGGACTTGGGGGTATGGGAGACCTTCCTGAAGGATTTTAATGGGAAGGTCTTTTTCAGGGAAAAGTGTGTTGAATCGCCCGAGTTGGAATTCTTTACCGATGCATCTGGGAGTGTAGGTTTCGGGGCCTACTTCGCGGGTCAGTGGTGTGCGGAAAGATGGCCTGAAAAGTGGGCAGTCAGCCCGCTGATTCGGAACTTGGCTTTTCTCGAGCTGTTCCCATTGGTGGTGGCACTCTCTTTGTGGGGCCAGGTTTTACGCAATAGGAGAGTGGTTTTCTTTACTGACAACATGGCTGTTGTGGAGGCGGTGAACAATCTGTCAGCGTCCTCGGTCCCAGTGGTCCGCTTGCTTCGCCGGTTTGTTTTGTACTGCATGCAGTTAAACATTGTTTTTCGTGCACGTCATGTCCCAGGTTTCTTAAACGTAATTGCGGATGCTCTTTCTCGCTTTCAGTGGGAAAAGTTTCGGGCGGAGGCTCCGACCGCGCAAAAGGAGGGTCTGCCATGTCCGGATCTGATGTGGCGGCTCGGGACATCTTGCTTGGAAGACTGATCAGGTATTCGTTGGCTCCGGGCACGTGGGCAGCGTATAGTAAAGTGTGGGAAAGGTGGGACAAAGCAGTAGGCTGTACAGGGGACATGGTATCGGCAAAGGTACGTCTCGAGACTCTATTATGGTTGCTTTGCCGGCTGTTCGCAGGGGGTGCTTCCCCGGCAGCGGTTGGTCTGAACTTGGCAGCCCTAGCGTTTCTCTTCAAGCTCCGTGGGTGGGAGGATTTGACAAAGTCGTTTATTGTGCGGCAGGCAGTTAAAGGTTATCGCAAGGGGAAGTCTGTCCCGGACAGTAGGAGGCCGGTGTCTTTCACGGTGCTTCTGCAGCTTCTGGGGGTCTTGCCAAGTTTGTGTTTTTCGCTGTTTGAGGTCTTGCTATTTAAGGTGGCTTTTGTATGGGCCTTTTTCGGGGCATTTCGGGTGAGTGAGATTGTAAGCTTAGGCAAGGGGGTCTTCAGTTCGAGGACGTGGACTTGAGGGTAGCAGAAGTAGCTATTCGGCTACGGCGCTCGAAGACTGATGTCTTTGGGAGAGGTCGGACGATTAAGCTGTCTGCTATACCTCAGGGGGAGGCTTGCCCGGTGGGCTGTGCTCAGCGATATGTGGAAGTCCGCCCTGAAGGGCGGGGTTCCTTTTTTTGCCACGCTGACGGCTCGGCGTTGTCGAGGTTCCAATTCGCCAGGGTCTTTAAGTTGGGTTTGGAGCGCTTGGGCATGGATCCCTCGCAATTTGGCACCCACTCGTTCAGGATCGGGGCTGCCACAGAGGCGGCGAGATTAGGCTTGGGGGACGAGTTGGTTAAGAAAATTGGGAGATGGGAATCGCTTAGATTCCGTTCATATGTACGACCTGACCTGTTATTATAAATCAAGTTGATGCTTTGGCGGTACAATCCAGGTTGGCCGTGGTTATAAGTGATTTCTTTTATTTTCAGGTGGAGTCGCATGGATAGTAGGCCACTCATATGTCTACTGGGCTGAACGGAGGGCTGCAGTTCGGAGACAAGGCACGCAGCTCGGCTTTCCGTTGGATGTGTTACGTGTGTTGTGGTTTGGTTTTCGTGGTTATGGTTGGAGAGATACGTGTTTGGATTTATTCCGGAGGATAGGGCAAGGGGAAGTCCCCGAGTTCATATTGTTCCACACAGGGGGGAATGATTTTGGGTTGGTCCCGCAAAGGGAATTAGTTCGTGGGATTAAAAGGGACTTGGATAAGTTGAAGTCTTTGATCCCCGGGGTGGTTATTGTTTGGTCGGAAACGGTACCGCGTTTCCATTGGCGTCATGCGAGGGATTTCGCAGCGATGGCAAGATATAGACGGAAGTTCAATAAGTTGTTGGCGATTTTTATTAAGAGATCTGGGGGGGTAGTTGTGCGGCACAGGGAGCTGGAGGATATGTTACCGGGATACTTCCGGCGTGATGGGGTTCATTTGTCTGAGGTGGGTTTGGATTTTCTTAATTTGGGCTTTCAGGATGGTTTGCGGCAGGCTTTGTTTATTCGGGGTGGGGGCGCCCAGGAGGCTTGAGGGGTCAAGCTCTGTGCTGTGGCGGGGGATGGTTTAGTTTAATTGGGGGTAGGTCGGTTTTGGTAAGTGGGATAGGTCAAGAGGAATACTTACCTTTAGATTTGGTGGTAGGTTCGAGCTCGGCGGTAGCTACGAACCTGGGGGTGTAGGGGTGTCTCGGTATGCCCCTACACTGGAAATGGATGCCCTTGGTGGCTGGGACAATGGTGTAGGGGTGTCTTGGTATGCCCCTACAGTGGAAAGGGATGCCCTTGGTGGCTATGTGATGGTGTAGGGGTGTCTCGGTATGCCCCTACTGTGAAATGGGATGCCCTTGGTGGCTATGATAATAGTGTAGGGGTGTCTCGGTATGCCCCTACAATTGGAAATGGTTGCCCTGGGTGGCTGTGTTAATTGTTTATGTTATTTATGATATGTTACATTGTTATATGGTATTATGTAAATATGTTTGAGGTCATTGTCTGGGTATTTAGTTATGTTAATTGGGGGAATGTCTTTTCAAATGTTGGTGACAATGACCTCTTAGATTTTATACTTTAATTTTATATATTTATGTAATTAATAAAGCCGTGGAATATTTTTGCCAAATAATCCTTGTGTCTGTGTTTATTGGAGGTTAATTGGTTATAACTGGAATAGGCCAAAGAGACGACAATGCGCATGTCATGAGCACGTATTGGCCCAGTCTTGTTGCTAGTTGCATACTCATCCACAATAACATATTCAAAGTGAAGAGCGCACCCATCAGGGGCGTATTAGCCGCGAGGCAAACAAGGCATTTGCCTTGGGCGGCATTTTCCAGGGGGCGGCAAAAAAAAGCCGCCCCCAAATGCCCAAGGCAAATGTCTTGTTAGCCTTGCGGCTAACAGACATGCCGGCGGTCGGGCGGCGCTGGCTGGCGGGCGGGCGGCCGGCGAGGGAGCACTTCCCTTGAGCTGTCTGCTCAGCTCCCTCGCCAGCCGCAGAGTGAGGCTGGGAGGCGGAGCCGGAATATGACGTCATATTCCGGCTCCCAGCCTCACTCTGCGGCTGGCGAGGGAGCTGAGCAGACAGCTCAGGGGAAGTGCTCCCTCGCCGGCCGCCCGCCCGCCAGGCAGTGCCGCCCGATCACCCAGTAGCCACTGGACCACCAGGGAGGAAGAGACACCCCCCCTCCCCAGCATTCCCAAAGATAAGGAGGCTGGGGGAGGGGGGTGTTAAATTTTTAAAAAATGTGTTAAAAATAAATGTAAAAAAAAACATGTTAATAATAAATAAAAAAAATTTATTAAAAAAAAATAAAAAAAATGTGTTAATAATAAATTAAAAAAAAGTGTTAAAAATAAATAAAAAAAGTGTTAAAAATAAATAAAAAAAATGTGTTAAAAATAAATTTTAAAAAAATGTGTTAAAAATAAATGTAAAAAAAATGTGTTAAAAATAAATTTAAAAAATGTGTTAATGTGGGTGGGTGAGTGTGTGTCTGTTAGTGTTTGTGTCTGTTAGTGTCTGTGTCTGTTAGTGTCTGTGTCTGTTAGTGTCTGTGTCTGTTAGTGTCTGTGTGTGTCTGTTAGTGTCTGTGTGTGTGTCTGACTGTGTGTGTCTGTTAGTGTGTGTGTTTGCCTGTGAGTGTGTGTGTATGTTAGTGAGTGTGTGTGTCTGCTAGTGAGTGTGTGTCTGTTAGTGTGTGTCTGTTAGTGAGTGTGTTTGTCTGTTACTGAGTGTGAGTGTGTCTGTTACTGAGTGTGAGTGTGTCTGTTAGTGTGTGTGTGTTTCTGTTAGCGAGTGTGTGTTTTTGTTAGCTAGTGTATGCGTATCTGTCAGTGAATGTGTGTGTGTGTATTTAGAATGCGGGGCGGGGGGAAAGGTTGGGTGGGGGTGGCGCGGGGGGGGGGGGGGGGGGAAGGGGGGGCGCCTGAGTTTTGTCCTGCCTAGGGCAGCACAAAACCAGGATACACCACTGGCACCCATAGAACTTCAAAATTAACCAGATCCCTTAATTTTTTTTAGTTGTGCAATTGCAGACATTCAGCATTTCAGTACCATTACTAAAATGTCCTTAATAGGCCAAAGTAGTTGTACTGAAACATTGATTACATGCAAATGTACGTCTACTTAAAATAAAGGCGCTCTTTTGTTTATTTTGAAGCCCTATATGCGTTCCTTCGTTGGAGTAAGCGCTTTCAATTTCAAGTTATTTTTTCACCCTCTATATCAGCACACTATGCTGTCGCGACGCATTATTGGGCTGGTATAGAATTTTTTTCCAGGGCTGATTTTAGTTCCCAGTCCGGCCCTGCCTGCCAGGAAGCCTGCAGCTTGTCCTTGTGGACAGTGTCAATCCATATCTGCCAAGTGACCCTATGTAGGGGGAACAGTCCCTATTCTGTTCTGTGTCAGTGTGTATCAGGGCCCCTGATGACAGGTGTCAATCCATACCTGCCAAGTGACTCTAAGTAGAAGGAACAGTCCCTATTCTGCCCTGTGTCAGTGTGTATCAGGGTCTCTAAGGACAGGTGTCAATCCATAACTGCCAAGTGACCCTATGTAGGGGGAACAGTCCCTATTCTGCTCTATGTCAGTGTGTATTAGGGTCCCTGAGGACAGGTGTCAATCCATATCTGCCAAGTGACCCTATGTAGGGGGAACAGTCCCTATTCTGCTCTGTGTCAGTGTGTATCAGGGATCCTTAGGATAGGTGTCAATCCATATATGCCAAGTGACCCTATGTAGGGGGAACAGTCCCTATTCTGCTCTGTGTCAGTGTGTATCAGGGTCCCTGAGGACAGGTGTCAATCCAAATCTGCCAAGTGACCCTATGTAGGGGGAACAGTCCCTATTCTGCTCTGTGTCAGTGTGTATCAGGGTCCCTGAGGACAGGTGTCAATCCATATCTGCCAAGTGACCCTATGTAGGGGGAACAGTACCTATTCTGCTCTGTGTCAGTGTGTATCAGGGATCCTTAGGATAGGTGTCAATCCATATCTGCCAAGTGACCCTATGTAGGGGGAACAGTCCCTATTCTGCTCTGTGTCAGTGTGTATCAGGGTCCCTGAGGACAGGTGTCAATCCAAATCTGCCAAGTGACCCTATGTAGGAGGAACAGTCGATATTCTGCTCTGTGTCAGTGTGTATCAGGGTCCCTGAGGACAGGTGTCAATCCATATCTGCCAAGTGACCCTATGTAGGGGGAACAGTCCCTATTCTGCTCTGTGTCAGTGTGTATCAGGGTCTCTGAGGACAGGTGTCAATCCATATGTCGAGGTGTCAATATGTCATATGTCAGGTGTCAATCCATATCCATTGTGATTTAGGAATGTTAGGTGATTTCTGCCCTTTATGGATTAAAACCAGACTCTGCATCAACTGTGTAATTTTCCATGGGAGTTTTGCCATGGATCCCCCTCCGGCATGCCACAGTCCAGGTGTTAGTCCCCTTGAAACAACTTTTCCATCACTTTTGTGGCCAGAAAGAGTCCCTGTGGGTTTTAAAATTCGCCTGCCCATTGAAGTCAATGGCGGTTCGCCCGGTTCGCCGGTTCGCGAACGTTTGCGGAAGTTCGCGTCCGCCGTTCGCAAACCGAAAATTTTGTGTTCGCGACATCACTACCCATCACCATTTTCTCCCTTCTATGCCAATCAATACATGCTTAACAGTCTCCTTGCCATACCCTTTGTGTCAGGCACCCAAAACTGCTTCCTGATATTGGGGAACTACAAAGTATTAGTGGGCGGAACACGATATGTCCATATGGTGGAACTGAATACCCATATTTGTTTGCTGAGATAGCTTATTTTAAGTAGCCTTGTAAAACGTAAAACTATATTTTTGTATGTGCTCTACGGTCTCACCAGTGCTAAGAAATGCATGCTCCGGAAGAGCCCCTAATTCCCATTTTTGTGTACTCTTGTGGTGGAATCTCGGTAAAAATAAATTTAGTAGGCCGAGATTACCACATGGCATGTGTACGTGCATATGCTGACGTATCGATCAGTTGGTTGCACGAGGCAAGATACGATCAGTAGTGTACGGAGCATGTGCAAGAATACAGGATGTAGTATTCCCCCTCCTCCATTGTGCTGAACAAGCCATGCGGTCAAGCAGGAAGTTAATTCTTATTTGTATTGATTGGTCAAGAGAATGTGCGGGTGGAGCTTAATATGGGAGGAGTTATGTGCCTATATAAGGAGCCTGCACTATTGTCCGGGGCTCAGAACTTGTGGTATTTTGGTGACGCTAGTCCCTCTGAGTCCCGATCGGTGATCCAATAAAGAATCTCTTCCTTCCTGAAGAAACCTGTGTCCATCTCTCTGTGCTTCGCTTCCGTCAGTTTCTCCGGTATCATTTGGTGCATTGGCCGGGAAGCTCATCGTTCAACGGTAGCTGAGAGGCAGAGGCGTGAGACGGTCTATCTTTGCCCACGTTCTCTACGGCTGCACCCCTGAACTTCTGCGTGGACCTCCCTTCGTCTCGGCGCCACTGGTCTGTTGTCCAGGAGATCATCGGCCTCTACGTGAGAAGTGCTGGGGTGTCCCCGTCGATGAGTGTGAACTCAGGTTCAGGAACGAGGAGGTAAGACAACTGCTGTTTTAGACGGCAGACCCACTAGGGGTATACCGATTGTGCGGTAGGCCCAAAGGGGTTTAAATCTGTGTATCTGCCCCCTCTGTCGGAGGGAAGGAGCGAAGGCGCACCGCTCGATCGAACGCTCTTTAGTCAGACCGTTTGATTTTGTTAGTCAGGCGGGGCTCTGGTGTAAATAGCCCTAGCCGGACACCGGTGTCTTGTCTAGACTAGCGTTCTAGGGTGTATATTTTGTTCGCTAGGTCGGAGGGACCGGGAGACTAAGCGGCGTCTGTGTAAATTCGGTTCGCTAGCTCTCAACCTATCTGGGCTAAGTGGGAAGGCGTGTAAATTTGGAACCCACTAGACTTTTGATAGTTATCGACTAAGAGGCGTCTGTGTAAATTCGGTCCTCTAGCTCGCTATATGTGGTGCTTGGGCAGTGTGGCTAACCAAAACGTATGTAGATTGTTTTCAGGTAGTCCATCAAGGTACTGGCCAATAGTTTAGTTGGGAATTGTAAATGTGATAAAGATTGTTAGTAAAGTGTATATCTTGTTAGATAGCGCGAGCTCAGCCGTCTAGCAAGAGTGTTAATAGTGTGTTGCTGTATTATAGTGCACGGTACCATAACCTTGTATATTTACTGACACTGTATATAAGTACTAATCATTGTCGTCCATTGCATGTTTAACACCATAACCACTAATAATTGTATTGTGACCTTAACTTGTGCTTTGACCTATGCTAACCGTACTGTAACCGCTATTTGTAAAAGACGATGTTACTGGGGTGTGTTATAGACGGGTAATTCGTATATAGAGAATTATAGCGTGGGTGACTGTATAGTTACGCCAAAGGGCATAATATTGATTATTTAGTGACTGGTGTAACAGCTGTGTGTGTACGGGAATTCCCTGAGTGTTTATTGTGTTATTGTATACGTTTCACTTGGTAACTGTACCACGTGGTGCTGTTGCCAGAGGAAACGGGTGTGACTGTTGAATAGTACGCGTGTATAGTATTCGTTGTCGACGACGTTCCATTGTTAAGTATGGGTGCGTCGCAGTCAACGATTCCGGATCCCTTAGGTTGTATGGTGAAGAATTTTAAAAAGGGATTCAAAACTTGTGATTTTGGGGTTAAAATGTCTCCTGTACGTTTGGTCACTTTGTGTACTAGGGAGTGGCCTACTTTGGTTGCGGCATGGCCGCCACGTGGCAGTTTGGATCCAACTCTGGTACAGCGCTTACACGTGGCTGTATTGGGTAGGCCTGAACTTTACGGCCAGTTTCCTTATATTGATTGTTGGAGACAGGCCGTAAATGACTCGCCAAAATGGCTCCAGACATGCCACGAGGAGCAATGTCGCCTCATGGTAGCTAGGACTTGTTTGTCCACTAGGACTGGTGTTAGGCCCATTTTGGACACGCCCCCTGAGTCCGAGATCCCTTTGCCGCCCCCTTACTTTCCGTTAAGAGGAAGTGACGCAAATGCAGGAAGTCCTGCAACCCTCCCCTCATTACCCCCATCCACTTCCGCTTCCTCCTCCAGTACAGGATCCACCCCCCCTCGTACTAAATCTCCCCTTCCGGAATCAGAACCAACCCCCATTAAAAACGAATATCCTGATTTGGCGCCACTTCAGACTTCCGGTCAAGCTTCATCTAGCTCGGCTCGAAGTGTTTTATTTACGACCTTTTCCCAAAACCAAGCTCCCACATCCCCATACCCTATTTCTCCCCGACTGGAACCTATGACTGACGCCCCTCCACGTAGCCCCATACAGACCCGACAGCTGACCGGTGCCCAACAATTAAAACACTATCAGATGCCTCTCCGTCTGAATCCTGGGCCAGCCTATATCGATGCCGCAGGCCAAATGGCACATGCTGACCCAGTCTTTGTATATGTCCCATTCACGACAACCGATCTCTTAAATTGGAAGACCCACAATTCCTCGTATACTGAGAAACCACAAGCTATGACTGATCTGTTCACCTCAATAGTACAGACACATAACCCGACATGGGCTGATTGCCAGCAGTTATTAATGACTTTATTCAACAATGAGGAAAGGACAAGAATTAATCAAGCGGCCATTAAAGCACTAGAGGATAAAGCCCGTACTTTAAACCAAGCCAATCCATCAGCATGGGCCGCAACACATTATCCCAACACCGATCCCGATTGGAATGTAAATGGTGCTGATATGGTTCAACTCAGAGCCTATAGAGACGCTATAATTGCTGGCATGAAAGCCGGAGGAAAGAAAGCCATTAACATGTCGAAGACAGTTGAGGTGATTCAGAAAAGTGATGAAGCGCCCAGTGTCTTTTATGACCGATTATTGGAGGCATACCGCTTGTATACCCCCTTTAATCCGGAAGACGCAGACAATTCCCGAATGGTGAACTCCGCCTTTGTCAGCCAAGCTTATGGAGATATTAAGCGCAAGCTACAAAAGTTAGAAGGGTTTGCAGGTATGTCCATCACCCAACTAATGGAGGTAGCGAATAAGGTATACATGAATAGGGAAACAGAAAGTAAGAAAGAGGAAGAGCGCAAGATGCGTAGAAAGGCAGACATGCTAGCGGTAGCGATCGCAGGCGTAGATAGACGGGGCCCAGATAGAGGCGATAGTAGATGGAATGAGGAACCTCTAAGTAGAAATCAGTGCGCATACTGTAGGGAAGAAGGACATTGGAGAAATGAGTGTCCTCGAAGAGAACAGTGTGAGAGAGACAGACCTAGGATAGGTTATGGAAACTTTAGAGGCAGAGCGAGAGGTAGAGGAGGCCCCGGAGGGAGTAATGGTAATAGAGGGAGCAATGGGAACAGAGGAAGTGTTAGGGAAGATAGATATATCCCAGCAGCGCAAAGGTCCCGCGATAGAGAAGGCAGGGACTTTGTAGGATTGGCTGACACGGTCATGGAGGACTATTGATACCGACCGGGCTCCATCCCCCTTGGTCGAGCGGAGCCTATGGTCGATGTATCAATAGGGGGAAAAAGGAGTGCGTTCATGATCGACACTGGTGCTGAACATTCAGTGGTGACTAATCTAGTTGCTCCTCCATCTGGAAGGACTATTACTGTAATAGGAGCAACTGGAAGAAGTGCTGAAAAACCGGTTCTTAAAAGTCGACTCGTAGTAAAACATCAATTCCTTTATATGCCTGAATGTCCAGTCCAATTGCTGGGACGTGATATGCTATCAAAATTACAAGCGCAGATTACGTTCCTACCAAATGGAACAACATCCTTAAAGTTTAATGGACCTTCAGGTATCATGACATTATCCGTACCAAAGGAAGAAGAGTGGCGACTTTATACAGCGTTGACTAGCCAAAACCCTAGGAGTGATGAGTCATTATTCAACATACCAGGAGTTTGGGCAGAGAACAACCCACCAGGACTGGCCCGCAATATTCCACCTATAAAAATTGAACTAAAACTTGGGGTTTATCCGGTGAGCCTAAGACAATACCACATCCCGCAGAAGGCTAAGAAGAACATCCAATCCTATCTGGATAAGTTCATACGGTATGGTATCCTAAAATTCTGTACTTCCCCCTGGAACACCCCATTGCTGCCTGTTCAAAAGCCCGGTACAGATGAGTATCGACCTGTGCAGGACTTGAGAGCAGTCAATGATGCGGTTGTTAGTATACATCCAGTTGTACCCAATCCATATAACCTGCTTGCTTTAATTCCGGGCGGGGCTACTTACTTTACAGTCTTAGACCTCAAAGATGCCTTCTTTTGCCTCCGAATTGCCGCAGAAAGTCAATGTATTTTCGCTTTCCAATGGGAGAACGCTGTAACGGGCTCAAAACGCCAAATGACTTGGACAAGACTGCCCCAAGGGTTTAAAAATTCACCTACCCTATTTGGTTCAGCCCTAAGTCAAGATCTACTGGATTTCGAGTCCATCCCAGGAGAGTGTGTATTGTTACAATATGTAGATGACTTGTTGATAGCAGCAGTTACAAAAGAAATTTGTCAGCGAGCAACGCACGATCTACTACACATTCTCTGGAAGGCAGGATACAAGGTGTCTAGAAAGAAGGCTCAGTTGTGTTTGCCAACTGTCAAATATCTGGGATTCCATATCTCTGAAGGTCAAAGAATTATGGGGCCAGAGAGAAAAGAAGCTGTGTGCCAAATACCGATACCCAAGAATAGAAGACAAGTGCGAGAATTCTTGGGGGCAGCAGGCTTCTGTAGGATATGGATTCCCAGCTATGCGATACTGGCAAAACCTCTGTACGCAGCTATCAAAGGTACAGAGCACGACCCCTTCTTATGGACCCAAGAACAGCAAACGGCATTTGAAGATGTGAAGAAGGCTTTGATGAGTGCCCCAGCATTAGGTCTACCTGATCACACACGACCATTCTACTTATATGTACATGAGCAAAGAAGAATGGCTGTGGGAGTATTGACACAGTACTTGGGATCATGGCAAAGACCTGTTGCCTACATGTCTAAGCAATTGGATGCAGTGGCCAGCGGACTTCCACCTTGTCTAAGAGCCGTAGCTGCAGCCGCCCTGCTAGTAGCTGAAGCCGATAAACTCACTCTGGGTCAAGAACTTTATGTACGAGTCCCACATGCAGTACAGACGTTGTTGGATTACAAAGAAAATCATTGGTTTAGTAACAGCCGTATGACCAAGTATCAAGCAATGTTGTGTGAAAACCCCAGAGTGCATTTAGAGACTGTAAACACCTTAAATCCAGCTACCCTTTTGCCACAACCTACTGAAAGTCAACATGATTGTTTGGAAGTAATGGATGAAGTATTCTCAAGTAGACCAGATCTTCGTGATTTTCCCATCCAGAACCCCGATGTTCAATATTATACCGACGGCAGTAGTTATGTGAAAGAAGGGATCCGCTATGCAGGATATGCAGTGACAACAATAGACAAGGTGATAGAAGCTCGGCCACTGGCGAAAGGAACATCAGCACAAAAGGCAGAATTGATAGCACTGACACGAGCGTTACAATTGGCTGAAGGTTTAAGAGTGAACATCTACACGGACTCCAAATATGCGTTTTTAACCACTCATGCCCACGGAGCTTTGTATAAAGAAAGAGGACTACTGAATTCAGAAGGCAAAGAAATCAAATACGCAGCTGAAATCCTACAACTATTGGAAGCAGTGTGGGAGCCGAAAGAAGTCGGTATCATACATTGTCGAGCGCATCTGAGAGGAGATGGTGATGTAACCAAGGGAAATCGGATGGCAGATAGTGCAGTCAAGCGTGCTGCTGAATCAGGAAGACAGGAGTATGTGGGGCATATAGCTGCTCTTATACCAACTCCACTGTCCCAATGGACTCCAGTTTATACAGCTCAAGAAGAGGAGTGGTTAAAGACTGAACCAGGAAAGTATTTGGAGAACAAGTGGTATCAGCTAGAAGATGGAAGAATAGTCATACCAGCATCACTAGCGGTAGAAATTGTCCAAAATTATCACAACGGGACACATTCTGGGAGAGACAGCACTGAAGAATCTCTCAGAAAACATTTCTACATACCAAGATTGTCCAACTTGACTCAGGCCATTGTACGAAGATGTGTAACGTGTGCTAAAAATAATGCAAGACAAGGACCAGTAAAGCCACCAGGAGTCCAGTTTATGGGGGGACTCCCCATGTCCGATTTACAAATTGACTTTACAGTGATGCCTAAATCGGGTGGACATCGTTACCTGCTGGTAATTGTGTGTACCTATTCAGGCTGGGTAGAAGCATGTCCTACTCGTACAGAGAAAGCAGGAGAAGTTGTGAGATTCCTGCTACGAGAAATAATACCTTGATATGGACTACCCTGTTCTATAGGATCGGACAATGGTCCAGCTTTTGTTCATCAGTGCCTACAACAACTGACTCATATGCTTGGTATAAAGTGGAGGCTTCATACAGCATATAGACCCCAGAGTTCTGGTAAGGTAGAGAGAATGAATAGAACTATTAAGAATCAGTTGGCTAAAATGTGTCAGGAAACCCAACTTAAATGGAACGTTCTCTTACCCATAGCTCTATTGCGAATCCGCAGTACCCCTACCAGAAGGATGGGCCTCTCTCCTTTTGAAATCATGTATGGGCGACCACCTCCCGTACTTGGTAACTTAAGGGGGGACTTGAGTCAGTTGGGAGAAGGAATTACCCGGCAGCAGGTTGTAGAGTTGGGTAAGACTATGGAGGAGGTACAGAAATGGGTACAAGATAGATTACCTGTGAATATTTATCCCCCTGTTCATAGTTATCATCCAGGAGATCAAGTGTGGATTAAAGAGTGGAATAATGTACCGTTAGGGCCCAAGTGGAGAGGTCCTTATGTTGTTCTTTTGTCTACCCCTACAGCGATAAAAGTAGCCGAAGTGACTCCGTGGATACATCACTCCAGGGTTAAACCAGCAGCAGTCGATTCTTGGCAAGTTACAGCAGATCCAGAGAATCCCTGCAAGATCCGGTTAAAACGCACGACTCAGTCGGAGTAACGAGGAACTATTGTGGATTACAAATTTTATTGTTACAGGGATTTGGTGAAGTGAGTGTTTTTAGACGGCCATAATAAAGCCTGTCCGCTCACCGACATATAGTTTATAAGCCAGGGAAAGTCTCGAAGGGACTCCTGTGAAGACGAGCAGAACTCCATTCCCTGCAGCCCTTACATCCTGGAAGCTGAGGTGCCTTCGCACGGACGAAGACTGAGGATGACGGCGAAAGATGTGTTGATGATAGTGTTTATTTATGTGTGTTTTTATATTCAGGAAGGTAGAGGTACCGACACTCCTAGCTGTGAGGTATGCATTAAGACTACAAGAACAGGTAACCATATTTCCCAAACCCTAATTTGGCATTCACAATACGAGTGTAAAGGAGATGTATCGAGATGTAGATACCTAAATATAGACTATAGTGTGTGCCATTTAGGAGTAGGAGAACCTAAGTGCTTCAGTCCAGAGTATCAACCCCGTACAATTTGGTTGACTCTCAGGAATGGAGATCCTCAGGGGACCCTAATTAATAAAACGGTGTTAGAATCCGTACATTCTTCGGGTGTTCTGCTATTTGATGCGTGTAAGGCGATATCAAGTGGTAGAAAGCCGTGGAATGTATGTGGGGATCTTAGATGGGAGAGGACGTATGGGTCTAATGATAAATATATTTGTCCCAGTAGTAAAAATAAATATGTGAGTCCTAGATGCCCAAATAAAGACTATAACTTTTGCCCATATTGGTCTTGTGTGGGGTGGGCGACTTGGGGACAGACAGTAGACAAAGACATGATAGTGACTAAGTTGCCTACCAGCCCATATTGTAAGTCTATGGAATGTAATCCCATCCATATACTTATAAATAACCCCGATAAGTTCTTAGACAAATATGGCAATTTATTTGGGTTTCAGATATACGGGACGGGTTTAGATCCTGGGACAGTATTGTTTATAGGGATAGAGACTGATACGGTATCCTCCCAAACTCATCAAGTATACCATTCCTTTTATAAAGAGATGAGTATAGATAATAAGATCCCCCATAATGCTAAAAACCTGTTTATTGATTTAGCCGAAAGTATTGCCGGTAGTCTTAATGTTACCAACTGCTATGTGTGTGGAGGTACTAACATGGGAGACCAATGGCCTTGGGAAGCAAAGGAGGTAATGTCCGGTTCTGAGGCAGTTGACCAATTAATATCTACACAAGCCGATTATCATATGAGTGTTAGAGGTAAATCTGAGAGGAGATTAAAGACCTCCATCATAGGTTATGTTTGCATATCAAGGAAAGGAATAATGTATAATACTTCTGTAGGAGAATTAACTTGTCTAGGGCAAAAAGCTTATGATGATGATACAAAGAATACAACTTGGTGGTCGGCTTCAAATGTCTCAGAACCACCTAACCCGTTTGCTAGATACGCCAATTTAAAGGATGTGTGGTTTGATTTATCCATCACATCTACCTGGAGAGCCCCAGCAAATTTGTACTGGATCTGTGGTAAGAAAGCCTATTCGGAGTTGCCACAGGACTGGGAAGGGGCATGTGTGTTGGGTATGCTCAAACCATCCTTCTTCTTGTTACCGATTGAAACAGGTGAGACTTTAGGTGTTAAAGTGTATGATGTGAATCATAGGAAGAAAAGGGGACCCATAGAGATAGGCGCCTGGGAAGATGATGAATGGCCTCCCCAGCGTATCATAGATTATTATGGGCCAGCCACGTGGGCAGAGGATGGTACCTTTGGTTACAGAACCCCTATTAATATGCTCAACCGTATTATAAGATTACAGGCGGTGGTTGAGATTATTACTAACGAAACATCACAAGCGCTCAATCTTCTAGCGAAGCATAATACCAGGATGAGGACAGCAGTCTACCAAAATAGATTAGCCTTGGATTACCTTTTGGCAGTAGAGGGAGGTGTATGTGGGAAGTTTAACCTGAGCAATTGCTGTCTTCAAATAGATGACGAAGGGCAAGCAATAGCTGAGCTTACTAGCCATATGGTTAAACTAGCGCATGTGCCTACTCAGGTATGGAAAGGGTATAATCCAAGTAGTTGGTTTGGTAGCTGGTATGAGTGGTTTGGAGGGCTTAAGGCAGTGGTAGGTGGAGTCCTACTGATTTTAATGTTGTGTCTACTCCTGCCGTGTCTTATACCCTTAGTAGTTAGGTCTGTGCAAAGCCTGATAGAAAATATAGCAGAGAGGAAGGCTGCTGCACAGATAATGGCGATTTATAAGTATAAGGCTCTAGATCAGGGAGAACCAATGCAGGAAGATGAGTGTTGAAGATTCACATCATAAGATAAGTCTGGTCTGGTTCAAGGTAACTTGCGGTGTATGCAAACCAAGGTTAAGTGATGCCTCAAGTAATTGTAAAATACCAAGAGGCATCAAAGGGGGGAATGTGGTGGAATCTCGGTAAAAATAAATTTAGTAGGCCGAGATTACCACGTGGCATGTGTACGTGCATATGCTGACGTATCGATCAGTTGGTTGCACGAGGCAAGATACGATCAGTAGTGTACGGAGCATGTGCAAGAATACAGGATGTAGTATTCCCCCTCCTCCATTGTGCTGAACAAGCCATGCGGTCAAGCAGGAAGTTAATTCTTATTTGTATTGATTGGTCAAGAGAATGTGCGGGTGGAGCTTAATATGGGAGGAGTTATGTGCCTATATAAGGAGCCTGCACTATTGTCCGGGGCTCAGAACTTGTGGTATTTTGGTGACGCTAGTCCCTCTGAGTCCCGATCGGTGATCCAATAAAGAATCTCTTCCTTCCTGAAGAAACCTGTGTCCATCTCTCTGTGCTTCGCTTCCATCAGTTTCTCCGGTATCACTCTCTCTATTCGTGGCAGACTTTCTATGCATGCCTCCTATACAATAGAATATTTTGTTATTTTTTATAAAGCTTCTGCATCATGGCAACAAGCAGCTGTTAAAGTCAGTACATAATTATACAAAGTAATACAAACAAAATGGCAAGATCTCCCAGTAAGCATAAATCTAGGATGTATACTACTTTTGCACAAACTCACAAGATGGTCTGAGCACATACAATAATTGGGAGCGAGACAATAGGGAATAGAGCAGACCCATTACATCCCTCCTTCCCCCCCATCATTGTGCGATTGTTAAGCTGTTTCCCCTCACTGTATACTGCAGACGTCTATGCAGTCTTGATCTGTTGAGCGTCTCTGACCGACCCATTGCATGGGCAACCCAAATTGTAGGGGAGTCTCACAGAGGGGTCAGGCACAATGCGGTCGGGGGGAGGTGTGGATAGGAACACAGTGGAAGGGATGAAAGATGGCTTCTTACAGCATGTCATGAATTAAAAATTTCTATTATCTGCAGAAGTAAATAGGTTGGACTTAGTAAATAGGTTGAAACTAATCACACTGACTAATGGCATTGATATGCTGAAATGTAAAAAAAAAAAAAAAGGGCGAAGAAGCTTCTTATAACAATAAAACACAATTTTGGTTTGTTAAACTGTAAACTGTAACTTCATGATTACAGGAAAAACTTTCCGAAAGCGAATTAAAGGACCACTATAGTGCCAGGAAAACATACTCGTTTTCCTGGCACTATAGTGCCCTGTGGGTGCCCCCACCCTCAGGGACCCCCTCCCGCCGGGCTCTGGGATGAGGAAAGGGTTAAAACTTACCTTTATTCCCGCGCTGGGCGGGGAGCTCTCCTCCTCCTCTCCGCCTCCGATCCTCCCTTTCGGCTGAATGCGCATGCGCGGCAAGAGCTGCGCTTGCATTCAGCCGGTCTCATAGGAAAGCATTTACAATGCTTTCCTATGGACGCTTTTGCGTGCTCTCACTGTGATTTTTACAGTGAGAATCACGCAAGTGCCTCTAGCGGCTGTCAGTGAGACAGCCACTAGAGGATTTGGAGGCTGGATTAGCCCTATTATAAACATAGCAGTTTCTCTGAAACTGCTATGTTTATAATAAAAAGGGTTAATCCTAGAGGGACCTGGCACCCAGACCACTTCATTAAGCTGAAGTGGTCTGGGTGCCTAGAGTGGTCCTTTAAGATACAAGCACTAGGAGCCATACACGTATGAAATTATAGGGTTGATTTTCCCCAGGACACAGAATATGATGTTATCCAACACTTACTAATGGGGACAAAACTGCAAAAACTACCGGTAAACGACGATGGGAAAGCTTTCTTGGCAAGACTTTCACTGAGACACAATGGGAAAAAGTATTGATCCTTAACCATAAGAGCTTGATCAGCTCTAGATGTCAGGAAACTAACTATAAATAGCTATCGACGTGGTACGGCAAACCCTCTCTCCTACACAGGATATTCCAGAATACACCTCCAAAATGCTGTAGATGTGTCAACGATGTGGGAACAATGGAGCATATTTGGTGGAGTTGTCTCAAAACCGTACCGTTCTGGGAGATGATCAAGGAGGCACTGTCGGATGTCTTCGGAGTACCCCACCAACTACCAGCAGAAAAAGTACTGCTGCACCTCACCCCGGCACCAACCTTGACATACAGAAAATCAATCCAGAGACACCTTCTTAACGCAGCGAAGTCCCTGATACCTGCAGTCTCTGGAAACAAGCTGAAACCCCCAACAAGGAAACAATGGCTATACAGATAGCAGAAACAACTCAGGCGACAGTGCAAGGCAACAGTGAAAGACACACTGAGTGATGGCAACCCTGGTTCATATACATGGCTTTTAAGTCAGGGTCTAGAGCAGGGACTGCTACGCATGCAGAGGACTCTGATTGAAGGCAGTAGATATATCCTAAGGAGAGGGATACACTAACCTGATATTTCCTGACACATGTACCTGCGACTCCATTGCCCGACCAACACCACACCAGTTACAGCCTGCATGTAAAGCCATCACTACCCCCCTCTCCTTCACCACTCGCCCCCCCCCACCCCACTTTTTTTTCTCTCTCTTTTCTTTATTCCTCCTCTTTTCAACCCCTCTCTTCTCATGGGGAAGGTATCCCTTAAGTCTAAATGGGACCTACCAAATGGTAACTGTAGATCACGCTGGACTGTATAAGGGATGTCGTGAAGATGGTATACATCACTAATTGAATGCTAGAATGTTGGTGACCCTCGATAATAATAGATTATACGCTACCTCAAATATTTGCTACATATACCCCACCATACAAGGTCTGCAGTGCACCCATGGTGCAAATAGTGGACGGTACATAGGTGCTATGGCTCCCCTTTCAGAAGTTCAATCGATTACACAAGGGATATCCCCCACATTATTCGGGGAACGATATATACATTAAGTAATGCTTTATCAAATGTTAAGGTTGATGCAGGGCTGGCGCCACCGTTAGGCGAACTAGGCATTCACTTAGGGCACCGGCCTGTAGGGGGCGCCCACCTGGATATTTCCTGGTGGGCTCCCCCTGTCTTGGGCCGCAGCGCTGGGCGAGCAGCTCTTGAGCCGCCCTCCCTCAGGGCCGGGCCGCTCCCATAGGCGCCCGAAGGTGGGGGCGCCCAGAGGAGCCCTGACACAGTGGGTCCAGGAGGTGGCCATCTGGCCACCTCAGGGAACCCCCTAAGTTGTCCTTCAGTATTACAGAGCAGGCACCTTCTTACCTTGATGACAGGTGCCTGCTCTTCCATCAAATGTCGGTGACCAGGAGAATGCAGGCGGCGAGGGAGGCGAATGTTTGACTGTCAGTGAGTAAATGTCTGTGAGTGTGTGTGTCTGTCTGTGAGTCTGTCAGTCAGTGTAGGTATGTATGTCAAATGAGTGAGTGTCTGTGTGTGTGTGCGTCTGTGTGTCTGTCAGTGAGTGAGTGTATGTCTGTCAGTGAGTTTCTGTGTGTGTTTGTCTGTTATGTGTGTGTCAGTGAATGAGTGTATGTCATCAGTGAGTGTCTGAGTGAGTGTGTGTCTGTCAGTGAGTGTGTGTGTATGTCTGTCAGTGAGTGTCTGTGTGAGTGTATGTCTGTGTGTCTGTCAGTGAGTGAGTGTATGTCTGTCAGTGAGTTTCTGTGTGTGTATGTGTGTGTGTGTATGTGTGTCAGTAAGTGAGTGAATGTATGTCAGCGTGTGTGTCTGTCAGTGAGTGAGTGACAATAGTGGGCGCCAAATTTGATCTTTGCCTAGGGCGGCATAAATCCTTGCACTGGCCCTGGGTTGATGTATAACTGCACACTATAGTACTGTTTGAGACCCGAGCATTTCTCTGCTTTTATATCTGATCTTTACTTGCATATACTGAAAACTCAATAAAATGATTTTTTTTAAAAAAGAATATGATGTGACCCCTCTCTAGGGCGATATCTTTCATAGCTTCCTGCGAACATAGGGTTAATGGCCTTTGCTGAACTTACTGCTAGGCCAAAGGTGATATCACTTACTGAGGCTTTGATGAATTTGATACAGTTTAAGCGGAGAGGAGGGGCAAGTGAAGGCTTAATCCTGTTTACATTAGAACCGGATTAGTGTAAAATTGACAGACTCATTTTATAGGCGAAGGGGATGAATGGAGACGGGGTTTAGGGGCTGGAATAAAGCTAGGTTTGTTTGGACTGAGAACACAGAAGAACAATATTAAGAGAGGATGTAGGGACGGGAGGGAAGGTCTGTGTAGACAGTGCAGAGTGCTGGGGTCACAGAGTTACCACTAAGATGTTGCCGCGCGAGCAAGCATCAAAATGTTTATTTCACGTGGCACAGAAATGAGGGTGTCATTTTTTAAACCAATTGCATATCTTTGATTATCTGACATGTTTATATAACTAGTTCCTGCAGCTCTGAATATAGTCTTCTGTGGATAATTTAAGAAGGGAGCGCATGTTCTTAACATTTGTAATAGTTTGTTAGTTTTTACAGGTTATAATTGTGTGCTGCGTCATATGTTTGTGCTATACAAATACCAATAACGATATTTATAATAATGCTGTCACTCAGTGGTGAAAGTCTCATTTGCAACTTTCTTTTTAATATTGCAATTTTCCATTTTGATATTGAACATTTTCTCACGTCCCACTCCATATATAGGTTGGCATGGTTTTTCAGTGTGACAAGAGGTCCAGAAAATTGTCTTGAAAATGTTTTTTTAAAAATGTAAGGTGCTGATGGTACACTAGTATTTCTGTCCAGTCCCAGAGTTTATAGATGTGAATGACTATAATGAACCACTGACCACTGGTTATTTACTTAAGTGTGAACTGCCTGGAATTTAAGGTGACTTCTAAGTGAGTTTCAAATTTAGGCCCAAGTAGCTAAACTAGAAACATAGCTGACTTGGAGAATTTTTCAGTTTGCGTTCGTTTTGAATTCCAAACAATTCTCACTTGAATGAATAACCCTGATTTAATGACTCTAAATGTGGAAATTCAAAGCTGTATGTGATTTTACCTGGTGAACTGTTACCTAGAAGGTTTGGAGACTTTTATACCAATGCTACATGGGACCCAGTCTCAGATACATCCCATATTGCTACATCACTGTGTGCCACGCCACAAGTGATCCCTTATTTTTATAAAAGGGACACTATAATCACCAAAACAACTTTAGCTTAATGAAGCAGTTTGTGTGTATAGATCAGGTTTTTGAGGTTTCACTGCTCAATTATCTGCCGTTAAAGAGTTAAATCGCTTTTGTTTCTGTTTATGCAGCCCTAGCTGGGACGGACACAGCCGGCATGAAAACAAAATGGTTTAATTTTCAATCAGATGTAACTTAGTTTAAAAGTTGTTATCTCCTGCTCTGTAAATTGAGCGTTAATTACATAAAGGAGGCTCCTGCAGGGTTTAGTAAGCTATTAACAGAGCAGGAGATAAATTGTAAATTAAACAAAATTTGCAATAAAGGAAGTGTAAACATTAGATGACTCTTTACAGGTAGTGTTTAGGAAGGCTGTGCAAGTCACATGCAGGGAGGTGTGCCTAAGGCTGCATAAACAAAGTCATTTAGATCCTACATGGCAGAGAACTGAGCAGTGAAACTGCAGTGGTCAAGTTGTTTTGATTACTATAGTCTCCCTTGGTTTATATAAGAGAGAATGAGAAAGTATGGCGATGGGATTTGATAGGAGGTGCATTTTATTGTAGCAAGGTCCATCACTGCATTACAATTTTTATTGGATATCAGAGTGACTTGCATAAGTTACCTAAATGAAGATACTCAACCATTTTATCAGAGGTCTTTGTTATGACAGCTGGTTATTGGTCCTCTGGGTAAGAAAGAGATATATCATGTTCTACCTCTTCTACATCTGGCCTTACAATTTTAACTGTTTTCACCATTTTTCTTATTTTTTTCATTTTTTTTTTCATCTTGCTGTTTTTTCCAAACACATTTGCGTGAAACTGCCCAAGAACATGCATACCTCAACAGAAACAACCGCTCTCTATCTGAGTATTTCCTATCCACCTGACCAACAGGGAGCCCTCCTTTCACGTATCACTCATGAAAGATATAAACACAGACATGATTACATGATGAGTTTGAAGGTTTGCCTCAAGAGATGCCCGTTTGTAGTGTATTTTATTGAACATATGTTAAAACTATGTGCAAAAAAAAAAAATGTAAAAATATTCTCATGTTTGATGCTTATATGGTTACTGCAATACTGAGAAGGAGGGAAAACATCAGAGAAAGTGGGCACAAGTATAGTGTCCTATGATGTCTCTGAGTGAGGAGATGGCATACAGCTGTATTTCTAAGACACTATCTGGGGACAAAGGGATAGGTTAACTTATTGCACTATAATCTATATATGGAGCATTATGAGACCACAAAGGGCTATTTAAAGGGTCAGTTTAGACAACAGCACGAGGCATCATAACAACTTCATCTAAATCATTGGTACTCAAAAGGTAGATCTCAAGAGTTTGTAGAATTACAACTCTGATGATGCTTTCCATGCTTTTAGACTCCTTTAGAATGACAAAGCATCATGGAAGCTGTATTTCTACAACATCTGTGGATCTACCTTTTTGGCACCCTTGATCTAAATGAAGTTGTTATGGTGCCAGGAGGCCCCTAGGCGCACTCTTACCTTCAGGGATAAAACCATTCTTTAATGATTAAACCCCAAAGTTGCCTCCAGTGTGGAACTCAAGTCCCTCCCTGGCGTCATCCAGCTTTTGAAATTTCAGTTTCTGGGGCACTGAGAGTGGTCAGCTGATGCTGACAGCCAATCAGTGACTCCTCATTCACAAAACTCTCTTGGAAAGAAACGTGGTTTTATTTATATTTATTTTATTTTCTTCCGTGTACTGGACCTCAATACCTGGGCGCAGCCATTTTGTTCTCCTCTGTCCGTGATCTTTGCTGATTGACCTTCTCTCGGATTGACTTTACTAACGGATTATGGGTAAAACTGATTGGCAACTAAAACACAACATTGCTTTAATCTCCAGCCATTATTACGTTTTGTCCAATTGACTGCTTTGCACAATGAATTGTAGTCCCTATTTTTCTTAATGTATTTTATGAAAACTCTAGCACTCAGGAATAAAATAACAAGAGATGCCGACACAGGGAGCTATAAAGAAGCAGATTAGACATACTGTAGTTTATTTTTGGTGATAAAGCCACTTTATCTCCTTTGTTTCCAATAACTTGCCAAGGCAGTGATTAAAGGTATTTACAGTTAAATTGGGGGAAAAAGGTCTCTCTCTCTCTCTGTGTCAGCGTAGAGCTGAGTCCCTGGCAGCCTGCTGAGTCTACAGCACTCCTTCTACGCACAGCTCCCTCCTACAACAGATTCATGGGAATAGCTGGCTTGAGATCACAGGCCGAGTCTGGTCTGTAGTAGACTGTGCTAGTTCTGTGACATTGTGACAGGGTCAGGAGACTCCTGTATTCATGCCTGTTTTTCACAGTTCACAACAGACTATCTTGTGATTCCTGTGATCCTCTTTCCGAGGCCCAGAAAGAAACAGAATAATAACTAACTCATGTTGTATGCCTGAGCAAAATGGCACCAAATTAGATTGTAAAGTTTTTTGAATTGGGATCTTTAACTAGGGAGGGGGGAGCTGGAACTAATCCCAGGATCTGTTTCATGTCACATTATGCATCCGTTTATCCTCCTCATGTCTCCTCATGCCTCATCGTCTCAGATGCAGTAATTAGATTGCAAGCTTCACTGGGGAGGGAGGGATGTCTACTCCAGCGTTCTGCACTGCTACATTTAAAACGCTCACCATTTGCATGGGGTTTGGGATAAATGTCATTTTCTGTATGTATGCAGCACTGTTACACTCCACCAAGTGTGCAGCACCACAGCATATGTTGGTGCTTTAACCTAAACTATGCTTGTTAAAATATTATTTTGTAACAACAGGTAAATGTATCACATTCTGTGTCATGTTTTAGGAAAAAGGAAACTGACTTATTTTATTTATGTACAGGGTTAGATGAGAAGGGTTTAAGGGATGGGGTCTGATTATACCAATTACAGAAATGGCTAGTGGTTAGTGAGTTACAGTTGCTGGTGGCTTCAGGGCTAGGTTCACATGTCATGTGCCTGTAGACCCAGAATTTGAAGGTACTCTACCTCCCCCAAAATATACATGTGTCCAATTCCACGATTTGGACGACAAAGCACAAGAGAGCCAAGTAGTACATCTCTCTCTCCTTACCGTGACAAATGCAAAATAAAAATTAAGTATGTCAAATTATATCTAATAAGGAAAATCAATGCAAATGTTTAGTTAGGTAAAGAACCCCTAGTAGACAGGTGCCTAATGAAAAATGAGTGGCTTCCTTGCCCATTATGTATTAGCTGGTCAAAGAAGAAGTAACGTCACTACCTTAGAACTGGGAAATCATGGTCAGACCAACTCGTAAGTAAATATTCTTGGCAAGACACCTAGAGGTATATATACACCTGTCTACTTGAAATTAATTGCTGCAGGCTATGTTGGCTCTATTAAAATACGAATAATTTCAGAATATGAGAATGCTGTATTCATGTTTGATCCAAAGTCTGACAAGGCCTGCTGGTCTGGGTACAAAAAAATATACTGTATGAGAATCCACGTAGACAACTACTGTATGCCAGTGCATCTCTTTCATTAGTTACTGTCATCATCAGAGTTATATTGAGAAGCCAAGGAGTTAATGAATCCTGGAAAGACACAAATATTTACATTTCAGCTGAGCTCCTGAGTAATATGAGATCATAAGTAATGAGCAGGACAACTCCACAACACCGCTCACAATTGTAACGTGAATTGTGTCTGCGGTATCAGGTTTATTGACTCCCCTGTGGATTCTGTGCGTCGTTTATGCTGCTTGCTTCACATAGATGTCACTGCGGCACTATAAGTGTTTTCTCAGCTTGGCCGGGTGGCACATTACAGTAATGGGGTAAATGTATGAAACGGTGAAATCCAATCTCTTTAAACTGATTTGATGTCTGCCTGTAGCGCAACATATCCTGCTAATGGCTTCCTTCATTTTGTAGCCATCATACCCACCTCATCAGATTACGGCTGGTTTTAATTACCCAGCTAATAGAGTCCTTAAGCAGTGTCCCAATGCATGAACTGCAGGGATAATGCTGGTGTCTGTAATACATAGAGAGTGTGTTTATTTATTCCGTTCTATTCTACTGAATACCAAATAAATCCAATAAAACAAACAACATGAACAGCAGCAGTGTTATCTATTAGGAAAAGGGGACCTGAATTATTTTAAGGTTTGTTTTTTTTTTTTTTTTTTTGCTTGTGTAGTATTTAGCAAATGAAAACTGTTGAACATTAAACTATAAAAAAAAAAAAAAAAAACAATCATCATACAAATACAAGAATAGCACCCATCTCCATAGGTGAGTGCAGCCCATTAAAAAAAATAAAACATTTTATTTTGATAGGCCACCGACTAGTGAATAGCTAAAAAAGTATATTTGATTTCTGAATGTTATTGATCAGAATTTTATTGATCAGAGAAAGATAATGAAGAGAGCACTCAAAGGAGGAATTTCAAGTGAACATTTATTGTAGCAATCTCAGTGTCACAGCAAAAAGTTCAATACTTCAGTGTAGTAGTAAAGTGTATTTTGTATGACAGAGCTCCACTGTGATAAGTCTCACAATAATGTTATGTAATGTGTGTTTGCGCTGCTGTGTTTGATACATGTGTGTTGGCTGAGTGTGATTTTTGTGCTGGGTGTATTGGCTGTGTGTTTCCGACCCTGGTGGTCCAGTGCTGGGCCTGGGTTCAATAGATTCCCAGGTGGTCCAATGTCGGTCATTTGCTAATATAGATTCCCAGGTGTAATGGCAGAACTAATGAGGAGAGGGCTCTCATTTGTACAGAGTATATTTGTGTGCATGTTTGTGTATTTGTGTATAATGCGGATGCTTGAATGCAGGGAGTCTGTTTGTCTGTGGTGTTGGCATTTGAATATAGGGGTGTGTTTTGAGTATTCATGCCATTTTAATGCAGGGGTGTGTGTGTGTGCTGTTGATGTTTGAATGCAAGTTTTTTTTAATGTAATGCTAGTGTTTAATGTTGTGTCTTTAATGTTGCATGTGAATGCAGGACTGAGTTTGCGTGTAGTGTTGGTGATTGCATGCAGATATGCATGCAGGTATGTATACACATATACTGCCACACACATACAGGTGCACATTTTCATACACAGAAATACACATACACTGCCACACATAGATGCCCACAGACTAATAAACACACAAATACACAAACACTGACACACATAGAAACACTTACCATCTCCCTCCATATCCTTCTCCTATGGTCCTATAGTGCCCACTTCACCTGCCTATCCCCAGAACCTGGTGCTTGTTTGGCTCCAAAGAAGGTTACGTGTGGCACTGCCACCCTCACTTCCATGGCAGGACCTGCCAACATGACCCAAGAGAGACAACATGGTATCCAGTTCAAAGCCTGCCCTGGTGGTCCACCACTGCTGTTGGCTATTAGAGGGTTTTAGTGGTCTGGTGGTGTCTCACATTGTCTGCATCTCCTGCTGTTACACTCCATAATGACCTCTTTCTTGTATTTCCAGTATTCAGTGTTGGGTTGGTGCACAGGCTGGGAATACCATCGGCTGTGCTCTGACTCACTAACTGAGCCTCGGAACTGCAGTAAATGTTATTATTGTGGAGCTTTGTGATACACTCATACACACCACCACCCTTTACCGTGAATGTTATTATTGTGGAGCTCTGTGATACACTCATGCACACCACCCTTTACAGTGAATGTTATTATTGTGGAGTTCTGTGATACACACACAAAACTGTAAATGTTATCGCTATGGAAAAAAATCAGAAATACAAACGCGGGACAGATAGCATAGTGTCCTAAAAAGTAAAACCCTCACCTAAAGAGGAAAGTTGTGTTATTAAGGTATAGGACACACATTATTAACAAACATTTTTGTATAGCGTGGCATGACCCTGGATTAATCATAACATTTGTTGTGTTATCCATGTTGTACGCATTATGTACATAAAGTGCGTGTATTGGAGAATAACATGGGGTATACTGTATTCTTATCAGTTGTTACCTATTATATATGATACAAATACATTGATGTTAAGAGGATTTACTTCTATAGTCCTTCAACTCTTTTCTACAACTGGAGAGCCCCCTTCCTGCTTGCCCCTCATATATAGTTCCTCAATTGCAACAAATATATCCCCTTACTCGCAGCATTCTGATTGGATGTTTTCAGTCATGTGGTGTATCTTGTTTTGACCAACAATGCTTTTGTTTACTTAATAGTAAATTAACTGAATCTGCTGCATCCTAATGTCAGGACCAGATGTTTTGAGTTATGCTATATTGTCCCATATTGTTATAATCTATTGCCTAAAGGTATACGTAAAGTGTACATTGTGCTGTATAATGGCTAATAGGGTTTATATAATATAATCATATCCTTTGCTAGCAGTTAAACTTTCTGACCACTATTAATCCCCTCCTTGTGGTTCAAATTGCACTTTATTTCTAACTTGCTCTTCTCCTTTACACTATTACCCTAGGCGTTCCAACCTGTTGTCTTGTTGTATATAAAAATCAATAAATCAACTATTAAATTACCCCCAATACATTTACTATAATAGAATCATTTATGTGAGCCTACTAATAGAAAGGAGTCATTTGGGCCATGTAGCTACAATGTCTACTTACAGACACAGAAGACAGAATATCAAAGGAGTGACTGCTGGGACTAATTGAACATGGAGTATTCTATCAGTGGCTTCCAAGCTCCTAGAAGAGCTGTAGCAGTGATTTTTCTCTTGGCTAATGACCTGGTAGAATTCTACAACCTGTGAACAGTTATCAAGCATCACACAGACACACACACACACACACACACACAGACACACACACACACACACACACATACACACACACACACACACACACACATACACACACACACACATACACACACACATATACATTATACTCTATTCTTGCAGAATACAAAGCTCACAATGTTACCACAAAATAGATTTAGATTACATATGTCACAGTCTGTGACTGCACACCATACACTTCAATAATTATACTGCGCTGATATGTCACTATTAAATATAGATATACTTCCATGTATCAATAGCGTATATCAACATTTATTTCAGACTACTGGATGCTTCTGTTCTTTAGCTGGAATTTGGGAAAAATATTACCTGCCTGTGTGATATTTGAAAAGGCATTTGGCAAAGATTTTAAATGAGTATGATTCTGATTGATAAAAAGTTATTTTGGCTTCATGATAAATTCTTGATATTTCAGAACTTGTGAATTGTAGACGAACGTTAATCTTGAAACACACAGTTACTATCTGTTACAAGACAAATGGGCCTGGCTGATATGGTGTGTAATCAAAGCCGTGAGCTTGATATCATACACTCACCAAAGGCCAATAAGTGCAGATAGGATCTGTAGTCATAAACTTACAAAATGAAGACCATCAGCGATGAAAACTATATCAAATTATATCCGTTGTAGCAGGAAATACATCTTATAGTAGATCATTAGCTCTGTATAATTGTTTAAAAGGTGACATGTTGACCAGCTCTCTTCTTGTTTAGTCTGTGGTGAGGGACACTTGCTAAATTTGGAACTTGCGCCACAATCAGATCTTTTTATCGACCCTTTTTGTGATTTTAGAGACACGTGCTTTGTTGCATGCCATCTGATCCACACAGGGATTATGTGAGTAATATAGATTATATACATAATGGTCAACCTTGTATTACCATATATTAGACACATAATGCTGAATGTATTATTCAAGACCGAAGATTGTGCTTAATGAATGTCTCCAGAACCCAGACATGGCACTATTTCCCCCCAAAACATGCTTTGCCATTATGTATCTTTTTTATAAGTTGTAGGATACGGTTAGTATTAAGGTATTGTAAGGTTTAATAGTGCTTGGGTAGTGTAGGGGTTAATGCCTGGTGATAGTGTTGTGCTTTAGGGTAGTGTAGAG
Organism: Pelobates fuscus; assembly: GCF_036172605.1. NCBI lineage: Eukaryota > Metazoa > Chordata > Amphibia > Anura > Pelobatidae > Pelobates > Pelobates fuscus. The sequence continues at coordinate 97,361,328 of NC_086323.1, read as the reverse complement.
GTTAAGAGGAGAACTTTACTATTACATGTCCCAGTGCTTCCTGAGATTAGTGGGAGTAACATTCCTGGAAACTATAAAAACGGAGGTAGTTGCTGCTCAAAAGTGTAGCTTACACATATATGTGCTGGTTCAGCCCCTTGTAACATACAGGGGATCTGTGCATTATTATCCATTCATTATGGGAAATAATTGTATGGATGACATAACCAACTGTACGTGGTGGGAATAAAATAAATACAGGGTAGAAAAACATAGCAAAGTAGTGCAAAACATTTTCACTCTGATAATTGAGAAAAAAATTATGTCACTCACATGAATTGGAGAAAACAGTATGCTCCTGATGATGAAAGTGGACTAGAATTGCTCCGGAAAGTAGCCAGCCATTGTTAATATAATGAGAACAGTTTGCATTAATATAATCTGGCAGCCTAGAAGAGTGGACTGGCATGTGTACGTGTGAACAATGACGACTTCACTGTACTACTCAGTGGGGTGTTAGATGCCATTGAGTGGTCATGTGTACTGTGTGACCATCGCATTCAAAATGACTGAGCAAGTAGAGCAACAAATCTGCATCAAATTTTGCGTTAAGCTTGAGCTTTCCTCCGCAGAAACTATATAGATGATTCAGAAGGCTTTTGGGGACGATGCAATGAGTGCAGTGCGAATAAAATCACCCAGCCCAGATTTAGCGTCCTGCGACTTCTTGATTTTTCCAGAAATAAAATCACCTTTGAAAGGGAAGAGATTTCAGACCGTCGATGAAATTCAGGTAAACACGACAGGGCAGCTGATGGCGATTCCAACAATGGATTTTGCAGAGTATTTTGAACAATAGAAGAGACGCTGGGAGAACTGTGTGAGGTCCCAAGGTTCCTACTTTGAATGGGACTGAGGAGTGATTGTTTTATGTACAATGTTTCTTGTATCCTAAAGGAACACTATAGGGTCAGGAACACAAACATGTATTCCTGATGCAATAGTGTTAAAACCACCATTTAGGTGGCTTGCCCCCCCTTAACCCAGTTAGAAGGGGTTAAAACTTACCTCATTTCCAGCACCATGCGGATCCGCCGGTGCTGGCCCTGCCCCTAATCCGCCTCCTTGGTGACATCATCAGAATTGCAGATTTTTAGCCAATCCAATGCTTTTCCCATAGGGAAAGCATTGGATTGGCTGAAATCAACAAGCAGGCGGGATGGAGGCGGGATCAAACATCATTTTGGCAAATCAGCACCCCCTCATAGAGATGCCTTGAATCGAGATAGATCATAGAGATGCTTGCATTGAAATGCATTGAAAATTCATCTGCCTACTATGCAACACTGCCCCATGAAGCACCTCCAGTGGCCATCTGAGGAGTGGCCACTGGAGGTGTCCCTAGGGGTAATGTAAACACTGCCTTTTCTCTGAAAAGGTCGTGTTTGCATGAAAATGCCTGCAGGGAATGATTATACTCACCAGAACAACTACATTAAACTGTAGTTGTTTTGGTGACTATAGTGTCCCTGTAAATATATCTTAAATGTCTCTATTTTTCATATTACAAGGCTGTATTCTTTCTGAACAGACCTCGTACACAGCAGAATGTATTTACATGTACAATGATATATACATGTGTAATATTGATTGTGAATACATAACATGCTAAGGGCTGATCTCATAGATTTTGCAGAAAATCACACTAATTGGTTGAACATATTCAGCCTTTTCCTTGTTGCTGATGAGTCAGCTGCAATGTGCAATTCTATTCTCAGTTTTGTTTAACCTATTAGCATTATTACAGAGGTCAGATTCAGCCTGAATAGCCCTTATTGGTAACTATGCCTGACCTTTGGAACTCACCTGTAGCTTTCTTCTTCTATGTCTCCCAAAAGTCTTTTGAAATTCACTTGTTCAGAGAAATGGATATTTCTCTGCAAGTAGCACCATTCTCTCTTTGACTTGTCTAGCCAGTACAGTCTTCCCATTTTCCCATTTTCATTTATGGTCCTAGTTCGATATACTCCCGTCTCCATTCTATGTATTTATTTTTTTTTTTTTTACAGAAACAACAAAGAAAATACAACAACCGAGAGGGGTATTACAAAAGAACAGCCTTTCTCGGAAAGGACTACAACACATAGGGTATATCAGATTAAGTCATATATATCTAAGATATAACTCTTCCAATGCATATAGATTGAAATACAATATGAATAAGTCGAGTCATCACATTTTTGAGAAACCCACTACCCAAAGAGATAAGACATATAAGACAAATATAACTGGTCAGAGATATTAACATAAAATAACAGGTCGAGAGTTCTGTATATAAAAAAGAAAAAGGGATATAAGCAAAGAGTAGCACTATTATCAGTATATGGTCAGTATATGGTCAGGGAGCCCATAAGATGATATCCAGTACTGGGTTTCGGAAAAGTCTATGGATAATCTATTACATTTGTCCAGATGTTTCAAACCAGCCCTTTAGTCATATCAACAAGATTAGAGTATAATGTCAGAATATCAACATTAGGGTGATCATTCATAAGGATGATCCCTTTTTCCATCTCTAATTGATATAATAATTGGGCTTTAACTTGGTCTCTATTGGGGATCAAGGTACTTTTCCAGAATCTCGCGATAAGAATTTTAGTTGCTAATAAACAATGTATAGTCACAATTTCGTGAGCATCCTTTATTTCTTCACCCATAATATGGAGAAGGGCAATTTCTGCTCTATGCTCCAATCTAGGGCCTCCGATACTATATATATTAGATTGAATGAAATATTCCACAGAGGCTTAATTCTGGGACAAGCCCACCAGATATGGAGCATAGAGCCGTCCTGTTGGAAACACCGCCAGCAATTTGACGGATTAGAGTTGGATATTTTTGCTAATCTAATCGGTACCAAATACCATCTGTACATAATTTTGGTAAAGGTCTCTAAAATATTCAAACAGTATATGGCTTTTTTAGTCATCATAAAGGATTTACACCAAATGTTGAATGGAATAGAAATTGCCAAATCATTTTCCCATTTAGTTAAAGCGTTGGGGATATCTGGAGTTCCCTTAGGTTTTATTAATTCTATCGCAAGAGAGAACACCTTTTTTGCCCTCGAGCTGGAAAAAAAAATCCCAAACAGTTTTCCCAATTGACCAATTCTATGTATTTTCACCATGTTCACCCACTCCCTCTTTGTGGCAACTTGTAGCAGGATTTTCTCTGACTTACATATCAGGTTTTCCTTGGTTACCGTGATTTTGCCATTTCCATCTTTGAATCCTTGTTGGTGATCTTTTATTATTCTCTTCTAAGCTGGCCAACTCCCTTGGTTGGAAGTACAACTTACTTTAAATCCTAGAGCCACATCTTTTGTCAAAGCCCGTCCCCCTTATACCCTTTCATCTAAAGGAAAAGAAACCACAGGTATATCTCTGGTCAAAGTAAACCAAAACCTGTCTAAATTGTTATTAAAGCGTTTTGCTAGAAATCTCAGTCATCATTGTAGCATGTTACAATTAAATGTCACAGTTACGTTCAGCTTGATTTCTTTTTTTCAAAATTCTTAATTTTGAATTTTCAAAAAGTACTTGGGGAACAACTTAAAGATAGCGATAATGACTGTAATAATCGCATGTGGACATTTTAATAGCAGGCTATACATTTGATGGTTGTGACTATATAATAAGACAAGGTGATTTCTAACAACAAGTGCAAGCCACAGGAGTTGGAATGGGCAAACACTACTGTGTTCTTAATTCTAATGCTGGACTACAATTCCTACAATTCTCTGTCAACCTCGGACACCACAGTTCTTATTGCATTGTGGAGTGAGACTCTGTGTGCATTATGTGAATTGCAATACAATGCAACTGAAGCTCTGTATTAGCTTGGATTCATTAAACGGTCTGAATATAACAAAATACTTTGTATGGCTGTTCGACATCGAACCATATACGTTTGGAATTGAGACGCATATCCTGTAGAGAGGGGTCCATGGGAACGTGACTTCTGAAGCTTTCAGCAACTTGACGGGGGACGTGGAGAGGGCTTTTTACACTGGCTAAAGTGTTAGACCCATAGACTATAAAAGGAAGGCATTTAAATGGCCGCACTGAACGCACACACTGCGCTTTCTGACTCACACTGCTGTCTTTGTTCGACTCCTCATCATTCTATTTGTTGCACGACTTTTGCTAAAGAGGGAAAAAAAAGCCCATACTGTAATAAGTTGGCTTTTCAAATTCTCCTTCAAATGGACGTGAATTTGAAACCTGTGTCTAGCCCCGAGAGGGAATTCATTGCACCATTTGCACATAAATTGTAATGGCAACTTAGTGCTTACGGAAGTTAGTGGAATATTAACCCTTGTCTTTCAAGAAAAACCAGTAGCATGTAACAGAGCCTTGAATTACAGAGAACTCTATTATTGAGAATGGAGAAATTTCAATTATTGGGCTTGTATAGAACTACAGTGGATAGATTATCGTATTATATGATCCCATAGTTTTGACATTCATTAGTGAAGACTCAAAAAAAAAGAATACAGGAGATCTTGAGAGGAAGGTGAACAAGGATACCTACAATAAGCCCCCCTCCCTTTAACTTCACCTGTCTTTGCTTACAAAAGCTTTGCATTGCACCTGCCTTTCAAATTCTAATAGATATAGCTATCTCCTATTCTGTGCAGAAACTGAACACTGCCAAGTGAAAGGATCCCAGATGTCGACAATTTCCCTTTTCTCCCATCATGATTACCAATGGTACTGAAAAACGTTTTCAGCTAAAATGACCGATTCACTGAAACTTGTGTTGGGAGATTCTTGAAACTAGGATATTTTTTAAGAAGAATAGTACTTACATCCACTTAATTGCTACTGTAACGTTTATTATCGCAAACACTTGGTGATAATAAAAGGTTTATAAGAAAATAAAGGGAAATTGTTACCAGTGTTATAACTATACTTACTGCATGTTCTATACTACCTTAACTGTAATGTAATCTGTAAAGTGCTAAATAAGCATGTTAGTGCTAGTTAAATAAAATATACATGTCCTGTGTAACTATTGCACCTAGTGTACCTCCCTGCACTGTAATGTAACCTGTAGAGTGCTAGATATTGTCACGATTCCGGGAACCAAACACGCCAACACACACACAGAAAAGGTGCAGTACCGGACCTTAGAGTGGCCGGGCTAAGCACACAAAGAATAGTCAGGAGACAAGCCGAGTAAGGGGAACCAGAAGACAGAATAACGAGAAACAAGCCAAGGTCAAAGGGTAGGAGAAAGTCACAAAGTCAGATAAACAAGCCAGAGAGTACGTAACCAGAAACACAAGTTCAGTAGCAATACTAGCAAGCAAAGACTACAACAGGGCAGAGAGGAACAGGAAAGGTAAGTATTTAAATCCATAGGTTAATTCTGATTGGATAATTTCCAATCAGAATTAACAATCACACGTGGGAGATATCTAGACCTCCCACTGTGATTGAGGCACTGTGCCTTTAACGCCGGGTCAGGTGGCTGACCCCGGCGTTTATTAAAATGGGCGGTCTCCCAGCGTGCAGCGTCATGCATGCTGCCGCTGGGGGACACAGAGGAAGACGCGGGCGGCATCCGTGGCTGGGAGGATGCCGCACGCCGAGCGCACGCCAGGAAGGGGACCGCAGATGGCTGGAGGGTGAGTGCCGCGAGCGGACTGCAGCCTCCCCTCCAGCCACCCGCGGGATCCTGACAGATATACCTGTTTGTGCTATATAAATTAAATATGCCAAAACTGTCTAGCTACTGCTCTTATTGTACTTCCTTCTATTGTAATGTAACCTGTATGGTACTCCATACAGCTAACAAACTCTATTTACAGTATTTAAAAAACACTGCATAGCAACAGCCAGAAAAACTATTTGTTTAATATGGTTGAGAACTGATAAAATAATTGAGGACAATTCTAAAAAGTGGAGACAATGGGGACATTTCTTAAAGGAAAACTGTAAACTCTGGACACAACACTTACTACGCCCAACGTTCGCTGTTTTGTCCGGCAGTGCTATTGTCATCACAATATAAACATGCTGCTACGCAAGGCAGAGTTGGGGTTCACTAAGAGGATATGTTTCATAATAGAAATAAGAAGGATGGTGAGGTGACTGAGATAAATCCACAAATAACTTGTTTGCAATTTTTTACTTAACATTCAAGTTATATGGAACAGGGCAAAATGCCCATTTGACACGTTTTGTTCACAATAAGGAACTTAGGTAAGAGAGAGGTCCAGATTACACTTCGGGTAAAATGCACAAATACCCAGTGGGTTCCAATGGTCATGAGCCGAAAGGCACTGGGAATATCAGGCGATCTAGCCAATATCAATATATTTATAAGGATCTGCAAATCATATCATTATGATCCAGCATCCAGGCATTCATGCTATGAGCACTGTGACTTTGAAACCTGCACAATCATACCAGCATTTGAGTGTGTCTCCATGTTAATAAATCCCTGGTATATGCATATAAAGGTTTGCATTGGTAACTTAATCTTCTCTGACAAATGGTAGGTCTGAGTTATTCCCCTTTGTTCCCTGATGTGACAATGGACTATAGTCACTTTGCAAAGTCTTTAAACTTGTATCAACTTTTGTTGTATATTGTGTTTTTTCTACTCTACAAATGTCGTCTGCCATTGTCACACCCTGTCTCTGTCTGTTGTTAATCTTTTCATTATACCAATACTTTATATAAACAAATTGTCTTCTTGACTACAGTCCTGAGAGGTAGGGGCCTAAAAGTACATTAACACCTTAACCTTAATTAACCTGAAAGAGATTAGATTGTTAGCCTGTCTGGAGAACAATGGAGCACAGTTAAGAATAAAGAAGAAGTTACTGATGGCTTTTATGCTTTCCAATGTCAACTTAACCATCAATATCTTTGTATTCCAGTGGCTACTCTGATGTTCTGACATAATGAACTAGTTTAATAGGTTAGTTTAGCGGGAAACAAACATTTAAGATCCTGCAAGTTTAGTCACCTGTCAACAGAATCACGTATTTTTTGTTGTTGGTTGAACTGTTCCTTTAAGAGCAGAGCACTTAGAGTATTATTACCGAGTTGTGCTACGTTTTGCACAGCTATACTATTTAATACTAAACTCTGCAACCCCTAGAAATAACCTACGTTCTCACCCCAACAGAAAGGTGCCAAAGGGGAAGAGGGAGCTAAATGTGTGTAATACAAGTCTCTAAGTATGTGTATTTTGATATATATAGATATAGGGGGGTGGGGGGTAATTAAGCCTTTTATTAAGGATGTAAATATTTATGTGTAATGTGTGTCTACAGGGTGACTAATTAAACCTATATAGTGTTTATGTGTCTAAATAAGTATGTATATATTTGTATGTGTGTTCATGGGGGTCTAATTATGTATTTGTAGTGTTTGTATTGCTAATTAACCATATGTATATTTATGTTTATCTGTGTGTATGAGGGGACAATTAATTATAGGCATGTCTAATTGTGTGTGTGTGTGTGTGTGTGTAGGGATCTAGGCAATTTAGCGTGTCTTCTATCTATTGTATTTTTCCAATAACAAAATACGGTAATAAAAACTTCCATCTCTGTATTTTATTTGTATACATTAACTTCCAACAATATTTGTGATACAGAGCAATGAAAGACAGGGTACCATGCTTAGGTACATTTTATTGGACAACAAGTGAAAATTGTAGTGATTTAATTTTTATACTCACTGACTGTGTAAATGTTGTTTGAAATCTCCATCAATTAAGAAGTAAAAGTAGTGGGGGCGTGGCCTGGATGCCGACCGTGATGGCCGCATAGTTCCAGGGCTCCACAAAATCCACTCTCAATCTAGCACCAGACACGAGCATCGAGACTCAGTTTGCAGCTGAACATACTCAACAATGCCAGGCACATACTCTGGAGCGAAGCAGAGCACCAAAAAAAAGGGAACAGGAGAGAAACCGGCAAAACTGTGGCCGAAATGCTGACAACACCGCAAGGCAGACAGGCTACTCAAGATGGCCGCCAGCGCAGCCCTCACGGATCCCTATCCCCAGCCTCCACAACGGGCAGTGACATACCTGAAACCCAAATCGGGGACTCCACACACATTCTATTAAAACTGCAGGAGGTCAGAAACTTCCTAGCAAACAAAATTTCTAACAGCACCAGAGAGGTAAAGGCGGAAATCCAAGCGCTGGGCGCCCGGACGGCGGCCCTAGAAGATAAGATGGAGCAAGTCACACGTGCCCACAACACATTGGTGTCGCACTCCAGGATGATGGAGCAACAGATTACCGAGCTGGAGATAACAGTTGAGGACCTCGCCAACCGCTCTAGGCGCAACAACGTGCGGCTCCGAGGTATCCCTGAATCACCAACCGAAGGGAACCTAGTGAGCAAAATGGAGCATTATTTTAAGCATTTAATACCAGACATCCCGGACGCACACTGGACGATAGATCGCGCACACAGAGCGCTCCGAGCCCGCAGAGGGTCAGGCCACAAGGGATATCATCATCCGCTTTCACTACTATTCCACAAAGGAAGCGGTGATGAAATATGCCAGAAACAACGAGTTGACTTACCAAAACGCTACAATCACCTTATACCAGGACTTATCACCATCCACCCTTCAACGCAGACGGAATTGGAGGCCTCTGACGCTACTTCTCCAAGAGAGAGAGATCAGATACACCTGGGGTCACCCCTTTAAATTGGTGGCATTTAAGTCTGGAGCTACCTACACCCTGTTGCCGGGAGCGGACCCGCAAAAATTTCTAAGGAGCATCCAGATAGAACCGCCGCCGGGATTTGCCCTACCCTGGGAGACCCTCCCTGAACTCAACACTATACCCACGGACTGGACCGCCGTCAAAGACGCAGCAGGCCGCCGCGCCTAAGATCCTAGGCGGGAGCCTCACAATCCCTCACGGACTACACACCTCACAAACCTGGACTCCGGGTTAGGTAACCAAAATGGCGGGACGACAGGGGGTCCTATAACAGGGGGGGCGTAGACTAGCTCCAAACACCCGAATATTATAAACCCCAGATATTCCCCTTATCTTCTCCCCCTCCCCCCCCCCATTGACCCCGAGATAGATGGCAAACTTAGCCACAGCCGTTAGCCGACATAATACCATCGCAGGGACATCCACCACGCGGGCCCGCTAACCGCAAGCCGCCATACTTATTGCCGAGCTGATCTCATTTCTATGCCCACTCACTACAATAGGAAAAATAAATAAAAAAATAAATAAAAAACAAGCCCTCAGATGGCCATGCCCATATCTTTAATGACTATGATTTAATTGATATTTATTGCACTCAGGTTGGAATCGATTTTCATGACGATAAACACAATAACCAGACCCCGGGGGGGCAAAGTACGTACGTAGGGGTCTGTATGCGCGCACATACACGCGTACATGCCCACGAATAGGGGCAGGTAAAGGTACAGGGACTCCAGCAGCGTACATACACAGGAGGAGGGGGAGGGAAAAAGACACGATCGGTTATTGATCCTCCAAAAATATTAACTAACCGATGGGCACAAACTTAACCCATGCTAACAGGGGGGACCCCCACACAAAGGGATACAGCCACATTAAACAGCCGGAAAGAACTGTAAGAACGCACCTGAGGCACTGGAAGAAACAGGGGGCACCCCTTAACCACATTACCACCCGTTACCTTACTACATACATGAAAGCGGGACCGCTTTACCACCTTAAGGGGACCGGAAAACCCAGATCCTCTCCTCCCCCATCCTCCTCCCCCCCCCCCCCCCCCAGAGGGCTATATAACAAGAAGAGTGGATTGGAGAAGCTCCCACCCCTACGCAGGACAAAATTTGGGCCTGCGGGGGAGGGGAGCGCCCCCACTCAACTCTGGCAATTAATAAGACCAGAGCGAACAGATTTAACTACACAAGTTTATGTAACTATGTACATATTGTTAACAGTTGTATTATGTTTATGTTTATGTTTTCATATATGATTTTGGGTATAACATGCACGAGTGAAAGACTGACCCTGATACCTCGGAAGGACCAAACGACAACAGCAATCGAAGGGTGGGAGACCAGTGGACTCCAGGCAGGTATGGACTCACCACCCCACGTACAAAAACACCCCACGAGATTAACCCATCCATGACGCTGAAAATACTATCTATTAACGCCAAGGGATTAAACACCCCTACCAATCGTAGACTTCTCCTAAGAGACTTAAAATCAAAGAGGGCGGATATTGCACTGGTACAGGAGACACACATTTCAAAAACCGCATCGGTCAAACTAGGGGACCGAACCTACAACACTACACACAAAGCCAGGGCACTACGGAAACAAGCGGGGGAAGCCATACTCCTACATTAGCGCCCTTTCATGGTCACGCACAAACAGATAGACCCTGAGGGTAGATTCATAGCCGTCACTGGCAATCACTACAATACCAAACTACATATCGTAAACATATACGCGCCCAACAACCCAGACAGTGCCTACTGGGACACCATAGAATCCCTACTCGCCACCCTGCAAGGAGGCATACTGGTGGTGGGAGGGGACTTCAAAGCTGTCCCCTGCCCAGCATCAGACCGCAGCTCCAAACCGGGGACACAGCGATCACAGGGTAGGGGGGGACAGGACAAGCTTCTACACACTTTTCTCCAGCACACCGGACTCATGGATGCTTGGAGACTCCAACACCCAGACACAACAGACTATACATGTTACTCAGCCCCACATAACACATATTCCAGAATAGACAATATACTCCTCAACGGAGCTGGTATGGCCAAATTAATCCACTCAGAGATAAACAGCATCACATGGTCAGACCATGCAGATGTAGCGATCACCTTAGGAAACGTTCAACACCACAACAACTGGACATGGAGGCTCAACGCCAACTTACTCACCGATGAGGAAATACTCACCACGACGCGACAGAAAATTACAGACTATTTCAACACTAACGACACAGAAGACATCAACCCAACAACACTATGGGCAGCACATAAATCAGTATTAAGGGGACATCTCATACAAGCAGCATCACATAAAAAACGAACCAAAACGAAACACCTCCTAGAATTACAAACCGCCATGCGGAAACTTGAACAACAACATAAACAAAACCCCTCCACCACCACATACGCAAAACTCCAAACCATACGACACTCGATTAAAGAGCATACCAGAAGTGACACGCTCCATAATCTGGTCAAAGCGCTTGTTCTACGAAAAAGCGAATAAAATGGACACACTACTGATGCGGACACTTCGGCCCAGACAGGGACACAAACCCATCACGGCGCTTCGTAACACCGCCAACGAACTAGTTAACACCCCAAAAGACGTTAACAACGCATTCACAGAATACTTTCAGAAACTATATAACCACACACCACGGGAGGGCGACGCTCAGACCCAATATATCACCCGCATAGCAGACTTCCTATCTCATATTGACCTACCCAGGGTAACAACAGAGGAGGCCAATACTCTAGAGGACCCCATAACACAGGAGGAGGTAGAAGCAGCGGTATCCACCCTTAAGGGAAACAAAGCACCTGGCCCTGACGGCTACGAGCTACTACACAAAATTTAAGACGGAACTGGCACCCTACCTCACCAAATTATGCAATCACTTCCTCCAGGGGGGCACACCAGACTGCGACATGGCTACCGCCAACATAATCCTACTGCCCAAACCCAACAAGGACGTTACACTAGCCACAAACTATAGACCAATTTCCCTTATCAACACCGACTTAAAAATATTTGCTAAAATACTGGCTAAGAGGCTAACACCTCTGCTACCTAAATTAATACACCCGGATCAGGTCGGTTTCATACCGGGACGCCAGCTGTATGAAAATACGCGCAGAGGTGCAGACTTGATGTGGCTCATGTCAAAATCCAAGTTACCATACCTCGCCCTCTCCCTTGACGCCGAAAAGGCCTTTGATAGATTGCAATGGCCTTTTCTGTTCCACTTACTACAAACACAAGGCTTCCCCGACCCTTACATCACAGCAATAAAAGCACTATACACAGATCTTCAAGTGCAAACCATAATAACAGGAGCCCCGAAATCCCCGTTCCGAGTGAGCAACGGAATGAGACAGGGATGCCCTCTGTCACCACTCTTATTCGCGATCGTCTTACACCTCATTAGAACCGACCCGAACATTAAAGGGGTGCAGTTAGGGGTGGAACAATTTAAAGCGGCAGCATATGTGGATGATATACTCCTCACACTCACAGAACCAACCCTCTCAATGGCCAATCTAAAAAAGCTACTGCAAACATACGGAGACATGGCAGGGTACAAAGTCAACCTTACCAAGTCAACGGCATTGCCATTCCATATACCGGACCAAGAGATACAACACATCAGACATACATACCACATCAAAACCAGCACAGACACACTCACATATCTCGGCGTCAGACTGACAACAGACCACAACACATTATTCAAGCACAACTACACACCCCTAATCACTAGGCTTAAAACCGACTTAGAAAACTAGACGGACAAACCCATCACATGGCTAGGTCGCCTACACTCTGTAAAAATGAACCTACTACCACGACTATTGTTCCTATTCCAAGCACTCCTGACCGAAGTCACCAAGAGCGATCTAGCTGACATACAAAAGGCAGTAGATGCCTTTATTTGGCAGAGAAAGTGACCAAGAATAGCCAAGACAATACTATACAATCCCAAATGGAGAGGAGGCCTGGGAATGCCCCACCTCCACCATTACTATACCACAGCTCAAGTAGCACAAATCGCCCACTGGCACTGCCCAATAAATCAACGCCGATGGGTTGACATAGAATCCCTCATGGCGGGAGCGGACCTCCCACAGTTCCACATCTGGACACCAAGAGAACACAGAGTACTCTTACGGACAGAATGCCCAGCCATTCTAAACTCCATCAGCTTATAGGACCAAGTCGCACGGAAATTCAAACTCACGGACCTACCGTCCTCAATGACCCCTGTCCTACGCAACAGAGCATTCCCACCGGGACTTAGGGCAAGAGACTTTAAAGGCATAGAAGCCACAGGCCTACAGCACTACACTCACTTGTATATAGACAACCAACTAGTATCCTACCAACACCTACAAACCCTTGCCCCGCTAAAAACACGCGACTAATTCCGAAACGTTCAAATGAGAGATTTCGCACAAACCAAAGAGGTAAAAACCGCAAATGCCAAGCCCACTACGTTCTTTGAACGAATCTGCTTAAAAGAAAAAATGCCAGCTAAATTAATTTCACTACTATACAACCACATATGCTTAGAATCAGGAACATGGGGCACACAGACATACACAGACAAATGGGAAGCAGATCTAGGCGAAACACTAGCGGGGACAGACTGGCAAGACATTTGGGAGGCAAACGCAAAAGTGTCTATATGCACGGCCCTACAGGAACAAGCAAACAAAATAATGCTACAGTGGTACACAACCCCAGTTAAACAATGCCACATGCAACTGAGCCCCACAGACACCTGCTGGAGGCTATGCGGAGAAAAAGGTACATATATCCACATGTGGTGGCACTGCACCAGAGTTAAAGAGTATTGGGGAAAAATAGCAGATCTGACCACCAGAATCCTACAACGACGAATAACACCAGACCTTTGGGCGTGCCTACTGTCACGACCAACAGAGGAACTAGACAAACATGACCAAAGACTACTGAATATGCTTAACTTAGCGGCTCGAAGAGCATTGGCATAATACTGGATTAAGCCCGAAGTACCCCCAATCTCTCTAGTAATTACAGGGTAATACATCTAGCTTTACCTACAGTTTTCTTCTATTTTGTTCTTTTATTGTATATATTTTCCTGTTTACTTAAAGTAAAAGAAAAACCATGACCGGCAAAGCAAAACAATCCACAACAATGGCTTCTGCGCAAGCCGCATGAGTGGTATCACCAATATATGTTATGCACGCTACTAACCTAACCTTCCTTTCTGTAACACCATTTGAGCAATAGCGGATGACTAGGCTTCTGCGTAAGCCAACAATAATGTCGTACTAAATGCCTGTCGATACATAAATAAAGAATTGAAAAAGAAAAAAAAAGAAGTAAAAGTAGTGAATTTGCATTTACGACGCTCATGATATAGGTGCTTACAAAAGGTACACATTTGAGCTTGCAATCTAAAACGCATGAAAGTTGGTTACGTCACATGATGCTGAAGACAATGTTATAGTAAAATATTAATAATAAACCCATTTGTTAGTTCCAAACTGTTTTTAATGTAAGCAAGGTTTGGGAAAACAGTTTTCAACAATAACGGAACAGAGAAAAAGGACTGTGGAGCGACTGTGGAGCTGTCTACATTTAAGAATAATAGTTGAATAAGTTGAATAATAAGTGTTTTAATAAGAAAACTTGATTTCTCAATTGATCTTACATTTCTACACATAAATGTTGAGCTATGATTTATGTAGTGATAATTCATGTCCAATGACAATACCAGATGACGAGCGAACTCATTGCTTTATCATGTTACACTTCCCCCTTCCCCCCCCCCCCCACCCCCGTCCATGATATTGAAGAGGTTGACAAACAGAATTAATCATTTTTTCAGACGGTCGTTATAACGCCGTGTTCTTTGGATGAAGCTGTACTCAATGCACTGTAAGGGGCATGTCATCTTATTAATAAAAAGGGATTAATGTACCCCCTCATTTTGAGTCTGTGTGTGAGGCACATCATGCAATAAATAGTATGTGAAAGTATATGTAGAGCTGTAAATTTGTTATGTAAGCAACATATATAAGTCTATGGGGGAATTCTAAGACAGAGATCTGTGTCTGCAAGTGCACTTGTGTCATCTCCATTATAATTGTGTTAAGAGCTACGCCTATAAACTGAGTCCCATCAAACCAGTATGGGTTCCATTTGAGGCAATCAAGGGAACCTTGTAACTGGAAAGGTTACTGGTATGTTCATGAATCGAAATACCAATGAAACGAATAACAGAACATCAGCCCAATATATTTCAAGCATAACAGGAGTTGCAGATGAAACACTGTTAGTTACGCAAGTTCTACACAAATTAACTTTCCCCATAGAGTTAATGCATCATAAATACATATATGAGATGAGATGAAATGCCAAACTTAATCTTGGTTCAAATTAACCCTTATATGAACAGCTAGGATAGATGGCAAAATGGATATTCGCATCTACAATGTCTAGTGCAGTGGATTCTGGATACTAGCATGCGACTGACAGGCCCTCACTGTCCATGTCTCTGTTTGCTTTCTTAAGATAACTCCAGCAGTGCAGCATAATCCATATTAATCATTATAACCCTAAATTAGCCCCAAATTGGTCTCAGACAGTCTAATGCTCTTGTCAATGATTTGTTTATAGGCCGGAGTCTATTGTTTGCCTCGAAGGCCTACTGCTGTTACTCTAATGCAACCACTGCTGGGGAACCATTTGCAATGTGAGCTAAAAGCCTGTGTGAGTTAACCTAGCAGAGGCAGGTCTATCTTAATACAATTACCTCATCAGTGTGAATATGTAAAATCGTGTGACCCTTAAACAAACATTTCCCTCCCCAACTTAGACTCCATAAACACTTAATGTAACCTCCTTTGTCCAGGTTTAACATAGCAAAGTTCCATTGTTTAATGAGATGTTAGCTTGTTTAGGACTTTCTATGCATTGCTGAAATCAGCTGGGCTAATTAGACATGGTAAATTGAAGGGGGCCTCTAAAACAACAGAACCATACAATTGTAATAGTGTGGAATGCACCATGACAAGAGAACAAGGCAAATGTGATTTATATATTTTTTTTACTGTGTCCTAGTTACTGGATGGAGTGAGGCGTTGGGGTTTTATTTGCTAAGCAGTGATCTGACCTTATTTCACAAGCAAGATAAATAATATAAGGCAAAAACTCTCAACATCAGCCATTTTGCTCAAGGTTTTGATTCTACCTTGTCAATTTGAAAAAAGTTTCTTTTAGGTGAACAAACCATTTGCTGTGTGGTTTGCGCAATGCAGGGGGGTGAATGAGGATGCATGCCTCAAGGCTGATTTTGCAACTGTAGTGGTTGTGGTGATGAGAGTCTACTATAGGATAGATTTAGCTAACTGGTGTGGGATTGAGGGATAGACTTTAGGTAGACAGACATATACATCGGAACACAAACAGAGACAAGCAGACTGAAGACACACAGACAAACATGCCTGACGTCAGAAGCATGCAGGATGTAATTGGTTTATCAGCAATTTTCACTAGTTACCATGCCCTTAATTATTAAATAATTGCTAATTATAAAATGTTTAATTTTCATTTTGGGTAAGAAAGAGGTTTACAGTCCCTTTAAATATGCCTTCTGTTAATCATCGCACACTCTATTTATAATCTAGTAATTGAGTTAACGTATTCTTTTCGACTTTGCTGAATCTGCCAAAGTCCTAACCCATGAATCACAGTCTACAGACATAAAAAAAAAAGAAAAAGGAAAATAAAAAAGCTTTATATTGGACTAGTTAATTCATACTGTTATTTGGGCTGGTGATAGAGCATCGAACTACTTCAGAAAGTGACATCCGCAATATTTTTTGGCAGTGCCCAACCCCATCGTTTAGGTCCTGACTCTTTAGGGTATTTTATTAGCCAGCTTACTTTGTTATCTTTACAGCTGGATAAAGCTGTTTTTTTTTTCAAGTGCAGTCTTCTTTCCATGCCCATGGATAAAGAGGCTGCAGTCTCCCTTTTCAGGCTATTCTGGGCACACAATAGGGAGAAAGGGATCAGGGCCAGTGTTACAAGTGTGAGGCCTCTATACATCAGCACGAACAATAGGACTTGGAAGCGTCTGGCTCTTGGAAAAGCCAATGCTTTTGGGAGGGGAAGAGAAAATGCTTATTGTCCTAATGAATCCCTCCCCAGAGCAGACATGGTTTCTTTTATTCTGTTTCTTGAGGGATACAGAATACCCTGCCTGCCCCTCTATTAAACAAACATGCCACTAGCTTGGAGGAATTGGGGGCAACAGATGTTGCTGGGGTACGAATTTGAAAACTGATGTCCGAGTGACTATCATAAAACAGGACTGGTTGAAATGTGATGTTCCAAGCTATGAAGTAGCACAGAAAGGCACACATTTTAACTTAAGGGAAACAAATTTGCTGTCACAATGAAAATCTTAACTTAATTTTATATTGAATTTTATTTTTAAAAGCTTTATTGCATAAATGACGATGTTCAAATACATGAATACAGAAGGCGAAACACAATTATTATTTTTTTGACGTGGATATTGATATGTTACCAGACCTGTGTAAAAAGATGCATTTAGAAAAATTATAAGAAGAATAGTAACATTGATTGACATTTTGTGTGTATGCACTATGAATGTGTTAATGTATAGATTGTAATGTGTGAGTACAATATGTATTTGTGAATGTATGTGTGCAAGATGTTTGGGCAGCTGTGTGCATAATATGTATTATGTATGTGTAAATATAATGTGTATGTGCACGCACTTTGGTGATCCAAGCCTTTTAACAGAAACTATTCACGAATTTCACTTGTTTTTTTTTTTTTATACCTTGTTTAGCTTTGTTTTGCTCTATGCACTGATATGGTTCAAAGAGATCTCACATAACATGTTTCAGTTTATTATTTTGTAAAAGTTTTACAGACCTGGCATTCCTGCTTGTAAACTTTCTTTTAAGTGAGTGTTTATAAAGCAAATGGATGGACTATGATCGTAGCAGACTGGTCTATGCTTTATAAGTGCCTTTGGCGGTACAAGCTGGGGCCGCTACGGAGCAGGTTACAGTCATATTCCTCCATCACAGCTCACAATTTCAGGTTAGTGATGCGTAACTTTCCAGGACTCTTGCTATTAGAGACTACATTTTCCATGATTCTCAGTCTCATATTAGGGAAGACCTCATTGCTATGATATATATGGGATCTATCAAACCACCATTTTGTGGGGAAGAGGGAAATATGCAAAGCACTGTGTTAGGCTATTTCAACAAACAGCTACAGATGAAGGTCACCCAAGTCTCTTAGTGACACAATAGTACAATTAAAAGTTAATTAGTGACCTCATTGTTCACTATCATGTGACATCAGGAAGCCACATAAATCAATGTGAATATATATGAGAAAAAAAAAGATTGTATAGTTTATAGAGTAGTGGATATATTTACTGCATTTAGTCTGATCTGAGGTAATCGCTGAACCCACTCCAAGGTAACATTTTCATCCGTGCTTATGTTTAACAAGTTTTTTTATGCTTTTGTTTATGGATTAACATATATTGATATTTCTTATGATTTAAACTTAGTGAGCTTTATTTAAAAAAATATATTTATACACTGAACAAAATTATAAATGCAACACTTGTTTTTGACCCCATTTTTCATGAGCTGAGCTCAAAGATCTAAGACTTTTTCTATGTAAACAAAAGGCCTATTTCTCTCAAATATTGTTCACAAATCTGTCTGAATCTGTGTTAGTGAGCACTTCTCCTTTGCCGAGATAATCCATCCACCTCACAGGTGTGGCATATTAAGATGCTGATTAGACAGCATGATTATTGCACAGGTGTGCCTTAGGCTGACCACAATAAAAGGCCAATCTAAAATGTGCAGTTTTATCACACAGCACAATGCCACAGATGTCGCAAGTTTTGAGAGAGTGTGCAATTGGCTTGCTGACTGCAGGAATGTCCACCAGAGCTGTTGCCCATGAATTGAATGTTCATTTCTCTACCATAAGCCGATTCCAAATGTGTTTTAAAGAATTTGTCAGTACATCTAACCGGCCTCACAACCGCAGACCACGTGTAACCACACCAGCCCAGGACATCCAGCATCTTCACCTCCAAGATCGAAAAAATGCAGGCAAAAACAAAAGTGTTGCGTTTATAATTTTTTTCAGTGTATGTGTACATATATATAGATATATAAGTTTGGTTTAAAAAAGTACAAATTTATATATATATATATATATATATATATATATATATATAAACTTTTTAAAACAAGCAGGGAAGGAAAATGTCCAGTGCAGTAGATTCAGACGCGCCTCCTTTAAATCCAGCTATTTCCCCTCTGGCCTGGATGCTGGGAACCTGGGTGTCTGAACCAGGTGGGAAAGGAGAGTTTCCAACCATTACCCCATTCAACTACAAGGAGGAAGAGGTCATCTCTCATGCAGGACAACCAATGCTGAATTTTACGTTTTGGCACCAATCAAGTGGCATTTATTTGTGCTGAGGACATAGGTGTTGTGGAGATCGAGGAAGGGGAAGTGGAGGGAGAGCAGCTAACTCTGACGTCACGCTCACTCAGCAGGATGAGTTTTGGCAAGAAACCTCATGTCCAGCAGATTTGCCGCATGTTCTGTCTGACTGCTGAAGGGAAGCTGGAGCAGACTGTTTCCATGGCAACAAGTACACAAGCTTTGGCTCCTCATCTACACGTTACATACAAAAAGTTGTCCTCCTGAATGATCTGGTCCAAGATTATAAAACCATTCCTGAACTAGTCACATAGCCTTAAATTCACTGGAGGCCGAGCTCCTTTGTGTCTGTGTGTAATAATAAAATAACCTATTTTTCCCAAAAAAACTTTTTAAAAAAATACTTTGTTTCATTTTGCCAGGAATTGTGCTAATTTTGATAAACTAGGTACTGCCATTTATGTATTGTCATATATGTGTTGTGTAGTCTCTGATGATACTTTGATATGTGGCTGAATTCTGATTGGCTGAGTATACAGAGCATCCAATCAGGATACAGATTTGATTTCAAATAGATTTGTTTTCTCCTATTCTCTGGCTTTGTGAAAAAAAATCAGGAATGAAGCAGTAAAGCACATAGCAAACAAGTCATGTAAGTTTCACAAGTACGCACATTTGCCTCAGTGTTCTATTCCATATAAAAACATTTATACAGCGGCTTTATTGGCCCAAGGTTAGAGCTATGTACAGTATACACTTCCAACTGGAATCTCTGCTTACTGCTCTAGCCCTTCTTTAATGACCTGGAGATATTTGGCCTGTGAAATTAGCTCGGCTGGTAATTAATTGTGGGTTGAAATGGGACACAGTGAAAATATTTGCAATGATATACAGCCCCTGGCCTTGCGCTGCCATAATTACAGTGTATAAACACAGGCAGCCGAAATGACATGACACTGGCAGCCAGACAAAGGAGCCATGGTGCACTCAGATGAGGCTGTGAAAATTATTTTGACAATTGTTTAGCCTGCTTTACATTTTATTGCCATCCAGTACAAAGATAACAGTGTGTGGAAGGGAATGTATGTCAGTGTGCCATGACCAGGGATCGTTAAGGGGAAATTAGAGCAATCACTGATTGTGTGAAACATTTTTTTTTTCTTATTCCAGATGAAAACGCATTTTTGGCAAAGATTGCTAAATCGTGTGATGCTGCTCATTCTGACCATATTTTGAAGCTTGGAATACTGAGGCCAAAAATAAGGCATATTGTTGATAGACAAATCTGTCAATGTCAATCTAAATCCAAGGATCTCAAGGTTGCATTAGAATTATTGTGAGCAGTAAATGTTGTATTCAAGGTACTTATTTTTGTTGATCGCGCTACTTGTCAGATAAACTCTTTAAAAGCTGGAATATGCTATATGAAACCATTTAATCGAATTGTACTACAGCAGGGCTAGTCATCCTTTGGTACTCCAGATGTTGTGGACTACATATCCCCTGATCTTTTTCCAGCATTGTGGCTGTGAGAGCATTATGGGAGATGTAGTTCACATCATCTGGAGTGCCGATGGTTGCCTAACCTTGTTCTAAAGAATATAGCCGTGTGTACATGGGGGCCGAAAGTGCATAGTCACCCTAATGAATTTGCCATTTTACAAAAAAATGTAAAATGATTTGAATTTCATCATTAAAATGGCGCTGTCATTATAATTTTCTTTCCATAAATCAGTTTAGAACAGTATTCTAAAAAGATTAATAATATTTTAACATAATCAAGTTATAGCAAGTTGAAGCGGCACTGTCACTGTCTGGGGACTAGTGGCCTGGCCAGGAAAGGTGAGACTTACTTACCACAATCTTCTTCCGAGTGGAAGCGCCAGGAGCCGACCTCACTGTTGTACTCTCATGCATGACAGACTGTCATGTCCATTCAGTGGTCAGAAAAACCAATTATGTGGACAGACCTGCCCATTATGGTCTTTACCGGTGATGCAAGCCACCTCACTGGCAACTACCCCACCAGGGCCTACACCCTTATCCCGATTGCATACTTCCCAATGATGGGAGTGAGGAGCAGGTTTATCTGTAGAAAAATATGCCACCTCCTCTTTTATTAATGTAGATATGGATAATATGCTCAGCCATACACTGAATTTAACTCCAGGACATCAATATGACTGATTTGAGCAGGAATAGATAAATATAAATTGTTTTTATTCTTTAAACTCTTGTTATGTTGGAGTATTTAGCTTGCATTCATGAAATACATTTACCCGCACAGAGTGACCAAAGGGTATCATGTGTAATAGTAAACATAATATGCATGCATGATAACATTCTTTAAACTCCACCTGTTCTCAAAATGAACAGATTATCTAGAAGTAATTTGGCTTATTTACTAAACTGAGAATTGTTTGTAATGGACACAGAAATGTACAAATTTAGACACAAAAATGTAAATGGAATAATATATTTCGAAGTAAAAAAACATATTTTGTAATTTAAAATATATCAAAAATGAAAATGCCCAATTAATTTAAAGAGAAATGGAGGTTTAATATTAAACTTGAAACTGAAAATCAAATTGCTAAATTCATATTGAATCAGTCAAACTGTGAGTATAGATGAACTGGTGAAATTGTCTATCTCATTATTTATGGCCTGAATTTTGCAGTTAGGTTTTCAGTTTATCACTCTACTGTCTAAAATCTGAAATAGCTGCCTGCTAGAATTGTAATTGCCAATAATCTAGGGCAGCACAGGCTTGTATACAGGGCCAGATAATGGTGTTGACCATTATGATGGGCCTAATTACAGAATCTTATCAACAGAAAACACTAAAACAGTCATACCTCCATGTGTCATGTATCTGGAGGTGGTGCTAGAGGGAAACCTACGATATAGCTTTAAGAAAACACATACTCTATGCTAATGTCTCGCTTTCATCTCTCAAGGTAATCCATATACCCTAACAGCACTGTCCAGTGCCCTACCAGCCGTGTCCAGTGAAGCAGGACGTAGGAGGGTGGGGTAAAACGGTGGCCACTTATACGAATCACATAACCTGCACTAAAAAAGGTGGCATGTCTGCCCGAAGAATTGGAAGGCCAGCCTGGTGTGAATGCATTTCAGTCTGCCTGCCAATCATGCCGGCTGGCCAACCAAGGGCGTACTATGCAGACAGTACCCTGAGCTTGGCATAAATGCGTCTCGCTCCACACTGTCTAAGAACTGTCCCGTAGCACTCACTTGTCCACTCCTCTCTTAACCTTCTTACAAGCAGGCAGAAGCTCCTGTTATACTATCTGGGACAGAGAAAAGGTGTATGCAGTGGTGTAGAAGAAACGGAACATGCCACAGTGTTAGGGAGACCGAAGAACATGCCACAGTGTTAGGGAGACCGCAGAGTGAGGCTGGGAGGCGGAGCCGGAATATGACGTCATATTCCGGCTCCCAGCCTCACTCTGAGGCGTGCGAGGGAGCTGAGCAGACAGTTCAGGGGAAGTGCTCCCTCGCCGTCCGCCTGCCTGCCAGCGCCGCCAGCGCCGCCAGCGCCGCCCGACCGCCTAGCAGCCACTGGACCACCAGGGAGGAAGAGACACCCACCCCCAGCATTCCCAAAGGTAAGGAGGCTGGGGGGGGGGTGTTAAATTTTTAAAAAATGTGTTAAAAATAAATGAAAAAAAAAAACGTGTTAATAATAAATAAAAAAAATGTGTTAAAAATAAATACAAAAAAATGTGTTAAAAATAAATGAAAAAAAAGTGTTAATAATAAATTTAAAAAAATGTGTTAAAAATAAATTTAAAAAAAATGTGTTAAAAATAAATTTTAAAAATGTGTTAATGTGGGTGGGTGAGTGTGTGTCTGTGTCTGTTAGTGTTTGTGTCTGTTAGTGTGTTTCTGTGTCTGTTAGTGTGTGTGTGTGTGTGCCTGTTAGTGTCTGTGTCTGTTAGTGTGTGTGTCTGTTAGTGTTTGTGTGTGTGTGTGTGTGTGTGTGTGTGACTGTGTGTGTCTGTTAGTGTGTGTGTCTGTTAGTGTGTGTGTTTGCCTGTGAGTGTGTGTGTATGTTAGTGAGTGTGTGTGTCTGCTAGTTTGTGTCTGCTAGTGAGTGTGTGTCTGTTAGTGTGTGTCTGTTAGTGAGTGTGTTTGTCTGTTACTGAGTGTGAGTGTGTCTGTTAGTGTGTGTGTGTGTTTCTGTTAGCGAGTGTGTGTTTCTGTTAGCTAGTGTATGCGTATCTGTCAGTGAATGTGTGTGTGTGTATTTAGAATGCGGGGCGGGGGGAAAGGTTGGGTGGGGGTGGCGCGGGGGGGAAAGGGGGGGCGCCTGAGTTTTGTCCTGCCTAGGGCAGCACAAAACCAGGATACACCACTGCACTACACAATGTTAACATATTACCACTAGTCTTAACACTAACGCTAACTCCAACGCTAACATTTATCCTATGTATTGGGGAAAATAGTGTTATCTCTAGGTTATGGTGATATTTATTCTCAACATTTGTGGTTTATTGTGATTATGACTCCAGAACCCCGAGATGGGATTATTTCCCAATAGAAATATAGTTCGCTTTTATTTATCTAATATATGTTTTTCTCTGTATTATTTTATTTATATTATAATATAGATGACAGGTCCTTGATTTGTTGGTTGTTACTTTGTTTCAGGACTGACCACAGAGAGCTTGAAATTGTACTTTGATATTTCAGTCTTAATGTACCTTTTTTACATGTGCACCAACACAGGGCTCTTTTTGTCAACTTGTGGAATATAATTCAGTTGTATGGGCGTGTAATGCGAGAGAAGAAAATGGTGCGTTTACATACAGTAAAAGTGCATTATAAAATCCATTAGCGACTTGCGTTAAGGGTTTTATAGTTCAAACCGACTGCATTCTTGACATTTTTGCTGAACTGCCAAGATTGCAAAATAAAATGCCTTTTCTAATTCTGCCTCTAAGAATAGTCCCACTACTTTCTGATTTAAACTAACAATGTTGAGGAACAATGTGCATTCAGAAGTTCATGGCGGGGTCGAACATTTCAGGCTGTCCTTAAAGAGATACTTCACGTTAGATTTTACCTCCCATTACTTTTTACGGGATTACACATTTTATAAATCTTTTCTTTTTCTTCGGTATTGATAGCACATCATCTGAAGTTCAGTTTCAACAAGCAAGCTGCTTATATATCGTTATTACTAGAGTTATATAGCGCTAACACTTTCCACAGGACTTATACAACTATACAGTGAGGTTATATAACAACACGTTGACAAACAAATATAAAGGTGAAGAAGGTCCTGCTCAAACTAAAAAGAAGAAAGACTTTAGGGACGTTTATTGCAATGCAAACTAACTTCCTAAATCACGCACTTCCTCTGTCAAATATTGTAAGGCGTGTATTGGCTCCCAAAGCTATCCACTAAGCAACTGATAATCTAAACACAAAGTTTAGTATATGGTGTAGGTAACAGACAAGCCGTCTTAATTATTCGGTGACTACAGAGGATTCTACAAAGTATTTTATTTTTCCATGATGCCAGTGTAATGTTGACATGGTGAGTCTTTTCCATTCTGCTATTGAGTTTACAAGAAAACTGTGGTCAATTCTTTATGGTAGATAAACTGTGTGTAAGCAACACATGTAGTGATGGAAACAAAGGCACAGCAGTTTTAGAAGTAAAAATGTTAGTGTTCTTTAGGCGACTGAAGGAAAACAGCAAGTTCATGTCCCGTCAACTTTAATTCCTGCTTGATTCAGTCAGTTATTGGCTATCCTCTAATATGCTGATGGTATCTGTCGGTCCCTGACTTCTATGATTCCATTCTCTTATGATGGTCTTCACCTGACCCACACCACTTGGTCTCATGTCAATAAGCATGGTAGCGTTTTACTTTCCTATGCTCCACTTACAGTTTTCTCTTTAAACTCTAAAGGCTGTCAGTTTCTTAACTGTTAAAAAACCAACCAAACAATGTGGACTAACTTGTGTTAGATGCATAATCTCTTCTATTTTATTTTTTGTGCTCTGTTTCTAACTTGTCCAAAACACATTTTCCACTCAATGATCTCCATCTGTTAACTTGCTATCATAAAACGCTCCTCCTCACCTTTATACAATAATATTAACTGCACCAGTAGAATTTTTGCTGTCCTGGACTGTGCCAATTCCCTACTGATCTCCAGCATCTCCATTGGCTTATCTCCACTTCCATTTGTCTAATGGAGTAACATTCTTTTAGAACATCACCCTTGCAAATAGCCTGGAGAAAGTGGAACTCATACAAATGACTCTTATGTGAACCACAGGTCCAACCATGAAATGCATAATTAACCTATTATGTCCAAAGGTTTTCTCAAACAGATGAACATTGCTTGAGGATACCTCAAGTGACTTACTAAGTATTAATTAATGCTGTGCTCCAACATTTCTCTGCCCTATCAAGCAAACTTACTTACCTTCCATCATCTCAACCCTAGGCTCATTTTTGCCTACTGTGTTAAAAATTGTATTTGTCTACAGGTAAACAACTTCCAAAGTACTCCTAGTATGCACCTCACATTTTGTTGGGGGGGGGGGGAGGGATGGCTTTTTATTATATATTTTTTGAGGAACATATGTCTGTTTAGCGTCCATAAATTATCACTAGGATATATCAATTTACTATCGTAAATTTAACAAACTGTTAGTTCTGGTTACTTTGTTGATGGCATGGTATAATTGTACTTTTTTTTACATTTACATTTTTTGGTTTTGCAACATAAGGAGAGGATACAAAAATAAAAAAAAGGGGTGGGGAGTTGTCACCACATAATGGTACATCGCCACTAAGCCATTGCAGAAGTAAACAGTAAATAGCTTCCACAACACATCTAATATGGTGAAGACTCCAAATTATTATATTATCAATATCTATTTGGCAGTTATATAGTATTCCAGAACCACGTAATGACGCAAATCCCATGACTATACACAGGATTAAATTATGAGTCAATCCAACCCTTGATCAATCACACAACCGACTCGTTAAAACCAATTTCCCCTTCACTTCCACCCAGTGTTTCGTCTTTGTCCAAAATGGCACCTGTACCAGATCTCTATGTGCTCCACCACTGCCACACCTTTTGAAAGTGTTGTGCTGTTATATAAAATGATGGAACCTGCTCTTGATTATTTTTCGAGTGTTGACGGAATTAAGTACCAAGGACAAAGTAGGCAGAACTTGGGAATTCCATGCCTTTGCTATGTGCTGTTGCGCAGATAAAATGACATGCGAACGTCGCTTCTCGCCCCTCCCTCCCCCCCCCCCCCCCCCCTCCGTCCTCACTAGACAGAATAACAGAGCACAATTCCCCAGCGGCCTTCTGTACCACCGCCACCTCTCTTTTTTATTTTTATTTTCATTCTCTCTTTCTCCTCCATCTCACTTTTCTTTTCTATTACTGTTCTTCTCCTTAAGGTTAACAAATTCAGGTGGCGGACCAACTGAGCACTGGTATAAGAAAGAGTATAAGGAAAAAGACGAGGAATCTCCAAGTCTCTATGACAAATATCGCATGGCACAGATCATAAGTAAACAAACAGGGACATAACAACCAGTGGGAAACATATACGTTGCCGTACCGTCTCATTTCACTTGACCAGAATAGGAGAAGCGCTGTTTATCTCTTAGAAAAGACAAAATTGTTGACAAGAGGTAACTTGATTGTGTAAATAACACGGACAGAAGGGATGACCCTAGCAGAGCGCATCAGTCAGGAGCACTCAGACATAACTCGGGGTAAATTGAAGCGTTAAAGGTGCTGCAAGTGTTACTGTTTCTCATGCTTATAATGATATTAAGTAAAGAATTAAAAAAAAATGACATGCAAAATACATTTTAATAACTCTTTTTGGTATTATCAAGCAGTAAATAGGTTAACGGTTAAAAAGGCAATGTGACGCCAGTCAATTCAATAACTAACTGGTGGATTGCCTCCCTCTAAGGCTGATTTTGGGGAAAGGTCCACAAAACCTGCAATATATTGCCTTCTTCTCTATTACAGGAAGGATGAGGATACTGTTGAAATTTTTTTTACGTAAACCTCTAGGGTACCATGTACCACTTATATTCTATTTTTCTATGCTGTCCCAATAGAGCTGTGGATCATTCGTTATATGTGTTTGGAAGAAGGGTGTCTGTGGAGCCATTATCTTGTATCACATGGAGATGGGTTTACATCCCAGTGGAAGTTTATCATCATTACATGTCAATTCAATAGCAAAAGTTATTTTTCAGTATTAATAAAAAGTAAGTAATTTGTTTTTAAAGATTCAATATGTAAACAATCGTATGATATAAAATTACTAACACTGGAGATAACACAAAAATCTAGACCCATAAGCTTGTTTATACTTTCCTCCAACTTCCTTCAAAATGTATACATTTTCGGTGCTCTTCCAAATCATATGAAAACAACTGCGTCCACATCTCCAACATTTATTACATGTAGTTAGTAAAATGTTAAATAGATCTGCTAAGGCCTTGTACCATCTTACTATTAGTGTTTTAGCATAAATATTTAATAACAAAATCCTTTTTACACACGGTTGGGGTTTATCCAATTTTGATTAGGTAAAACTCGTGCTCTTGGTAATACATTAAGGAGGTATGGAGCTAGGGTCTATGAACAGGTCAAGTTAATTCCTCTATCTGATGGTGATTTAAGTGTGGCAGCACTATGGTGGACATATAATGAGGTATGCCTTGGGCTTGGATATGTTAGGGTCCTCTTTCAAATTGTTTAATTGAGCATAAAACTTAGAGAAAGTGGAGCTAATGGCTTGTGATTCCAAACATTTCTTTCCTCTTGATCTTGCATGCTATACGTGATTGGACTTGTGTAGCTTTGTACATCTGTAATCCGTTTGAATGAATAATTCCTCTGTGATCGATATGGGAGGGTTGGTCCATTTGTAATGGAAAAGGGAAACAAAGTAATTGCAAGGTACTCTGTAGGCACCATAACTGCTTAATCTCATTGAAGTCGTTATAGTGTATGTGGTTTCCTGGCGCTGTCCTACCATTCAGCATTCAACCGTTTTTGATGTTTTAATGATAAACAAAGTCCCCAGCAACCCATTTACCCATTTCCTCTGCGCTGGTTTGGCCAATGAGGAATCATTAGCACAAGCAACAATGAGCGGCTGTGACTGGCTGAGAATGTCTATCACAGTGCCATTGCAGGTTTGAATTGGTATGGCTACAAGGAAATGTGTAAACTTTACCTAATCCATAAGGCCAGTAGGGGAGATGCTATAGGAAGCCAACGACCCTCATTCAGTGTTAAACTGCTTGAAAACAGTTTAATACTGAATGGAGGAACAATGCCGTAGTACTCCAAGAAATATAACGAATTCCATAAGTCAAAATGGTTTTAGCTCCTTCAGTGTCCCTTTAAATATCTATAAGTTGTCAGATGTTAATATTTAGATTAAGGCAATAATATATTGCTATTCAAATTGTCAGAGTTTTGTATTTATTGGGCTGTGTATAGATTTGTATCAGTGAGTACAATGTCAAAAGATAGCATGCCAGTGTTTGTTGGACTATGTGTCCAGTTGGGTGCTTTTAAGGCAACCAGTCTTAGTGGTAGTATAACTCAAGTAGCGTCAGCGGAGTAATCCGTCCTACAGGTAACGATATAGTAACTTAAAATAAAAGGCATAATAAACATAATAAAACATAAAGTCCATCGTAATTAAATCTTGTGTTTTATCAACCGGTTAGTGTTCATGTGCCCAGTGCCCCCAGTTCACTTGTTCCCGGGGTATCGGCAGAGGCGGTCATGCGTTCCGTGCATTCTCCTTGCTGTTTCGGGGTCTGGTGCAGCAAGCCGAGGGTTTTCAAAAATTTGGAGGCTTCCTCAGGCGATGAGAGGACGTGTGTTGTCCCTGCGCGGGTGACTTCCATAGACCCTCCTGCTCCCCACTTGTAGGCTATGCCTGCGGCACGTAGCTGTGTTGCTGTTGGGCCGTATGATTTGCGCCACAGTAGTGTGGCCCTAGATAAGTCCTAATAGAAGGTTAGCTCTGTGCCTTCAAAGGGCAGTGGCGTTCGGTCTTTAAGCGCTGCCATAATATGGAGCTTGTCCTGAACCGTGACGCACCTTAAGATGACGTCTCGTGCTGCCGGTGTTTTCAGATGAGTGTATGTCGGGAGCCGGTAGATGCCGTCTATGGCGATTTTCTTTGCAGCTGCGTGGGGGAGTATGCTGGCTAGAAGACGCCTTACGTAATGAGGCAGTTCTTCTGCAGTGATTGCATTTGGAATTCCCCTGATTTTGATGTGCATTCTCCTTTGTCTGTCTTCTATGGTCGCCATTTTAAGTGCCATAAGTTTTTGGTGATGCTGTATAGTGAGGACTTGTTCATCTAGTGTTGTCAGGTGTGTTTTAACCTCCCCTACTTCTTGCTCTGTGGTAGTTACCCTATCTGTAACCAGTTGTACCTCTGTCTTGAGGAGGGCAGTGTCAGCTGCTAAAAGCTTGTGGATGTCAGCAAGCAGGAGTTTAAGGTCCCCCTTAGTGGCTGGTGCTGCATCTTCAGGGGATTCAGGCTGCTGTACCTGCGCTGGCCGTGTGGCCTGGGGGGTCTCCTGTCCCCTCCGCTCCTGGTGGGGAGCGTGAGCTGGCTCCTGTTCTCCGCCCGCGGGCATGGGAGCGGGGCGCGGTGGCGCCGGGCGTTGCAGCAGCGCGCCGATATCCCCTCCATCAGGTGCTGGTTTTTGGGATCTGCGTCCCATTGCAGGTATGAGCGCTGGCGTTTCAGTGGGTGAGGGGGGTGGTGGAGGTCCTACCCTCTCTGCTCGCGGCCGGAACAGAAATTCCTCCAGGTCCCAGATCGCCGGCGAGGTGTAGGCCCCGGTTTTGCGTTTCCGCTTGGGGAGCTTGTGGGGCTGCAAAAAAGGCATCTGCCGGTGCCTCTTGCCTTGCTGGTTCCGATTATGTGGGTTGTGGGGCTGGATGGGTGCCCGTTTTGCGGATTTTGCCTGGATTAAGTTGTAGGATCGGGAGAGATGGAAAATGGCGTCTGGTGCCGTGTGCTAGCAGGCTCCGCGCCCCCCTATTTCCCATTTTTTAACATTACCCATTGCTGTCTTCTCATCCACCCGTTATGCCTTTATTTTATTATGTGCTAATTTCATAACTTTCTATCATTTTGAATTTTTTCAAAAATTATAGTTTCCTAAAACTGCATTTGTGGGGTCGATAATTCTGTTATTATTTGGTATGTAGCAGAAGCTACCTGTAGCTCTTTGTGGGAATGGGGGTTTCATAGCAATTCAATTACACCAGCAGAATCCCATATGGTGACCAAGCAGTTCTGATTGTCCCCTAGCATCCAGCAGAGTCTGTCCCCTTCTGCTTCATAGCTATGCAATGCTCTGACAGCATATGGTACCGAGTCATGAATTCCCTTAGCATCCAGGGGACTCCATACCGTGACCTCATTGTGCATCGATTAAATAACATGTCATTTGTTGGTGATTAGTCCGGGTTGGCATTAATAGAATTACTGTTCTGGTCCCTGCGGGTTCATTGGGGATCTGAAAGACGTGGGAAGCCTCTATAACCTTGCTTCACTGCTGATAAAATCATTGTTTAAGATGTTTGGTGCTCCTGATAATACCGAATAATGCCCATATAATATTGTGTAATGAACACTTGTGGCCCTATGGGATAAAGGGGTTAAATAATCAACTCATTCACTGTGACAGGAGACTCGGAAGCACTGAGTTATGAGCCATGATGGCTGGTAAAAGACCTAGGGTTCTGCTTCACTGCAGATTATGGAATGAAAGCAAAGGCTATGTGTGAGATGAGATAACAAGACTGGGGGGATGGGGGGGGTATTTACTAAACAGTGATTAGTTGTTACTTGGGAAAAAAATCTAATTTCAAAATAGTGGGGGAAAAAATGTATTTGAACAATTTTTCAAGGACAGTTACCCACGACTCGTTCTTGTTGCATAAATTAATAATTATAGAAGAATGATCGACATAAGAGATATCAGGGATATGAGGGTACTAGTATAATCTTCTACTGGCCAAAGGGAGAATGGAAAATATAGTTCACAAAAATCAGCAGTAAAATGGGTAACTATCATTGATAGATAATGTGTCATAGTGCAAGTATTAACAAAACAGTGCATTTAGAATATTCATTTAGATGTTTTGGGGATGGACAGACAGATAGATAGATAGATAGATAGATAGATAGATAGATAGATAGATAGATAGATAGATAGATAGATAGATCTATTTCATATTGGCTATTTTGCTGCAGCGTGAAATTCCCTTGTCAATTTTCCATTGATACATAGTACGGTATTTTGTTTTTTGGATTTGTATATTTACTACTTGTTACAATTACATATATAATTTTTATATTTTAAAGAGAGATAATTTAGTGGTAAAGAAAACTATCTGTAGCATCCTAGAGTTACATTATTGATTCCTATCAAGGCCAACTTAGTCTAAGAAAATACAAAAATTAAAGGCCAACTTAGTCTAAGAAAATATAAAAATTAATTCAATTGACATTTTTATTTATTTTTTATTGTATTTTTTTATTTACGATAAGGACCGGTTACTGACAAACAGAGTTTTCAATAAAAGAAAGTGTTTTTTTTTTTTATTGTAATTTATTTTCATTTTGGCTCTTCTTGTGTAAACTTGCAAAACCATGTCATGTCTGTATTTGGAAGTGTAAATAGCATTGTGTTCTTAAATCTATTATCCCCTGTGGATCTGCATAATTAGCAACTTGTATCAACACACTAGCCAGCATTTGCTGTAACTCAGCAGGTCAGAGTCAGCTGTAACTATTGCGAGCTGTGTTTTAACTCTTCACTCCCCAAATCACTCAAAGGTTCTTTCATGCCCTTTTTTTTCTTTTGCCTTTGTCCACTCAAACCCATGGAAACAGTGATGTAGATACTAAAGAAAAGACAGCCACAATGGAATGATAGCACCCAATCATAAATTGAAGTCAGTTGTTTTAATTTTATTTTTATGCGTATTTCACAGATATATACATATCAGTATTAACAAAACTTCTTATTCAGCATATATAGTACAATTAGCATGGTACAACATATATAATCATAATAATAGTAATAATATCAACATATTTAACACGGAAACGTCCTAGCATGTAGCTAGTTTTAAATTCAGTGTAGATATTACCGGTATCACCCAATTTATCAAAGCACTCCAAACACCATAACCACTACATGTCGGTGAAGGTGTTTATGCGCAATAGTAAAAACCCTAGCCATTTTAGAATGGTTTGACTTCTTAACTTTGGTCTGCTGGGTGACGCTTCCCACCACCACTTCCATCTCACGAAAGGATAAAAGACTAAGTTGGCCTTGATAGGAATCAATAATGTAACTCTGGGATGCTACAGATAGTTTTCTTTACCACTAAATTATCTCTCTGAAAATATTAACAGAATGTGTTTTAGCTTTAAAAAGGGAAGACAAACAACATTAAAACTATAATCAGAGGGCGGGCCCTGACCGCTGAGACGAGTGGATGCATAATAGAGCTTCTCCTGCAGGCATTTTCCCCGGAATAAGAGCCTTTAACGAAACGCAAACCAGTCCAACAAGCACCCAACAGAAAGGCAAAACCGGGGGGCTACATTTCGATACCAAACATGCAGCTCAACAAGCAGGAACTACCGAGGCAAAACCCAAGGCCCACCACGTGGTAGGCACGGGGAAGATGGCCGCTTCCCTGTCGCCTCCAACTACTTAAATCTTGTATATAGACTCTCGTGTTCCCCCTCCTACGGACCAGTGAAGGTTATCCCGGTCCCAGGAGGGCCCCTTTCAGAGATTGTGGCAGCAACCCAAGCCGAGGCATGCTGATACCAAAATGGCAGAGACCGTCACAGGGCCCCCCCGGCTAAATGCCACCTCTAAATGCAATACACATAAATCCAGTAAGGACAATTCTAGAGGTTGGGGGTAAGTACTCAAATAGCTGGGCAAATTTAACAAAGGAGTGTCCACTCACTGCAGAATATAATGAACGGGAACATGGCGATACTAACAGGGTTATCCGCTGAAGTAAATATAAGTAAACATTATTCAAGTAAATTTCAAATTTAAGGCCAGAGTAGCCATACTTAAAGCATAGATGACGTAGTGAATGTTTCAGCTTTGGCTACTTTGACCTTAGATTTGAAATTCACTTGCAATTCACTATGAATTCTCACTTTAGTAAATAACTCTGTAGGTACTGGTTACGATGCAAGTTCTAAAAGTCAGGTGCCCACAGCCACTGTAGTAGCCTGTGCATGAACAGCAGGGATAAAGGATGTTATAATGTCAGTTAGAAAGCACAGTCTGCTCTTTAGACAGTTTTGGACCCAGATGGGAGACCGAGCTGTTTGTATAAAGAGTCTGCATCGACCAGAGACATCACTTGACTGTCCGAAAACAAGGTAGATTGTCCATCGGTATATCACATTGTTGGTTAGTCAAAGATGTGTGAGATCTGTGTGTTGCATAATAAATTCAGATAATAAGTCATTTTCCCAGCGTTAAATCAGAAGACTTGGTAAATAATCTGCAAATGTGATGTGATTATTCCAGTTTATCAGAAAGGCTACCTCCTCTTCTCTTTAATAATATTTATCAGTAGGTAACTCAGTTGTTTGGCTTTTTAAGAGTCAGGACTGCCTTGTTCTAGTGCTTTTTGTCAGTTATCAAGTCACTTTGTGTTTGTCTCCAGTAGTCTCTCCTCAATGAACTGTGAAATATCAACAACTATATAATCTGGTCATGGAATTCTTAAATAAGGGTTAGCCTCTTACTCTTTTGAAGAAAGAAAGAGATTTTGTTATTTCCCTTAATAGACAGGACATCCTAAACAGGAACTATGGAAAAAGGGGATGAGCTTTCTAATAGGATGCCCTTTGTGAGCAAATAAAGTAATTGAGTGATGGTATTGCACACACATTGCGTAAATTTGGGGGGATTTTACAAAAGCCCTGTCGCAATGTTGAAAACCGCTCCTTTTTTCCTCCTATAAGTATGAAAGGAAAATTAAAGATATGCTTATTTCAAAATCGGAAGGGCTTTAAATTAGGGTTTTTTCACCTTCTTTTGGATCAACAGCAAAAAAAAAAACAAATATGAGGAAGGGTGAACTTGATGGACACATGTCTCTTTTCAGCCTATGTAACTATGTAACTACGTAATAACTATTAAAGCTGATGTGGGCCCTTAAACAAAAACAAAAAAAAACACTGAGCACTTTGGGAAAGATAACAACGCTATTTAACAACTTTTAATTCAGTTCATTGACCATAGGTGGGTGGGGTGGAAACAGATGACTTAAGCAAAAGGAGAAATATTGAATATTTCTTGTGTGGGTAATTACAGAGCCTCATTTTGTAAACATATATAGATGATGAGGCCTATGTGACAAAAATGTTGTGATTTTATGTTGAGAGTTATGTTCTAAGAAAATTAGTGTCCAACAAGAGGGCTTAACAGTTCCTTTGAGAGGACACACCAGTGGAGGAGTTCTTTGCCTTGTGAATGGAGACATATAATTTGTTTGTAGCTGCCACTTTCTGTCAGAGGTCCACTAAACACAATTCAGAGGATCCCTTTTGTGACAGGTACTAATACCCTATATCAGGCAGGCAGTGTTAAGGTAGGTGAGATATCTAGTGTTGCCTCCTCCTCCAGGTCTGAAGATTTCCTAGAGTGTCAAATGAATTTTCAGCCAGTGGCACCATGTTGGACATCGGAGCATTTTGCGTTCGTCACAGTATCTCTTAATTTTCAAAGTGCTAGATAGATTTTCCTGCTTATACCTTTTATTTATTCTTAGTCAACCCGAATGCATGTGATATCTAGAAATATATGTCATGACTAGTTGTAACTCCATAGACAGGCTTTTTTCAGGATATGAACTTGCAGGTGAATCCATGTGTGAGGTTATCAAAACACATTTTAGGTGAATCCATAATATAAACAAAAGATAGAAAACAGGAACAGAGAATTATTTTGTCCCAAACAGATACACTTGGGTGGTAAGTTATCCACAAATTGTACTGTCCACAATTTCTTTTTGTGTCTGATTTTGCAAATGAAAATGTTTAAGAATGTCTGATAAATTCAAGCACTGTGGTGTGATCGTTCTATATAGATGCATAATTACAGTATATACATGGAAATGTAGCTTTGCTGTATGCACTTTTATTGCTCAGAAACCAGGAGAACTGAGAGGCCTGTGGGTACAGAGAGAGGGTAGTTCCTCAAAGTTATAGGAGGGTGCAGGTAAGCAATCAAGGAATCAAGGAAAAGTGAACTTTGGGAGAAAGGAAAGCTCCTGGAAGCATAAGAAAGACCAAACTGGAAATTAATAAATGTTCTCTAGAATATAACTGGGTAACTTGTTAGCAGAAGAGAAGGGTGCACTGCATGGCACAGCTTACTTAGGGGAGTTCAAGAAAACGTTACAGTATATGTTCCATTGAAATGGGATGGCCCTTCTGAAATGGAAGAGTGTGCTGGGAGCCAAACATTAAACTAAATGATTGTCTATAAATAGATATGAAAGTTGTATTGTGCACTATTTGAGGTTCGGGGATTCGCAGGCCCACATCCAGGGCTTCATCCCCTAAGACCATACCAGTGTGTTACTTTAAGAAACGTAGTTATTTTTAGTTAGAAACCTCTAGCTGTAGGCATTAATCATAACATTATGCTTCCATCACGCATTACAAAATTTAAGAATACTTAATTTCCCTATTGATGTTCTCCATATGTATGCAATTCGTTATAGTGACATTTTATTTATTATCTAGAATATAAATATATATAAAATATATCCAGAGTGGCTCATCCTCCTGCTGCTGCTAATGCCAAAGGAAATGAGATAGCAAGATAATTACTTACTACTTACAATTTCACAAAATATAAAAAAAATAATAAAAAGGCAAACAGTATAGTATAATTTATGGTAAATATGTTTTGTGAAATTTAAGTGAACATTTTGTCCATATTAACTATTTTAAGTTTCACTATTTTTAGTATCATGTCTCAAACATAATGTTCTTAATTGTACACATTTAGATGTTTAATTGTTGTGTAAATTATGATACATCTCTAGGCCTCAGTAGCTAATCTTGCATAATTGTATATTATTGTAGACTTCAATATAGAATAAATTCCATTTCACCCTAAATATTCATTTATTATGATACATTTTTTTAGTGGACTGACAGAATATTGAAATGACAAGCTTTTTCAAAGAATTATATGTGTCATTTTTGCACAAAAGTGCTTTAGATTTGAGAAAGAGACATCCCAAAAGCTTGTCATTTCAATATTCTGTTAGTCTAATAAAAAACGTATCACAAAATACAAATTTCATCTGTTATTTAAAGGTAGTCAATACATTGTTAAACACAGATCTGTACACATCAGTCAAGTCATAATATGTGCTTTTCCCACAGAAATCTAAAATGTGCAGTCATGTTACTACCGCAAAGGATTCTGGGTGGGCATATGCAAATTAGTTTAACAAAGAATCACCTTTTTTAAATGCTCACCCAGAATCCTTTGTGGTAGTATCATAACTACAAATTTAAGATTTCTGTGGGGAAAGCAAGTCTTATGACTTGACTGGTTTGAACAGATCTGTGTTTAACAATGTATTGCCTACCTACTGACTTCAGGTGGAAGGGGTTTTCAATCACTGTTTTCCCACCATAACTTTCTTGGTTTGTGCTCCGCAAGTAATGCCAAGCCTCCATAGCAAGCCGGTAACCAATCTCATGCTAATGAGTTGCATTAACAATGAAACAGCTGCCCATGAGTGGTTAACTGGCTTTGCGTCTCTTCCTGACTTGTATATTGTTGTATACAGCAATCATAAAATGGAATAAATAGGCCAAAAAGTTAATCTTTGTTGAACTAATTTGCATATGCCCACCCAGAATCCCTTGCAGAAGTAGCATTACTGCAAATTTTAGATTCTGTGGGAAAATTAAGAAGCATATTTGAGGAATCTGACTTAAAGGGACTTGCTGAAAAATGTTATGTTTCCTCTTTTTTTTTATTTTGCTTGCAAAGACTTCTCATTGAGCTGCACTGGGAAGTCTGTGATTGGTCAGCCACAGAATGTCTGGGCTGGTTTAGAAGGGGAGGATTTACAAAGGCAGCAGACAAGAGATCTACAGATTTTGCGAGTTGTTTTTAGATATACCCCAGAAGAAAAATGCCTTCATAAAGCAATGCAAGTATTCAGTGGGGTACATCTACCAAACAGTGATTTTTTATTTATTTTGTATTTGGGCAGTGGAGTGTCCCTTTAAATGCAATATAGATACTTTTATTGAAGTCCTTCAAGTCAAAGCTGCTAGCTCCAGAGTATTAAAGGGACACTATAGCAACTACCTATTACAATTAATGTAGCGGTTTTGATGTCTATAGCATGTCCCTGCAGGCTTTTTATTGTACACACTGACTTGTCAGAGAAAAGGCAGTGTTTGCATTGCTGCCTAGTAACACCTCTAGTGCCAGTCACTCAGACGGCTACTAGAGGTGCTTCCTCAGTTAGTGCTGCACAGTGTCAAGCACTGATGCTCAGCGTCTCCACGCTCTGCATGGAGAAAATGAATGCTCCCCATAGAAATACACTGATTCAATGCATCTCAATGAGGAGATGCTGACTGGCGCAGAGCAACGTTTGTGCCACGCATGCAAAATAGCCTCCCAATACTTTGCTATGAGAAATGTAATGATCTCAGTGGTTTTCCCACCATAGTGTCAGGAATGCATGTTTATGTTCCTGACACTGTACTGCCCCTTTAACTGCTGTGGAGACTGGAGAGCAAAGCTGTTTGATATGTATATTTGAAACAACTATAGGCAACAAATGTTTGCATTGTTTCATGCAGTTACCATATTTGGGCATTGCAATATTCTAAAGAGGTATTCTGAAGAGATCGTTTTACATAATGTAAAAGCCCTCACTGTAAGAATGTCAAATAATTGTAACACTGTTGTTTCAATAAATACATCAAATAGTGAAGTGAAGAATTATAGATTTAGTATCCCTATTATATTTTCTCTTCATGCCAGGATTCATTTTAATTCATCATCACCTAGAAACCAGGCACAAATTATGTTTAAATGTGCAAATTGCACACTATGCGCTCACTACCATTATCATGTATTTACTTATTGCTTCTCTTGTTAATTTTGCCTCCTTCTCTTTTCACATGGGTGTAATTGTACAAAGCAGTATTGAAAGAAAATAACATTCTTTTGTCATTATTTTTAATGCATTGTGTATTTGTAGTTGCATTAGTTATTTTCATTGTAACTAATTATTTTATGCACATGTATCAAATCTACTATCATTGCCATATCGCTAGACTGTAAGTTCATTCGAACAGTGTCATCAACCTATTGTTCCTGTAACATTTTGGAATTTTTTCATGTATTGTTAAATTTCCCCCTTATATAATATTGTATAGCAAAGGCTAACACGGACCACATAAACAAGGCCGAAGTTTATGTGGGCCGCAAAAAAAAAAAAGAAAGTGTGTAACCTAGATCCACACTAAACTAAAATTACTTGTATAATTCTCATGCAAACAATATACAATCCTGGGTACATATATTTAATTTACTCAAAAGCTTCAAATCAAGTTACGTACCTTGCCCCCCCAATCTAATACACGGCCCCTCCTCCCTCCCCCTATCTAATACACTAACCCTCCTCCCTCCACTCTAATTTAACACACTGCCCCCACTCCCATTACTCTAATACAATGCCCCCTCTGCCCCCTAATACACTGCTCCATCCTCTACCCCAATTTAATACACTGCCTTCTCCCTCCCTTCCCCCAATTTAACACACTGCCCCCTCCCACCAGTTTAACACACTGCGCCCTCCCACCACTCTAATAAACTGTTCCATCCCCTCCCCCAATTTAACACACTGCCCCCTCCCACCAGTTTAACACACTGCGCCCTCCCACCACTCTAATTATTATTATTATTATTATTATTAATATTATTGACATTTATATAGCGCCAACAGACTCCGTAGCGCTTAATAATCTACTCCATCACCTCACCCAATTTAATACAATGCCCTCCCCCTCCCATCCCCCAATTTAACACACTGCCCCCTCCCACCAATTTAACACACTGTGCCCTCCCACCACTCTAATAAACTGCTCCATCCCCTCCCCCAATTTAATACAATGCCCTCCCCTCCCTTCCCCAATTTAACACACTGCCCCCTCCCACCTATTTAACAAACTTCCCGCTCCCACCACTCTAATACACTGCTCCA
Organism: Pelobates fuscus; assembly: GCF_036172605.1. Classification (NCBI taxonomy): domain Eukaryota; kingdom Metazoa; phylum Chordata; class Amphibia; order Anura; family Pelobatidae; genus Pelobates; species Pelobates fuscus. Next base: position 97,321,648 of record NC_086323.1, on the reverse strand, counting down.
CCTCCCTCCCCAGCCAGCCACTCTGCGCACTGTCATGCCACCGTGCAGCCGTTGGATATGACTCCTGTGTGGAAGAATGTTTTGCTCTGTTGCGGCCGCCGGTCAATCGCAGGAGCATGCGAATGGCCACAGCATGTAGGAGGGCCGCAGCAGGCAGCCTACCAGGAAACTTCCCGGTATCCAGGTAGGCCAGTCCGGACCTGGGCACAATTATGGGCCGCATGTTTAACATGCTTGTTGTATAGCACTACAGAATAAGTTGTCGCTATATAAATGTCAAAAATAGTAATAATAATTATAATAGTGTTCTATTCGAGATGCTTTGACATATCTACCTTATGCTGCTTTACAGTCAGTATGTGTCAATCTGTGGTAATAATGACAAAAATGACTGTAATTTTTATTTATAAAGCATTAACTAATTCCGCAGCGCTGTACAATATGTGGACTAACAGGCAAGTATTTGTAACCAGACGAGTTGGATGCACAGTAACTGAGGGTGTTGAGGCTCAAACAGGCTTACATTCTACATGCATGTAAACGTGTTTGTTCTAAATTCAATATTGCTGTCTAGTAAGTGCTCCAATGTTGCTCTCTGTACACAAAGCATTCTCCAGACCGTAACTAAGGCACTAACTTAATAAGCAAATGTAAAGTTGTTGATTAGCTGGTTGGTACAAATGTCCAAGCCTCTCTGGCTCACAAAAGCCTTCATAACTCAAATTAGTGACAACGGACATTCCCATTAGATCAGACTCCCATACCAGTCCTGAGACTTTCATCATGTGGGACATATGAAGACAGGTTGACAGTTAGTCTGCAGGAGCCAGACATTGCTATAATAAAGATGTAGGCCTCACCCAGGCCCCGGGAGTAAACCAGGAACTAAGAAGTTCAAAAGAAACTCACTAAGCCAGATCTGGGAACAGAGGCAATAGCCCCCTGATAATGAAATTCCAATAATGCTTTCATCACAAGCTGGCAATTCACGTTACATAAGGATAGATAGATAGATAGATAGATAGAGCGATAGAGAGAGAGAGAGAGAGAGAGAGAGAGAGAGAGAGAGAGAGAGAGAGATAAATAGATAAAACTGTGAGATTCTAAAGGTTGCCATTTTCATATTCCTACCCACTACACTTTGCTGAAGTACAGATACTGTGTACTGTGGGATTCAGAGCGGGAAAAAATGGTCTGCTAAAATGTCCGGGATGGATTTATTGTAGCTCTATTAATCTTTATGTACATCCAGAAGATTTCTTTATGATAATGTGCCATAACTAATGTTGCTATTAAATAGATAGATAGATAGATAGACAGATAGATAGATAGATAGATAGATAGATAGATAGAATTTGCAAGGGATTAACTCAGTTTGGACAAACTTAGATATGATTGCACTACATGTCTCATTGCAAGTGTGCTTTTCACAAAAACAAAAATGTGTCATGTGTTCCCCTGGTTTTTCAAGCCTTTTATGGCCCCTGCTCCGGGTTAATGTATACCTCTATCATCTGACAAATGAGTTTTGAGGCTTTTAACTCTACCAATTCCCGGGTAGAAGAGCCATGCAAATATTTGTAAAAAAAAAATTACAAATTGGCTCCCGAAAAAAAAGGTTTCAGGTGCTGAATAGATACCATTTTCAACACTGATCCCATTAATCAAATGAATAATCCACATAGTGACTCAGCAACACCACGAGAAAATATTCTCAAGTGATTCGTAATTCCCCTATCAACGGTAGATCTGGCAAGTTTTGACCAAAATAGTTTTTGTCAAGCCCGAAGGACCCTTGAAGAAGAGCTGTGTTGCCCTGTGGCATGATATATTTTAAAGCACCGAAAGAGTGGATCTTAGCTTGGACATGGTAAAGAATATCATTACTGGCCACTCTTATGTTTGAGGGTTAAATTCTTAGACCTTTTTTGTTGGCGTATATGCGAAAGATGACTTGGAGATGTTATTTACCAGACTGAGTCTTTCCACATTGGTTTAATCATTTACAAGTGATTTCTGTGGTTTTATCAGCTTTCTTGATCTTGATCTTTTTTTTGTTTGTTTGTTTTTTAATGTATTTTCCACTTTTCTCCAGCTTAGTTTGAGTCAAGGTTTTTTATATGTGTGTAGGTCGTGACCTCTTTTAATGGCCCATAATATTGATCTAGCACAGTGTTTCAAAGGATATTGTTTTCTGACCACACAGGTTTTGACTCCAGGGCATATGGCGTAACATGGCGGCAGATTAGCAGAGAACGAAGGGCAGAAGCAAAAAGCATCATCAGAATCCCACTGCTGTGGCATTCCTGGGGCATCGGATGTAGCGAGTACCTCCTTCACATCTTGGCATGACCTGTGTAAGCATGGGTCTATCTTGTCTGCAGTACCTGTTGCTTGTTTAGGGAATTGATGACTAACCTTAGTTAAATTGCTGTTCTGTTTTTGAAACACCAAATCTAATGTGATATCTGGCACCTGCATGTTTTGCAGTTCAGTCAGGGAGAGAGAGCAGCATAATACGTTGAAAGAAATTCATATAATGTGAAAAATAAAGACCCTATGGGAAGTATTTTAACAGTTTTTTAAAAAACCTTTTCTGGTCTATGCGTGGTGTTACTAGGAGCAGACAAACAAAAGGGGTAATAAGCCTTTCATGTAGGGACACTTCAGTCCATGTTCCCATTAACTTATTAGGAACATATAAAGTATAGGATTGACAGTGCTTGGTGAATGACCAATCCAATAAATTTTGCACAGATCCATTTCAGAGATAAAGAGGCCAGTACAGCCTGTGTCCTCTATAGTAACATTTCTCAAGTTCTGATGATTTGAGGAGGGGGGCAACAGGGCTCATGCTACTCTTGAGTGTAAAAAGAAAGTAATGGTTGGAGCATCCGCTGGCAGCAGAAGGGCTATGACATCATATCCACACTATCCACTATAAGCCCTGTGCAATAGGAGAATACTGCGAGCTCCAAGCAGTGACACCCAGCCAGCAATGCATGTAGCCTATCACTGCCATTTGTCCAATACCTGCACTACCAGTGGTAAGGGGTATTGAGATTTGTAAGTTTATACCTGTATAGTCTGTAAATGGTGCAGGTCAGGGATGGGACCACAAAACTATATTGATTACATTCATTCTTTGCCACTATATCTTGTCGTGCTCCTTCCAAATTTAGGCCCAGGATCTGCCCTTGCTCGCAAGACAACCCTCCAGAATATAGGAAGTACATGCTTATGCTCAGATAGATACATAGATAGTATCTGGATCAATGACTTCCTGAGACAGCTGGTTTCTGAGCCATTACTCCAAAGGTGACCTTTTCATTTAGGTAGTTTACCCACTTGACCTAAACTCAAATGCACTGGCTCAATTATTCACATATTATAAGTAAATAGGCCTAGCATGGGGGATACAATTCTACAATCCTGGGTGTCAGACATTTAGCACATTATTAAAAAAAAATAGAGATATGTTTAGGCCAGCACCATTAAATTGTGCCTGCCAGCTCTGTATCGAGGAATGCTGTCCCTAATTTAATGGGGATGTTCCATAAACATTCAAGAGCTTATAAGAGGACCAAATGATATTAAATTAACAATTCAAACAGAAAAAAATATTTTGGAGCAAGGTGGCAGCCTTAATAGAACCATTAAAAATTTAATCCAGGGATCGATAATTCAGTTGGAGTGCAATAGTCTAGGGACTAGCTTTATTATAAGCCAAAGTGTTGGCTGTAACAATGGTAGACCACAAAAAAAACTTTTTCCCTGTGGAGTAGGACTTTTTTTTAGCCCATTTAATATGCAGACTGGTCTATCAGCATGCTATATCTCTATCTGCTGTGAGCATAACAATATAATATTAAAAATTTAGCTTTTCTTCATTTCTATGTCAAAAACCATTCCCCAGATACTGCAAAAAGGCTCACAAAGCTTATTTGCCAGCCCTGCAGATACTAAGGATAATTTGATGGGTGGAGATGCACATAAATAGGCCATTCTTTTGTCCCCATTATTTTGGTAACAGATGCTAAAAGCCTCATTGCAGGTGAGCTACAGGTGAGCAAACTGTATAGCTTGGCAGCCAGGGAAGCCACTTCATTTCGTCTAACAAGCCTTTTCCTTGTCAAGGTTTTAGGCCACTGAACTTCTAGGATTACATCAATGTGAAAGGAGCATGCTTTTCTTAACGTTTAAAAAGGATCCACAATAACAGGGCCGCATTTTACCCAGAGTTTCTCATTTACATATGTGAATTTTCACTTTATTTTTTCTATCTCTTTTTTTTTTTTTTTTTCTCCTTGCCACATTACTACCCTCTGGAGCTGTTTGTGTGTTAAAAAGAAAAAGAGTGGGTTTGTTCTGCTTTAAAGAGCTTAGAAAGAGAGATAAATTTGTCTCTTCTTAGCCTAATTATTCTGTTCAGTTCTGGGCAAGCCGCCCAATACAACCACAAGACTCCTCGTTAGGTACAGTTCAGCTGAGCCAGAGAACAGCAATAGCACTTGCCCCAAACAACGCCATTAGGACGTCTGTTTAACTGTCTGATATATAACATACAGGCACACATTCGAATTTAGCATTCCCTAATAATAAAAGGTCAGACAACCTGCTATTGCCCACATAATGATGTATTAATACATCACAATATCTGGTTTCATATCCTCCTTAATTTACACAAGTATCTTCATTTATGTGTTATTTTTCAACAGGATGCTAACATAATTAATTAATATAGAATCCCCTTTGTCATTTAGACATCATCAATCAATTGTAAATTTTAATATTTAGCACAGAAGCTTACTGTTATTAACAGGTCCAAAAGAACTTCCTCATTCCTATTATTTTTTTAAGTAGCCCTTTCCTTTAAACCATCCTCCTAACAAAGCAGAATGTTATATATGAGTTTTTTGAGGTTTTTTTTGTATAGGCCAGAATGTTCATGAGGTCCTACAGAAGGTAAACATGTGCTTTAGTAGTGGCAGAGCATCCGCTACATCTCTGATTGCAGCTAAGGGCAATACACTAATGGTTGCACTGCTACCCAAAAGTAAGAAAACTATTGATAACATCAAAAACATTGTAATGAGGAAGGACGTACACTGTTTTTCTTGATGCGTAACTCTGTCTCCCACACACTTGAATGCTTGCAAAATGCATCTAACTGCTTTCTTTCCTGTTTGTTTTTGTTTATTATTTTTTTATTTTATTTTTTTTAATTCTTTATTTTCTGTGTGCATGGAATAACAAAACATCTTACATTGCCACAACAGCATTAGTAAGTAAAGCAAGAACATAGAAGGTCACATTTGTGGCTTTGAGATAACGGCACATTTTTTAAATTATTATTACAAAAAGCAAGGATGTTACGCTATCGCAGTGTAATTTAACTCGGTTTACAAACTTGAGGGTGCTGTGATAGCTGGCATTTAAGTTAGGTCAGATCATAAGGTCAAAGTCAAACAATACATTCAACTGGTGCGCTGACTGCAGCGTTGAGTGCAAGCTTAAAGATTAGCATAATGTTATAAGTAAATGCAAGCAAAACATAACTGCAACTGGTGCACTGAGACTAGGTGTATGTGGACATTGAATAGTCAGAGACAGGGTGTCCCTGGGTGTGTGAGGTCTGCTCTGGCTGGCATGTATCTAAGTGATGGTTTACGTCATGTGGAAAGTTATTCGTTTGGTGACAGGAAGTGGTAACTAGTAGCATGCATTATGTAACTGATTCCCTGCATTATTTATAAAATTAAGTTTGGACCTCAGAGTAGTAGTGGTTACAACAAAAACAGAACTGAAACTACATGATTATCAAGGCAATATCAGTGTGCTGAATAACAGAGTATAAGTAATTAGTCCAGGTGCTGTCTCGGACCGGTTGAATACTGTCCTAAGCCTATGTCCGTGGCAACCAGGCTGGGTGAAGATTATGTAGCAGGGTCCTGGTCGGATAGTAAGCTTTTCGGACTGTCATCGGGTGTGTCGTGGAGTACAGGCAATTTTAGACAGAGTCCCGCATTTGTGGGTCACCCAAATGCCCACTCTTACCACAATGGTCCCGCTGCTAGTCCCAAGTCCAGTTATTCGAACGGGTCCAGCAGAACAAACCTCCCAGATCTTGCCTCTTGGTGTTCGTTGGGCTCCATTCTTTATGGGTACCGCCTGTACTCTTTACATGTCGCGAGCAGTCCTGTAGGCTGTTCAGCCTATGCCCTGTAGTGGGAAGCTGTAGGCGTACGGGTGTCTGTCTCCCCTGCGTACCCGTGTTTCGAGGGTTGCGGCCTGCAGCTGTGCATCTCGCTGGTTCTTTCCCGAGGCCCATATGATTTGTTCTCCGTTCCGGCGAGTCTCGCTGTAGTGGGCTGGTGCTCGGGGGTTGGTGTGTTTGGCAGGGTGGTCTGAGGTTCCCGTGGTCTTCGTGTGATGGACCGATTGGGTGCATTGTTTGGTCCCGCTTTGGCGTGTCTGGGGGTCAGTGCTGTTGGACGTGGGGCATGTCATCTTTGTTCGCCCCCTTGTTAGTTGGCGCCGTCTACTTCGGGAGGCCGCTCTGGTGGTTCTTGGCGGGAATCCACACAGGTGTCGCCGGATTACCGGGCGAATCCATGCTGCTGCGATTCTCCTTGCCAGCCTTAAGGCCCGACCCCTGTCCCGGAGCCTCTCCCAGATGATTGCACAGAGCTGGCCAAAAAAGTCCAAGGTATGTATGGGTGGCTTGATGAGAATACTTTGCGTCGCCATCTTACTAGTGCTCTGTCGTCTCTCCGCAGTTTTTGTCGCTTGTTCTCTTCGCTTTACTGGGGTGGTCGCCCCCAGTGTGGACCGGGATATCCCCCGCCGGTCCAGAGGGGGGGGTAGCAGGGCAGTGGTTGAAGCATGCTTGCGAGCGGTTCCCGTGCCGGGCGATCGGCCGCCTCCCCCAGGCTTTGGGCTCCGCTCTATTTGAGGCCTCGTGGTCGGTTGCAGCGCTTGTGACCTGATTTTAGTCGGGACAGGTATCTGCATGATCTGTGCAGTGTCCCGCATTCTTTTCCGGGCACCTTGTGCTGCTGACATTGCTTGGTTGTCTTAGATTATCGTTTTTGTGCCTGTTAGTGCTGGAGCTTTTAGTAAGCGCGTCCGGCCATCTTGGCAGTCAGGCCCCGCCCCCCGTTTATTATTTTTTTTACATGGTAATATTTCTGATTTGTATTGTACTCTTTATAAGTATACAATAAAGCTGAATATTTTTTCTTGAAAGAACACATGTGGAGTTTTTAATATCAGCTTCTGACGAGGCCTAAAGTAGACCCAAACGATTGTTTGGAGTTGCTGTATCTTTTGTTCATGGCGGATAGAAGAGAAGGGGTGAAGCATAAGATGGAATTGGTGATGACATATAAGTAAAGTCTCTAATCACATTAACAATGGAATATGGTGTACATTTGGACATAGTGTATAGAGATGATAATATGAAAGGGATCTTGACCAGCAAAACATTACTTCCCCCAACTGAGATTGCTCCTGCATAGGCCCAGTCTTAAAAAAAAGAGACCAGGTTGTCTCTGGATGAGAAGGTGTTGGGAACACCATCTTTAGGAATGTACAAACAATGATCCCAGAATTATCTCAGTCTATTGGTCTTCAAAATGTTTGTGATATGGCTAAACTGTATCACTGCAGCCGCATAGCACATGGTACAATGTGATTTAAATGGACCCACTGGTGGTTAGAAGTTCTTTGCACACTCCTTAAACAGGTCTTGTAATGTACCAAGAGGCCTCTAGTAATGCCTTGCTTTGTTGCTGTGTAGACTCAAAAAGCCCTTGTAATCAGATTGACCTTTGAAAGCTGACAGAGATAAAATGTAGATCAGTTTTTTGACAAATTAACTAATGCCACCCTTATCCTAATATTTTGCTTCCAGTGATTTGTCTCTAGGTTCATGGCAGCTCTAGTACTGGTAAGTCTTTTATATTGTTGTTGTAAAGTAGTAAATTGTACGACTGGTACATCCTAGTTGGATGATGGCCATTCTTATCTTCACTGCCATTATTTGGGTATACAGTATAACATTTTGTTCTGGATTTATGTTTTTCTCCACCCAATCTCTGCTGAGGCAGAAGGGAGCTTTGTTTGTGGATCAGTTTAGGGGTCAACAGTTCTGGTTTGACTCCTTCCAGATGTTTTTTCCTCACAAACTTGCTCATGTCCAGGTAAAACCACAGAGGGTCCCAGTTGTAAGGGATGAAGCTGTCTCACTCTGCCCAGCAAAGCCCCCTTCAAGAATAGGCAGGATGAGAAAAAGAGACATGGAACTCCTAGCTAAGTTGATTGCATTGTTTCTCAGGTTCTTGCACACACAGTTGCATACAAAGAATGTCCATAGGTAGGAATGTCCATTACTCCCTTGCCTCCCTTTTGGCGTTCCTTGTACATAACAGAGTGCTTCATTCTGTCCATCCCAGGTGAAGTGAAAAAACTGCCCTTGTGATGCCTCAGAAAAGAGACTGCAAGAATTACATTCTGCAGCACCAGTTTCTTTCCTAGTTGATAGCTAAGGCTCCACAATGTTGGTCCACTTTTTTCAGTCTCTGGCCCCAGTACTTTAGAGCAGTGCCTTCTCCTCGAACCCAGATCCCCAGGATCTTGATGAGTTTGGTTTAATAGAAAAATGGAGAGAGTCTAAAGATACATCCCAAAAATCATAGTCTCTGACTTGCTCCTGACACTCTATGAAGTTGTCACAGGTGTTCCTGACTACTCTCCCTGCTGGAATTGGTGACTTTGTCCATGTATATTAAGCACTTTATCTGTTTCCCTCTGAAACCTGTTGCGGCTATCTCTCTATTCTCTGGATTCCATCTGATGCAAATAGCTCTATGCAATAGACACAAAGTAGGAGTGACAGAGGGCAGCCTTTTCTGACCCCTGAACAAAACAGGAATGGGTCAGCTTTCTAGACATTCACCAGTGCAGTACCAAGGATACCATGATACATCAGGTTTACACAGAAACAGAACACCTCGCTCAATCCGATTCTGTGTAGAGCCCTGTTCATAAACTAATAAGACGCATGGGCACCACACGGATCTGGCGGTCCTTGATGCACTGCAAGGCAAACAAGGCATTTGCCTTGGGTGGCACTTTCCAGGGGGTGGCAAACAACGCTGCCCCAAATGCCCAGGCTAATGCCTTGTTAGCCCCGGGGCAGGCGGTTAGCTGAGCTCCAGGTGGGCGGCGAGGGAGCGCTGATTTCTGACATCATATTCCGGCTCCCGGCATCACTCTGTGGCACAAGGGAGATGAGCAGGGAGAGCACAGAAATCAATGCTTGCTCACCAACCGCCTGCACGCCTGCTATAACAGCCCGGCCAGCAGCCCCACTGGACCCCAGATAAGAACTCCACCCAGTTCTCCTAAAGGTAGGGAGGCTGTGTGGATTTAAATTAAAATTTAACAAAAATTATCTGTGACTGTTGGGTGTTGGGGGGGAGGGGATGTGTGTGCGTGTGTGTATGTATGTCTGTCAGTGTGTGTATCTGTCAGTGTGTCTGTCAGTGAATGTGTGTATGTCTGTCAGTGTGTGTCTGTGACTGAGTGAGTGAGTGAGTGCGTGTGTCTGTGAGTGAATGTCTGTCAGTGTGTGTCTGAGGGATTGTGTGTGTCTGTGAGTGAGTGGTTGTGTGAATGTCTGTCAGTGTGTGTCTGTGAGGGAGCCTGTGTGTCTGAGGGACTGTGTGTGTCTGTCAGTGTGTGTCTGTGAGTAGTGAGTGAGTGAGTGAGTGAGTGTGTGTCTGTCAGGGAATGTGTGTTTATGTCTGAGTGATTGTGTGTGTCTGTCAGTGTGTGTCTGTGAGTGTGTGTGTGTGTGTGAGGGAGCCTGTGTTTCTGTGAGTGAGTGAGTGAGTGTGTCTGTATGTCAGTGAATGTGTATGTGTGTGTGTCTGAGTGATTGTGTATCCCTGTCAGTGTTTGTGTGTCTGTGGGTGGGTGTCTGTCAGTGAGTGTGTGTTTGTGTGTCTGCATCATTGTGTGTGTGTGTCAGTGAATGTGTGCTTGTCTGTCAGTGACTGTGTGCCTGTGAGTGAGTCAGTGATTGTGTGTGTCTGTCAGATTGTGTCAAATCAGTGAGTGTGTGTATGTGTGTGTATGTCAGTGTATCTGAGAGTGTGTTTCTGTCAATCAAAGTGTATGTTAGTCTTTAACAGGAAGAGGTGTGGCCTTGGCAGGAAGGGGTGGAACAAATGTAAACTAGGGGGTGCCTGAGTGCCGTCATGCCTATGGCAGCACAGATCCAAAATACACCACTGCCTTGATGTAATGGTTTGTGTTTCGGAAGAGAGCTAGGTTGTCAGCGCTCCAACACTGCACTATGCCAGGGCTTGAGAAAAGAACCTGTGCCAGACAGAGGTACAGACAGAGAGCCTTCATGTACCACTGGACCACCAGAGAATAACTGATGCAAAAAAATACAAATGAAAACATGTAAAACTGCTTCTCTCACTCCTTCCACAAAACACAGTCCCTATCTCACCCAACAAAAGCACACACAGAGCATTCTTTACATACACTGCATCCACTATACATACACACACACTTCAGCACTTACACACACAATGTATTTTCTATACACACAAACACACTGCAACCCTTACACACCTTATTTATTATACACACATGCACACTGCATCCAATATACACACACTACGTCCACTATTCATACACTGCATCCCTTACACAAACACACACTGCATCTCCTACAAACACTAAATTCCCTACACACACATACTGCATTCCCTAACCACACACTACATCCCCTACAAACACTGCATTCACTACACACATTACATCCCCTAAGCACACACTGCATCTCCTATACACTTATGCTAAAACATAACAAAATATAGTTTTGTTGGCCAAAAACTCTGTGGTTGCTAAGACAACTTTTGCATTTATGTGAAGGGATATTTGCCTAGGTCTCCCCATAGCCCCAACCAAGTGATCCTGGTGTTGGTGAGTGGCAGCACTAAGGCAGGGTGTCGTATTGACAGATAGAAGGGGTGTGACGGCAGTGGCATGGTGGCCTAGTGTATGGAATGGGCCTATGTCAGTGCCTCACGTGTGAACTGCCTTTTATAATGGATAATATATCAAAGTCTAAGGACTACAAGCCTGGTAGGTTTGAGCTGGGTCAGCGTTAAGCCTGCCCCGGGGTCTCCATTTGCCCCCTCTCGGGTATTTCCACTCGCTTTTCCCTCTTCCAATGTATCTAGCCTATCCAGACATTGGAGAAGCCATCAGGGCACCGTCCGCTCCCCAGCGATATCAAACCGAGTAGTCTCTCAGCTTCTTAGCTACCGGAGCCAGTTTTCGTTTCTCTACTAGTGCAGCAAACGGAATGTCACCGAAGACCATGATAGAGGTACCTTCAAACGTCACGCAATCCAACGCTCTGGAACAAGTCATAATGGCAGATCCTACTGCTATGTCTCTGGTAATTATAATGGTGTCTCTGGGGGCTGCAGCCTGAGTTGATACAGCCCTTCCTGCGCGGTGCAGTCTCTGGACCTGCGAGGTAAGTCCGTCCATGTGTGTCTTGAGCTGTTTCCCTCACCTCCACATCTTTGAACCTCTTCTGGGTAGCCCCTATCTCTTGTTGTGTCTACAGGAGGTCAGCCTTTCTTATTTTGCGCATTTCCATGAGCAGCTGTTTTATGCCTCCTTTTTGTTTAGGGAGACGAGTCTTTATCCGAGCCTGCTTTCCGGTATATTTCGCCCCGTCGGGGAGAGGTAATAACTCCTCATCTTCCAGGGATTCCTCAGACGCTTCATCTGTGAGTCTCGCCTCGGGCGCAATTTTGGAAGGTGCAAGCGGTGTAGGCCACTCAAAAGAGCGCGTTATAACTAGGCAATTTAGGAGGGTCAGACACATGGAACTTGCGGTGCTTGCGCCTCCTTATGTGACTGGGGTACTGAGATTGTGGAGGCGCTCCTGCAATGCTGAAAACCTAGGTGAATTAAATATAATCGCTGAGCTGAAACAGAGCTCCACGAGAGCACATCTAGTCAATCTCTTGGTCAGCCACGCCCCTCCAGAGTTTTGGTTATTCTTGACCCCTTGAATTAATTGGGGGGAGTGGTGAATGAGGACCTGTGTGCTGAGAGCTGTACCAGTTGGACCAAGAGCATATTTTTAAAGACGGTACTGGGAGCACTCAGTATTGACTCCTCCATTCAAGATGGAGTGGTCAGAGGAGGTGAGATCTGTCTGTCCAATGAGAAGAGGACAAAACTTCATCCTGAAGAATCATTGCTGAGGTCTCTGGTGTCAGCAGAGGAGGGAAGGACAACACAACGGGACAGGTTTGGATCAGAAGCTAGGGACCAGTCTACCCTGTTCCTGTTAAAGTACTTTATATAAGTATATATAATATTTTTTTTTCACTAAGAGAGAAAGAGTTACTCTGACACACCATTGAAAAAAATTTACATTGTTGTAACTTCCTCTTGAGTACTTGAGAATAGCCAGCACTTACACCCAAGTTGAATAAATGCTAAATATTTTAAGTGCAAATATAGTAATGAATTGTAAGCTCTTGGGTGGAGAGTTTAATATTTAGAGTGATTAGCTCCCAAATAACCCATGTTGCTCTATTTGATAATGTTATTCTGGAGTGTTTACATTCTCAGGTAAAACCTGATCATTCAATATAGTCATAATTTTGTCAAAAATTTGTTTAAAGTCCCCTTGTTAACAGTTTCATCCCCACCACCTCGCCCAAGAGGGGTCATTTAAACACAAACAAGATGATATCAGATATTTCGCATACATTTCCTATGGACAAAGTTTGTTTAAGTGAAATTCTACGGAATAATTAATTTTAACTTCCTCTTTTTCAACTTTAAAACCACAAAGAGAAGTCACTTATGTGGCATCAACACAATAAAAACAAATAGGATTATTTTGCGCATGCATTCTAGGTACTGTCCCAAATAACAAAGACTTTCATTACAATGACTAAGCTGTCTATTTACCAAGTCATTTGGACCAGAATAGTACTATTGTATTAATAATTTGTGCAATTTCAGTTTTTGATACTAATTCGTTGATCTACCTATAACTTATTATTATCATCATCGTAACCTATAAAGTACCATCATTGCAGGCTGCACTTCATAATATGTGGACAGAGAGCTAAACTTGTACCATTAATTCATCAACATAATAAATAAGTTGTTTGCTAAACAAAGAATTGGCAGTGAAATTTAATTTTTTTTTAAATTAAAATAGTACATAGCCAAGTAGGAGTAATTGCAGAGTTTAGGAACTCATCCAGTTCAGATATGTTGTCCTAAATTTCGCAGTTCCTTTGCTAATATTGCAGGAATTTCTACTTATTTAAAAACACATCAAAAGAGATATTCATAAAAGATGTGAATTGTTGGGAATTTAAACTGAATTTCAAATATCAAGCCAAAACAGCTAAAAAAAAAAAAAGACATAGCTGACCTTTTTCCAATCAGTTTTTAGGACTAAAATTTAAAATTCATTTTGAATTTACTTCGACTTACACTTTTGTAAAAATATTTTAAACAGATGGACAGGGACACTTAGTTTTAGCGCTGTAAGTAGAGGTGTGGCCAGTGGGGGGAATTTTAGGTGTCTTACTAATAAAAATGTATGTAACTAAAATAAAATATAGAACAGCAATGTAAAAAGGGCTTTTAAAGCATTTAAATCGGACCAATCAGATGCATCCTATATAAGATATAAGGAAGCCAATAATACTTTCAAAAAGGCAATTAAAGTGGCTAAACTAGAGAATGAGAAATTGATAGCCAAAGAATGCAAAACCAACCCCAAACATTTTTTCAAGTACCGTATATACTCGAGTATAAGCCGAGTTTTTTAGCACATTTTTTGTGCTAAAAAACCCCAACTCGGCTTATACTCGAGTCAGAGTCTGTATTATGGCAATTTGCATTGCCATAATACAGACTGGGGGGAGAGGGGGGCTGTCAGAGCTGTAACTTACCTTTCCTGCAGCTCCTGTCAGCTCTCTCCTCCTCCGCGCCGTCCGTTCAGCACCTCGGTCAGCTCCCAGTGTAAATCTCGCGAGAGCCACGGCTCTCGCGAGACTTACACTGGGAGCTGACAGAGGGAGCTGCACGGACGGCGCGGAGGAGGAGAGAGCTGACAGGAGCTGCAGGAAAGGTAAGTTACAGCTCTGACAGCCCCCCTCTCCCCCCCTGAACTGCCAATGCTGGACCACCAGGGAAGGAGCCCCCCTCCCAGCTATGTATCAAGCAGGGAGGGGGGACGAAAAAAAAAATTAATAATAATAATAAAAAAAAAATAATAATTAATTAATAAATAATAATACTAAAATAATAATAATTAAATTAAATCAAAAAATAATAAATAATAAAAAAAAAATTAAAATAATAAAAAAAATTAAAAAAACATTGCCCACCCCCCACCAAGGCTCTGCAACACACACACACACACACACACACACACACTGCATTCATACACACACTCTGCATTCATACACACACACTGCACTCATACACACACACTGCACTCATAAGCACACTGCACTCATACACACACACTGCACTCATACACACAATGCACTCATACACACACTGCACTCATACACACAATGCACTCATACACACACTGCACTCATACACACACACTGCACTCATACACACACACACTGCATTCATACACACACACTGCATTCATACACACACACTGCACTCATACACACACACTGCACTCATACACACGCTGCACTCATACACACGCTGCACTCATACACACGCTGCACTCATACACACGCTGCACTCATACACACACGCTGCACTCATACACACACGCTGCACTCATACACACACACTGCACTCATACACACAATGCACTCATACACACACTGCACTCATACACACACACTGCACTCATACACACAATGCACTCATACACACAATGCACTCATACACACACTGCACTCATACACACACTGCACTCATACACACAATGCACTCACACACACACTGCACTCATACACACACACTGCACTCATACACACACACACGCTGCACTCATACACACGCTGCACTCATACACACACGCTGCACTCATACACACACACTGCATTCATTATACACACACTGTAAATAAATATTCAATTAATATATTTTTTTTAGGATCTAATTTTATTTAGAAATTTACCAGTAGCTGCTGCATTTCTCACCCTAGTCTTATACTCGAGTCAATAAGTTTTCCCAGTTTTTTGGGGTAAAATTAGGGGCCTCGGCTTATATTCGGGTCGGCTTATACTCGAGTATATACGGTACATTAATTCTAAAAACAAAACAAAAATGAAAGCGTAGGTACACTGAAAACAGAGATGGGTCTGTTAGTCAATGAAGACCAGGAAAAGGCAGAAATTTTAAATAACTATTTTTCTTCGGTATATATTAATGAGGATCCTATGGCAAGAGATATGCATATGATTGCTGCAACAAACTTGCAGATAACTTGTGATTGGATAACTCGAGACAAGGTGCTACAGCTATTAAATAAAATTAATGTAAATAAAGCTCCGGGGCCTGACGGTATCCACCCTCGAGTACTTAAGGAGCTAAGTGGGGAAATAAGTGAACCTCTGTATTTAATTTTTCAAGATTCTTTTGTTTCAGGTATTGTACCGGAGGATTGGAGGAAGGCAGATGTTGTTCCTATATTTAAAAAGGGTTCAAAATCCTTGCCTGGAAATTATAGACCTGTGAGCTTAACTTCTGTGACAGGGAAATTATTTGAACGGCTATTAAGGGATAATATTCAGGAATTCATTGGGAAGAACTGTGTTATTAGCAATAATCAGCATGGTTTTATGAAACATAGGTCATGTCAAACTAACCTAATTGCATTCTACGAAGAAGTAAGTAGAAATATAGATCAGTGTGTTGCAGTGGATGTGATCTACTTGGATTTTGCCAAGGCATTTGATACGGTTCCTCACAATAGGTTAGTCTTCAAACTAAAAGAAATTGGTCTAGATGAATATTCTTGTTCTTGGGTAGAACATTGGCTTAAGGATAGAGTACAGCGATTTGTCATAAATGGTAAATTTTCAAGCTGGACAAAAGTGGTAAGTGGTGTCCCTCAGGGTTCTGTTTTGGGACCGCTTCTATTTAACATATTTATAAATGATCTTGAAATGGGCATTGAAAGCCATGTATCAGTGTTTGCAGATGACACAAAACTTTGTAAAGTAATAAAATGTGAGCAGGATATTGCCTTGCTTCAGAGGGATTTGGATAGATTGGGGGACTGGGCACTAAAATGGCAGATGAAATTTAACGTAGAAAAATGCAAAGTTATGCACTTCGGGGTTAAGAATGCACAAGCAATTTCCACCCTAAATGGTAGTGAACTAGGGATAACCACACACGAGAAGGATTTGGGAATTGTTATAGACAACAAATTAGGTAGCAATATGCAATGTCAATCTGCCGTTGCTAAGGCCAGTAAGGTTTTGTCATGTATAAATAGGGGCATAAATTCTCGAGATGAAAATATAATTTTGCCTCTTTATAAATCGCTGGTAAGACCACACCTTGAATATGCTGTGCAATTTTGGGTACCTGTTCTAAAGAAGGATATCATGGCACTAGAAAAAGTGCAGAGACGAGCTACAAAATTGATAAAAGGAATGGAGCATTTTAGTTATGAAGAAAGGTTAAAAAATTTAAATCTCTTCAGTATGGAAAAACGGCGCCTTAGAGGGGATATGGTAACATTATACAAATATATTCGGGGCCAGTACAAACCATTATCTGGAAATCTATTCATAAACAGGGCTATACATAGGACACGAGGTCACACATTTAGGCTTGAAGAAAGGAGATTTCATCTAAGGCAAAGAAAAGGTTTTTTTACAGTAAGAGCAATAAGGATATGGAATTCATTGCCGGAAGAGGTGGTTTTGTCAGAGTCTATACAGATGTTTAAGTTGAAATTGGATAAATACTTGCAAAAACATAACATACAGGGATACAATTTCTAATTAGTGGGGTAATAGCTGCTTGATCCAAGGAGACATCTGACTGCTATTTTGGGGTCAAGAAGGAATTTTTTCCTAGTTTGTTGCAAAATTGGAAGCGCTTCAGACTGGGTTTTTTGCCTTCTTTTGGATCAACAGCAAAAGCATATGTGAGGAAGGCTGAACTTGATGGACGCAAGTCTCTTTTCAGCTATGTAACTATGTAACTATGTAATGTATCTTATTTACATGATTTCTAAACACATTTATTGCAGTTTAACCACACAACTTGTGAGTAGCATTGCTGTGGAACTCTGTTATTCCTTCAGACACTCCTGCAAATAAGGGACATCAGGATAGAAAAGAGGGACAGGGATTGGGCCCAAAATAAGCACTATTCCACCTTAATTGGAACACTTGTGCAGTATGCACATTAGTGAATAACCCTGTTTGGGTTTTCTAAACTAAACTCCATATGTATTTCCCCAATGACACCATTAGTTTTGAGAGTAGTGTAGATTCAGCCAATTGTTTAAAGGGACACTCCAGTGCCAGGAAAACAAATCGTTTTCCTGGCACTGCAGGTCCCCTCTCCCTCCCACCACCCATCCCAAGTTGCTGAAGGGGTGAAAACCCCTTTCAGTGACTTACCTGAGACCCCCGCCGATGTCCCTCGGCGGTGGTTTCGGGTGCGCCCACGCTCCTCTAGAGGAGGAGTTAACCCTGCAATGTAATTATTGCAGTTTATGAAAACTGCAATAATTACAGCTGCAGGGTTAAGGGTAGTGGGAGTTGGCACCCAGACCACTCCAATGAGCCGAAGTGGTCTGGGTGCCTGGAGTGTCCCTTTAATTTGAAGAAAAGATAAACTAATAATCTTGTGGTTTTTATGTGTTGTGCCAATACCCAGTTCTAAGTTCAGTAGTTCTGCTTTTTAATCAACATGAAGTAGCAGAGTGTTTCATATACTCTTTATACACTGCTCTGGAAAAAAAATATTAATCTATTGGTTTCTTTAATAAATATAATTTATGGAAGTCTTGCAAATTGTTAAACTAAGCTTTGTAACATGAATGAGATATTAATATACTAGGTTAACATTTTTAAAACACACTTCTGAATTTATCTAATTTGGAGTGCAATCACGTAAAACTCGGAAATCTCTCTGCAAAATCTATGATATGAGAAATAAAAAAATTATTTTGAAAAAAATTATACTTAATTATGCAGTGTGCGATTTCCAAACTAGTCCCAACTAGTCCCTTATAATTTGAGCATCCCCCAAAAATAAGCTAGGGGGTATGTCTTATTTTCAGGAAAATTATTTATTAGAGCCTACTGCCTATTTACCTTTTGGGCTGGCAGAGGCAGAGTCTAATCTCAGTCCCCTGGTTTTCTGGTGGGACTCCCTGGTGCCCCAGTGGGCTGAGTTGCTGGTCCTCGTCTTCTGTGGGTGCAGACCACTGTGTGTGACTGTAAGGGAGCATCAGCAGTGATCTGCATTTACTGTACAGACCTGCAGCTCCTTCAATTGGGAAAGCTGCCCAGGACCCGGAAAAGAGATCTTTAAATCTCTTTACTGGCCCATGCAGCTGAAGGGGGGTCCTGGAAAGCTGGCACTGTAATGGCCTCAAGACATTTGTTTACAAAAAATGTAATTTGCAATGTTAAAAATGAAATGTACAATTACAGGGTATGGGTGCATACCATGGAAATTGTGTATGTGCGAGACCTGATGTGAAGGGGTTAATGTTGAAATTTGGGTAACATTCCTGGTTCAATTCATGTTTAATAAAAGCATAACAGGCATGTTTGGCCTATTTTTTTTCAGCAACCTTTTGATTGATCTAACTTTTAATTGTAATTGGTAGGTCTAATGTCTCAATATAAACCTAAATTGATTTAAGGAAATGTGCAGATTAGACTGTGCGGCAAAATAAACAATCTCAAAAAGGTTTGCCACACCTGAACATAGCTGCCACAGAGAGTTCTGAGAGAGATCGTCATATAAATCATTGTGTTTTTTCTTTAGGGGTCCTACAATTTTCTTTTGGAAGAACCACACATGAGCCAAAATAGGGTAATTTATTTGCATTGGATGCCTTCATTGCACAGCTCACTATGATGCATAGTCAGTGCACTAAACCTTTGGAGGAAAGACCACTTGCATATAAAAGTTCCCAAAAATTCCCATACCTCGGAAAATCTTAAACTCTTTGAAATTCTATTTATCTCGATTTTCAACAGATGGGGGAAGCTATTACCTTTGCACATTTCACTTCCTGAACATGTTCGTAGCAGGTGTGTGTCTGAAGACAAAACAGGAAGTCAAGTGTAAAAGAAAATTGTTTCCCTGTTTCCCCCAGTCTGGTTGGGGAAAATAGCTTTGTCAATGTGACATTATCGTTCATCTTCTGAAAGTAGAAATCCATGATAAATTGTTCTTTTCTCTTCTTTTCTTCTTATTCTTTGTTTCTTACTTTCTTCTTCTTCTTCATTTTTTGTTTATTGAACCCTTAATAATGTGCTACAATCAGTCTTGATTGCCAAATGGATCTTTCAGACAATACTAGCAGACGATATGAGGTGTAGTCCAGGTGTAGCTTGTATTTTATGGTTTCCTAGCCCAGTATGATCAATCACACATATCATTCTATTCTTACACTCACTTAACATAATGATATTGTACTATAGAGAGAATCTCACACAGTCAGACAGAGGGAAAGATTTGTCTGACTCTGGTCATAGACAAACAGCGAGGCCCAATTAAAGCAACCCACTCATTTGTCACAATTACAGAGGACAATTAGGAGATTTGCCTCTTTTACTCCTTTGTAAATCCTCCAAGTGCTCGGGAAAGCAAAGGAATGTCGGACAATATAATTGTATGATGATTAATTAGAAGACCCGTAATTAGCATAACCTCAGCTTTCTTGGTCCAAGCAAAAAGTCGTGTGTTGGAAATCTCTCTTATTTGAATTTTTTTTTTTTGTGAGTTAGAATTTTTTTTCTTAGCATGTCATTCAACCAAAATGAAGGTAGTTTATAGAAGCTGTGTATTTTTTTTCAAAATAATATTTGATTAACAGATGCAAGAAATGTAAAAGTGTCCGTCTGCAAATTCTCTACTCGGTCTTGATAAATCAATAGATAAGCCTTATGGGAGATGTAGTTAGTAATGCCAAACTGGGAAAACATTTTTATTATTTCAGAGCTATAAATTAAAAGTATTCTCTGTTGGGTTGTTTGTTTGTTTGTTTTTGCTGCAAATGACAGTGGTTATTTATATAACTAAGGTTTTTTTTTACTAAAAAAAACAAAGTATTGAAAGTAATTTCAATGCTGTAAAAATTATTGCAGTCCGTGGGAATCTTCGTTATGATACCTTGTGTTAATATGTCACCTCTCCAAACCTTGAAATGGAAGTAAACGCTCAGCAAAAGTCAATCCATAAAAAAACACTAAGCTGTAGTTTCCAACACAGAGGAAGCAGAGTCAAGTCCCATCATGATCATATATAGCAATAGTATTGTAACGCTCCGCTTATATCCCCCTATGTCTGTTTGATACCTCCATACAAGGATGTAAACATATTCTCACCTCATAGAAATGTATAATTGAGACTGACCAACATGTATAGGATCTAATGTGTATGATATGTGATTTGTATAATCAGGGAACGCAACCGTGGCTTTAGCCCACATCAAAATGCAATAACCCATCTCTCAAAATTACCCCCTGTCCAAATTCCCAGTGCCATTCTTTATCTGTTGTAGTCCTTTATTCCTCACCCCCAAATCCTGTAATTTTATTTCTCTTTATTTCTCCCTTTAGTGTCTCTCTCCCAATTGCCCTAAAACTTCTTTTGCCTCTCTTTCTTTCAGCCTGATATTCTAGCCAACCTTCATTAGTCTCTATATCCTCTAATCCATACTATTATGTAGTATGTCAGACAGGAATGTGCTGGAGATGTTCGGTAGTGCTGCCTAATACAAAATGATACAAACCTAATATTCTTTAATCTGAAAAGATCTGCAGCTGAAGAACTTCACGTCTGGGACTTTAGCCCTTTAAGTCACCCTCTAAGAACACCTATGTGTGTTATACATATATCTGTGTTGTTTGTAGCAATTGGACAAGGTTAGTTGTGATGTATATCTAAATGATGTGTGTAAAACACCTATATTTAATTTGTGACTATGTGATGTATCCTCTGTGCTTTATGTACGCGTATGCATGTATTTGTGTTGCAGTCTGACACCCGAAAGGCAACTGGGTACGTTGGTTGCATTCTGCATGAGTGGCAATGGCCACTGGAAACTAACCATAACATCCACGCACGTAACTGAGCACTATGCAGATCATTATTTCCTGAGTGTGTGATAACAGATGAAATTAGTATCTTGTAATACCTTTTTTATTGGCTAGGAATTTTGGAGTTTAAAGCTCTTCTTAAAGCACCTCTGAAAAACTTTAGAGCAAAGGGAGGATCTTCGTTTGACGTGTCATTTAAAAATTCTGTTAGTCCAATAAAAAAGGTATCACAATATACTAATTTAATCTGTTATATTACATCTGCTTCACTAAACTAAAATGGCTAGAATAACTTCCCCAAATATATTTCTTTGCACTGAATCTCCCGTCTTGCCCTTTCTTTATGAGGGCAGCCTACTTCTACTCTGGTAATCAAAAGCTAGTGTGCATTTGTGAATCCTGAGATCACAAGGAATCACTGAGCATTTCAAATACACACTCCAGGTCAGTTTTAGACCTTAGAATCATGCATTTTCTTAGCAGCTAAGATGTGTTTCCAACCAAAGAGGGCTAAAGATGGCTGCCCTAGAGGTGACACAGTAAGTCAGGAGCTAAGGTTTATGGGATATGCTTTAAAAAAAAGTTATCAACTTATATAGATTCAGCACAAAACAATGCACTCAGAGGGTATATTACATGCACTCTTTTATTTTCACTAATTAGAAAATATTATGGCAATTTTTCTTTAACTTAGATAAAGTCCTTGCCTGTTAAAAGGTCGGTGTGTCACTGCAAATGCTAATCTTTTCATAAATGTAAAACATGCTAAGAGACACTGGAACAATGGATTGAAACCTATTCTCGTAAAATGACTATACAAACAAAGACTTTCAGGACCATAAAAACCTGGCACCAAATACCTTACAATGCAAAGTGGCTTTAAATTTAGAAAACACAACTAATGCATCTGTACTCTTTTCATAACACATCTTCTGACATTTAGAGGTATCTACTTTTAATTATAAAATATTTGTGGGTTATAAGATCTGAGTAGCTATTCAATAACTTAGTTATTCCGTATGTAACAAGAAACAGAGAACTGCTAGTCATTCTCCAAAGGTAGACCTCCGTTTTCTGATATTGCACCGAGGCCTGCATTGGAATATGAATCAGCTATATCCTGTTCAACTGGTTTCCACTGGTAGCTAATTATTTTGATTACCATCCGTCATCCCCCTACTTGGACTACGGGTGTTCCAGTGGCAGTAATGCCTTAAGCAACTATGTCCTAAAACCCAAATTTTTTGAAGCAATGGCAGATAGAATGGAGAACACTTTTGTGATGTGTATGACAACAGATGGAACCTATAAATAAATGTATCTGCTATAAAACAGAAACTACTAAGAAATCTCAAAATTGGAGAACACACTTCAAGTCACATCCAACATGATTTGAAGCAATGAATAAAGCAAAAAAAAATACCTTATAAGAAAGTAGCTTAAGCATAAAAACATTCCCTTATATGTCAAACATACATAGATACAATGTGACAAATGCTAGCAGTAAAACACTATATATAAAATAAACTTCAATTAGCTTGTATGGGTTCACATGAAAATAATTGTTGAATAGACTGCAATTGCTTTCATTATAAGATATGGTATTTCTTTTATACGGTGTATGCAATGTTTTTCTTATATTTTATTTGTTAAAAAGTATTCAAGAAGCCACGGAGCGGAGAGGACGCATGGCACTGCAGCTCCGACGACTAACGATAAAAATACCCTAACCGGACTGCAATAAACCGATCAAACCGATCGAAAACTCTGGGTGACAGAACCAGAACCAGCATGGGCCGTAAAACCAAGAAGCAAAAGCCCGAACAACCGAGAATGGGACTCGATATCGGAGCTATGTGGAGACAGGCCCACGGAGCGACAGGGCCCAAAATGGCCGACTACCCGACCACTTACTCCGATCTGTCGGATGATTTCTCCCAGGGGGAGGACGAACTTACCTCTCCTGGCCCACCGGTCACGACTTCCAAACCCCTAGACCCAGACAATCAGCCTGTCACAACGGCGGTACTCAAGGCGCTCCTGGCAGGTCTCCAATCCACGCTCCAATCAGAAATGGCGGGCCTCCGCACAGACCTCCAGGGTATCACGGGGAGGCTGGGCACTCTGGAAACTACCTCCACAGAGACGGCGGCAAACATCAGCGCCATGCAAGCAGAGATACGGAACCTGCAGAGCACAACAGAGGGCTATGAACGGCGGTTCGCAGCAATGGAGGACGAACGCAGAGCGGCAAACCTAAAGGTGCGGGGAATCCCTGATGATATGCCAGCGGAAGAATTGCCACACTTTGTACGTAGACTCCTAGCAGCACTGCTACCGCAAAAACAGGCTAAAGCTGTAAGCCTGGATGGAGTCTTTCGGGTTCCCAAACCGATCAAAGCCCCGATAACGGCTTCCAGGGACACTATACTCCGCTTTCAGCGTAGGGAAGACAGAACAGCAGTAATGGCGGCAGCAAAAAACCAAGCCCTGTACCCCTTTGAATCCCTGTCTCTTACCTTTTTTGCGGACTTATCTGGCAGTACCCTGGCCTGGAGGCGGTCATTTAAGCCATTCACCACACTCTTGCAACAACGAGGCACGACATACAGATGGCACCTCAACCGCTCCCTGCTGATAACACATGGCGGGAACACGCACAAGGTCTACGATCTCCGAGGAGCAGAGGACCTACTACCTACACTGGGACTACCACCACAGGCAATGCGCCCTGCAGCTCAGTCCGGAGCCGCCAAGCTGCTAAACAGATGGGACCCGGACAAAGTAAAAACTTTCGTCCCTCGACGACCCAGACACGGCTCCCCTGCTGGCGATCCAACATGAAAGCCACCGAGGGCAAACACACTCACGCCACCTCTGTGGCCGGGACTGTTGAACCAACCCAAGTCAGAGTTACTTTCTTAAGACTCCACAGTTACTATTTAAATTATATATGTTTTGTTTATTTTAACGGTTTTTACTGTTGCAACCCACTGCTTCTGGTATCTTGAACCTCGTTATAGCCACACCAGCGGCTGCAGTCAGCCGTAAGCATGACACACTGGCCCACATCTGCCATCCACTAGATCAAACACTTATCCCCCTCCCCTCAGCGGATATAGGACAACATCCCCTAGCGGCAATCAGACGAGCACTTTCTACGCCCAGCGACTAGACCCCGCCCACGCTACTCCACCATCTACTCGGCAATAGAGGGGTAGGCATGTCACGCTACAGTGTTACACACCACCCCACCAAGCTTAATGCCTCCTGGAACAGCTAATGGATCTCCCAGAGGGGTACACCTCACTTTAGGGCACTCACTTCCTCCACGCAAACCGAATCACTCAGCATGCCACATAGCGGAGAACCAATAGTTCCACTAAAGCCATTGACACTCACAAACTCTTGGGCACACAATACCCACCTTCTCAATCGTACTACCAACCTGCCCCGCCGAGGGTATCTGGTTCTCTCTTTCCCTCAGTCTGACTATTACTAACCTGTTTGCTTCAAAAACAATCTTAGCACTCTGAACTAAATGTGTAGGGTTTGCATGCTCTCACTGAGGGGAATCCGACAGACCTGTCAAAGGTGCTAGAGCTCCCTTGATAAATTGTCAGTGCAATAGCGTTAAACAACTATATTCATATTCATCATCAGACTCGTATAGTTACAATTGAAATTCGAAACTGTTTTAAGAATGTACCTAGCTTCTTTTATCAACCTTAATACAAAAACTGTGCGTTTTCGCTGTATGCTACACCAGTATTAATGTATAATTGTTATCAATTTTTTGGCAAATGCTGTTGTGGCATTGTTGCCATACAAATGTTATCACCTGCACAGCAAAAATAAAGAATATAATAAAAAAAAAAAAAAAAAAGTATTCAAAAGTGCACCTAGGCTCTCAAAGTAAATGCAAACAGTTGTGGGTTTATAACCAAAAAAGGGAGGTGTAAAAACACCAACCTAAAAAGTAGAGAGTGTAAGCTGTAACTCTATAAACACCTACCCTTAATCGGAGCAGGAAAATATAACTGGGAAAGATGGAAGACAAAATAGAAGCTAATAGTGTAAAATTGTAGGGTATTAAAATATCTAAATAGTATGCAATGGTTTAACTCACATGGAAATTAGCCTCCCAAGACAGGCTCAAATCATATACCTTTGGTGACAAAATCCCCCTCTTCTGTCCACTTGAATGGTATATGTAGGAAAAGAGAAAGCAAAGAGGAATTCTGGTGTAGTAGGTTCACAACAAAGTGTGGCAAATGTATGGTTAACATATACAGCTCGGGCAGGGCCTGACTGCAGAGCGGAGCAGTCGCATGTCGCTGCTGCTCCGGTATCTATCCTCATATAGTGCCGATTCTTGACGGACAAGGGCTGTGACCCGACTTACAGTGGCTACCAGATGTCATGGTACACCGAGACCAGCGAGATGATACCACAGACGTGGACTAAGGCACCGGTACTGACCACTCGGAGGTTGCGGTCTACAAGCATGGCGGTTGTGGGAGAGATGGCCGCTCTCCCGCTGCCCCGACACATGGCAAAGCAAAGCTTGAGCCACCTTTCCCCCCCTATGGACCGGCAGGGGTTATCCCGGTCCCCACCAATCTGACTCACGTAACCATACGGGCTGTAGCGGCCCATCCAAGCTTGGACTCCGAAGGCACCAGGCCCAGCAACATGGCGGACGCAATGCACAAAACAAAGCCTGATCCCTTGCGACCACAACCCACAAACCTGGACTTGATATTTCAGCATTTCTGGGACAAACTGGAAGGACTCCTCGCAAGCCCCCCCCTCGGCTAACGAGGGTACAACACGGAGGATGGGGAGGCAGAGGCAGAGTAGGCCTGTCTCGGGTAATGCATGCCCTCCTCTCCCAGCAAAGAGCACTGACCACCCACCTGGGCCAAGGGTCACGAGGAGATTACCTCCGCAGCATCGACCACACTGCCGGAAACCCGACTGCTGCTGGGGCTTTCCGTGATGCCTATGCAGGGAAAAGCTCGGCCCCCAAGAGCATCCGAGTTTGTGGCACATGGCTGCAGACCTCACACAAGGCCTGGGACCAGGATGAGGCCTCACCATTCTCGCTGCCCACCTGTAACCTCTGGGCCCCCCAAGCACCAGCCTCCACAATGCCACGCGTGGGAGTCGGCTGACGAAGAGGCCCATGTACTGCACCCAAGCAAGTGAGCAACCACCACACCCGGACTGATACCCAGGGAGACTCTCACCGCTCCTGCTGATTAGCCCACAACCCACACAAACTGACACTTTCGACGAACTCTAGATGCTAGCTGGGAGTAAATATGATGGTTTAGCTCTGCCTGTACCTGTAGATATTCCCAACAATGCGCAGCATATGAGTCCCAAGGTGGTAATAGGCCAGTTCACTTAAGCTAACTAATTAAGACTGAATGCTCCTGCTTTTACTATGTGTTCATTCAACGTACTCATTCTTAACATGCCATTAACAGTAGTGGCACCCCAGGCTCCACTTTACTGGCTATACAACTCGACTCAGATTTAACCATTGCCTCTACATCTGTTTAAAGTCCTGAAACTACAGTTTAGCGAGTAAACCTTACTATTTAATCTTACTGTCAGTTAGCAAGGCACATTTTACTTAGAATTGCATATAGGTCAAAGAGGAAATGGTTATTCCGACTAAGCATGCCACACCAATGTTTTTAATGTTTTAGTTTTGCGTTTGGTAACATAAAGCTAGACCCTCTCGCAAGATAGTTAGCTGGTTACTGCTTATTTACCGTAGACGTACTTGACGACCATGTATTCACTTACATTCACAAAAAATGTGCAAGAAATCTGTATACCATGACACTGTTATCTCATGTATGTTAAAATTTGGGTTTGTACCGCTGTCGTGGCGCAACAAACTTGTTTTGTTCATGATTTGCACAATAAAAATAAAGATTGACAAAAAAAACAAAAAACATATACACCTTTCTTAGAGCCCTCTGAACCTCTGGCTCTAGGTGGTAATGCTCTGTGCCTATAAGTGGGCACAATCCTTCTTTGCGAGCAGACAGCAGGAGTAGCTAATGGACAAAAACAAATATTTATTCCATAAAACATTAAAATTAAGTTTAACAACAACAATAAAAGCTAAGTGCAGTTTACAAAGGTAAGTCTGTCCCTGCTCCTCCTCCGAGACACGTTTTGCCCTCTCCTAGGGCTTTGTCAAGCGGCTTATTTTGCTTGCACTGTTCTTCCCCTTCAAATAGGACCTTTCCTGTTCCTATTGATCATTGAGTCTGTGTTTGTCCAATTAGACGCGATGGTTCCGGGAGTGTGTTCCAGATTTGTCCTCCGTCTAATACGGAAGTGGCACGGTGATTACAGTAATATTAATATTGACGTTTTTTTTACTGCAAAACAATATTATTCTGGTTTTTAGTCTTTTGTGTTATTTTACCTAAATATGGTCCTATTCTCTTGGTGCAACCTCCCTTGCTCTTTTTTGTATTGTTTCATTTGTCTGTAGGGCTAAGAGAAAGCCCTATTTTTTCGAGGCGTGCTACCTACCCATTTAATACTTTTCTTTTTTGGCATGTTTAAATAGCGCTGACCTTTCCGTCTGTATTTAATAGTTAATATTGCAGAAGTGGCAAAAAGTTCCAACGTGGCAATGGGAAATGTAAACAGTGGCAAAGTTTCAATCCCTTATATAACATGTTCCAGTACTGAAGGGGTTCTTAATCTCCCCAGCACTGGTGTAGGGGGTTCAACATCCAATATGTTGATATCTAGGGAAAAACAGCTTTAAATTGCGTAATATAGTTATTTGAAAGACCTCCACCACACACCACCATAAGTAGTGCTCCCTTTACTAGTAGGCATACAGCATTGCCCCAAATATTCATCCAAAGAAACTAGTCCTGCGCTCAAACTCCCATTACTCCTGGGCGGCAGCAATGACTATAGTACACATCAGCCAAAATACATATAGTAAAGACCAAAGAAAAAAAAGTTACCTGCGCTCTTTCGACATCCCTATGTATTTTTAAACAAATGGAGGTTTTAGTTACCTCCAATGGCCATGAGAGGGTATGCCCACCTGCCACGTCAAGGCAGACCTCTTAGGTGGGTCCTAACGCTAACCATTCGCCTTGCTTCCTTGAGCTTCTGGCAAAAATATCTCTAATGAGACAGAAAGGGGTATTTTTTTATATACATCCCTACATGCTTATTAACCCTTAATAGGGAACACATTATTATTATCCAAAAAAACTTGTGGAGTCTCAGCAATTTTCAATGACAAGATTGTCTCCTAATGGAACCACAAATTGTCCCACGGTTTGATCACAGTGCAACACTAGTAATGCCAATTCCTTTATACGTTAAAACAATATATGCTGCAGACTTACAGTTAAAAGTGTGTCTATGAACGGCTGAAATGTCCCATCCAATAGGTTTCATCTGTCTCCCCGCTGTTCCTCTCACACGCTGCTGTTCCGTATCGCTTTACACCATGCAACCTACGCATTTCGCCCGTAGGTTCGGGCTTTCTCAAAGTCTATTGGAGCTTGTGGGTGAGGTGGGTTTAAATGCCCTCCCTCATTCTAATTAAGATACACTGTTGAAATCGCTATACTCCAGGCAACAAAATGTAAAAGTAATACAGTAAATAAAAGACATTGTTACACACTGGAGTGGAGTTATAGGTTCAGGACAAACTTATTCCAATCCAGCAATTAATCTAATATTGCACATATAACAAATGGAAAGAAACATATATTGGAATGCAAAAAAAATATAAAAAATATAGTTTAGTAATAAGAACGTGATAATCCCATACCTGATTTTTAACATAATTATGTTTATTAAAGTAAACTGGAGAACAAAGTAATTAAAAACCCTTACGGGGGGCGGAGCCAGCAGCCGAACGGAGCGGTCACACTTTCCCGAGCTCCGAGCTTAGGATCTACAATATTGCGGTAAAACGTCAAAAACAGCACCAGTACCCGACCTCAAGCGGTCACACTGCTACCTAAGGGGGTAATGGGTCGAAAAAACAAGAAGCAAAGAGCGGACAGGGGCCCCTTCTGCCACGATATTGGTGAGATGCTTCGAGGCCCTCTGAGGCCAGCATGGGACAAGATGGCGTCGGGAGACGATGGCTCCTCGTGCTCCTCTGAGGGTCTCTCCTACAACACTTGGGTAGGGACCTTGAGCAGTCAACCAGCAGTGCCAAAAACCAAGCCACCGGCTGCCAGAGACCCAGCCGCCCAACTCAAGGATATGCTTTCTGAATTGAGAGCGAACATAGCGGCGGACATGGCCCCTTACAAAGACGCCATAGACGTGGCCGTGCACAAAATAACCCTCCTGGAGGCTAAAACAGACACACAAGACTCAAGGCTCACCGCGGTGGAACATGCACTGGCGGAGCTCCAGCAGAAACAAAGAGCCACAGCTGACAGAACTGAAGCCCTGGAGGAGCGCAGGAGGCGAACCAACCTGAAAGTACGGAGAATCCCAGACTCGGTGAGCCCGACTGACTTACCACACTATATACGACGCCTGCTTAACCTCCTACTGCCGCCGAAACAAGCCAAAGCGGTCAGGATCGAGGGCATGTTCCGACTGCCCGAGGCCGACGAATGCACCAGTGGAGGCGACGTCAGACCTAATAATTAGATTTCAAACCTTACAAGACAAGATCTCGATCCGTACAGCAACCCGCGGGCACACTCCTCTGTTGTTCGAGGGTTCAACCCTATCACTGTTCCCGGACCTCACCAGAGGCACCATCGCATGGCGCAAGACCCTACAGCCACTACTGCAGAAACTACAGGCAAAGGACATTCCCTACCGTTGGGGGTTCCCGAGAGCCCTGTCCTTTACCCATCAGGGCGCGACATACAAAGCTTCGAATTTCCAAGAGCTGGAACGTCACCTGCAAGGCCTAAACTTGAACGAACCAGCGAAGACAGCCACAATGAGTCTGGCGGGAATGAATCCCTCCACTGTACCGGAGTTCACCCCCCGCACCACGCTACGCAAAACTCATGCCAGGGAAGAAACCTGAAATTTAACGCCCTAGTAGCTGGACTTTCATTCCCATGTCGGGCCCAAAGATGGACTCCACTGCATACTGAACTCAGATTTAAGCTACCGCAAGTTGTTATTATTACTTTCTTTTACTTTCGTTATAGTTTTCCTCCGTTCCTCCACCACAAATAGTTGACCACCTGAGGTCACGCTCCCTTAACCCCTTAAGGACCAAACTTCTGGAATAAAAGGGAATCATGACATGTCACACATGTCATGTGTCCTTAAGGGGTTAAGGCGCGTGACAAGGTCTATAATACACCCTTAACAACTGGGGTTCACACCGGGGACCATACTACGTACCACCCCTACTCCTACCCCCCCCCCCCCCCAGTCAAGATGAATAGATATTACTCTTTCATTTTCAGGACGGCCCTAGGGATCTCGCTAATAGACACCCCGACAGCCCATAACCAAGGCCATACTAATCTCACTCTACCAACTCGGTGGGTATAGGCTGAAAGGGGAATCCCTACAAGCACACAGTGTTGGACCATAGCCGCCGCCTCACGCACCCCATGAGACAGTACTACCGCTAGCAATACCCTACAGCCCAGACACTCGCCTAGCGGCAAACACACCAGCCTGACGAGACACTTGGTAGCTCACCCGTACTGCCCAGACTCCAAGCCAGGCTCCCACTACTCAAGCTTGGGTAATAATGGTTAAACAACTATATAACAAACATTAATCTACAACTTTCCGTTCAACTATTAAACGACATGCAACAGTCCTTAGAATAGCTTGGTTAGTATAAGCCTTATTTTAACGCTCAGTGACAACATGTGCACCAGAATGGGCATGTCTTGCAATACTAATTATTATTATTTTCTTCTGTTATTCTTCTAATGTCATTGTTTTGCATCACTCATGAACCTGCTGCATGTTCACACAACCTAGATATCCCTGACCAGCAGGATAGAAAACTGCATGTTTAGCCTGTGACATTACAACTTCACCAATAAGGGTATGGCTAGAATAACACTGTTAAGCATCAATAGTTATTTTTTTTATTTTTTATTTTCTTATTCACTTTTATTCTTCACTCTGCCATTCGGGCTGCATAGCACAGCCAGAACACTCACTTATTTACCGAATCTACTTAACTGATACGCTTCAAGTCTGATGATCCTTATGATTGAAGCACCGGCCTAGTCTTTTCAAGCAGACTTGTTTGTCCCAGCACTCAAAACACTGCAGTAGTATACAGCAAAGCCACCTAATTTACATATACTAACCTATTTTGCAGTAACACTTCACCATTGTTAAGCCTGTTATGTTGATCCTGCTTCTACTTTATATCTTAAAAAATGTGCACAAACTCTTGCCAATGTTAAGCCTGTATGTACACATATAAGTTCGCTGTTGTGGCGTTTGATACTGTCATGTACCTATCTGCACAACAAAAATAAAGAATATAAAAAAAAAACCCTTACAATTTATGCTTATTTCCAAGTATCAAGTGTTTTGCACACTTACCACTCAATAACAGTATATCCACACTAATCTCAGATCTCAAATAATCTAGATCTAATCTAAAAAAAAAAAACCCTGTTCCCTCTCCTTCCTCTTGCTGGTCCAGAGTGTGCGCATGTGCTGTGCAATGTCAAATTGGTCCAGTCACAAGCTTCACAATGCACAATGCAAAGATTGTAATTGGACCACATGTTGTCCCAGTGATGTCAGGAGGGGACGCAGAAATGCAAAGCCAGTAGCTTCGCCATGCAGAAATGCAAAGCCAGTAGCTTCGCCCTGCGCTGGATTTCAGGTAAGTAAAACCTGTTATTTTCATGTTTTATAGAGAATTAAATGGGGGCACCTTCTCCTCTATGTCCAATAGGACATATTACATCAGAAAGGTCCTCCCCTCTCAAAAGGGTTATTGTAAGCCTTTAATATTAAACATGAATTACACCAGAATGCCAAAGAGAAAATACATCCGAGAGCTGGTCTGGAAGCAAGAATCACTTTCTCAAATATTCCAAAAACAGGATATTATGATAAGGGGTATTTTTGTATGCATTGACTAAAACTAATCTTTAAAAAGTTAATACCTCTCATAATTAGGGCATGCAATGCATTGTCTTTATAAACTTGTAAGGTTTTAGAAAAATATATATGGCAGAAAAGCCAACTTTCACTGTTTAAAAGATACTTTAAAACAAGCATGTCAAACTTGCGGCCCCCAATGTATATGTTTGCGGCCCACCTGCCCTGGTGCCACTTTGGTGCAGGCCAGCCATTCCCCCTCCTGCTCGCAGTGCTAGAGGAGTGTCAGGCCTGCTTCAGCAAAGAAGAGCAGGGCTGGAACTGGAGGCTCATCTTATGGTATGGGAAGAGGGGCTTGGAGGACCTTCCTGAGTAGTTTGTTAAATTGGGGAGGGGGGCCAGTGTATTCATTTTATAGAGGGAGTGTGCAGTGCATTAAATTGGGGGAGGAAGTGGGCAGTGTATTAATTTATGGGAGGGAGGAGGGAATTGTATTAATTTGAGGGAGGGAGGGAGGGGGGCAGTCTATTAATTTGGGGAGGGAGGGGGCCAGTGTATTAAATTAGGGAAGTGAGTGGGGCAGTGTATTAGAGTTGTGGGAGGGGGGGCAGTGTATTCAATTAGAGTGGAGCGAGGGGGCAGTGTATTAGATTAAGTGGCAGTGTATTAGATTGGGTGGAGGAGGCAGTGTACTAGAGTGAAGGGAGAGGCAGGTAGTGTATTGGATTTGGGGACAAAGGATTGGATTTGTGGGCAGTGTATTAGCAGGGCCGGCGCCACCTGTAAGGCGACCTAGGCAGCCGCCTAGGGCGCAACTTACCAGGGGGCGCCGGATCCCTGTCCCCGCTGCGCCTCCTCATGCTGCGCCGCCTAAGCGCTTTAACACGCCCAAGGCGGAGCAGCACTGCTGCATGGAGGGCGGCCGGGTTTGAGTGACCGGCAGGAGGGAAGCGCAGAGCGCTCCCTCCTGCCGGTCTCTCCATGTAGCGTGCCCGAGCGGCGCGGAACGCGGGACAGGAACCTTTGTTTCCTGTACCCGGCCGCCGGTGGAATGACAGGAAGTGCTCACTGAGTGAGCACTTCCTGTCATTCCGCCGGCGGCCGGGTACAGGAAACAGAGGTTCCTGTCCCGCGTTCCGCGCCGCCCGGCCACGCTACATGGGCAGGAGGGGAGGGTAAGGACCACTAGGGGAGGGAGGGGGTGTTTAAGGACCACTAGGGGAGGGAGGGGGGTATAAGGACCACAAAGGGAGGGAGGGGGGGTATAAGGACCACTAGGGGAGGGAGGGGGTATAAGGACCACTATGGGAGGGATGGGGGGATAAGGACCACTAGGGGAGGGAGGGGGGTATAAGGACCACTATGGGAGGTATGGGGGGATAAGGACCACTAGGGGATGGAGGGGTGGTGGGTATAAGGACCACTAGGGGAGGGATGGGGGGTATAAGGACCACTATGGGAGGGATGGGGGGGATAAGGACCACTATGGGAGGGAGGTGGGGGTAAGGACCACTATGGGAGGGAGGGGGCGTTAAGGACCACTATGGGAGGGAGGGGGGTTTGGGGCCACTATGGGAGGTTGGGGGGGATAAGGACCACTAGGGGAGGGGGATAAGGACCACTAGGGGAGGGAGGGGGGATAAGGACCACTAGGGGAGGGGGATAAGGACCACTAGGGGAGGGAGGGAGGGGGGGATAAGGACCACTAGGGGAGGAAGGGGGGATAAGGACCACTATGGGAGGTTGGGGGGGGATAAGGACCACTAGGGGAGGGAGAGGGGATAAGGACCACTAGGGGAGGGAGAGTGGATAAGGACCACTAGGGGAGGGGGATAAGGACCACTAGGGGAGGGAGGGAGGGGGGATAAGGACCACTAGGGGAGGGGGGAGTAAGGACCACTAGGGGAGGGGAAGGTAAGGACCAGTAGGGGTGGGGAGGGGGGAGCAAGGACCACTAGGGGAGGGGAGGGGAGGGTAAGGACCACTAGGGGAGGGGGAAGTAAGGACCACTAGGGGAGGGGAGGGTAAGGACCACTAGGGGAGGGGTGAGTCAGGACCACTGGGGGAGGGGGGTGAAGGAACACAGGGGGAATGGGGGTGGGGAGGTCCACTAGGGGTTTGGGAGAGGGAGGACCACTAAGGGGGGGAAGGACCATGAAAGGGGGGTAAGGAGGGAGGACTACTAAGGAGAGGGGAGGAGGGTAAGGACCACTAAGGGGGGGAGATTACCACTAAGGGGGTGGGGGGAGTAGGGGAAGGTCTACTAAGGGGTTTGGGAGAGGGAGGACCACTAAGGGGGGGAGTGGGGAGTGAGAAGACCACCAAGGGGGGACTGCAGAGGGGCAGGGGTCCAAGGGAGAGCACTAAGTGACAGAAGGGGAGAACACGGAGGGACAGAAGGGAAGGGGAAATCAATAATTGACCGGAGGGGAGAGCACTATGAATTTTTTGTTTAAAAAATAAAGAGCTGTTCCTCTCTCAGTCCCTATCCTACCCCACAAACCCTCTCTTTTACACTACACACATACACAATACATCCCCCCCCCACACACACACACAGAAACATAAAATGCATTCCTACTCACACACAGACACACCCGAAACACATAATGCATCCCTTACGTTCTCTTACATAATTAATGCACCCCTTACAGACACACACTGCATTCAATTACATACACAGAAACAAACCTTGCACCCCTTACACACAAACACACACACACACAGAAACATACAATGCATTCCTTACACGCAAACACACACTACATCCCCTATAAACACACTACATCCCTTACACAAATTGCACACATAAAACATCCCCAACACTTGGATGGGCCATGTAGGTGGATTTATGGGTGGGCATTGTAGGCGTCTGCCCCCTGGGGGCCCAGACCTTGAGCTGTGTAAGGGGCCCTAAAAAATGGAGCTGCTTCCTGTTCGTTAATTGTTGTGAGCACTGTTAAAAACAGTCTCCAGAGAGCCTCTTCTACACCAGACCTGTGGAGCCAGACTGAGCCCATCATCAGCCTCTTGTCCTCATCTGGTGGTAAGTAGGCAATCCAATATATTATTAGTGGCACTAATCTCTAATTTACCTCACGTTAAATGGATACTATAGTCACCAGAAGCACTACAGCATAATGTAATGGTTCTGGTGTCTATAGCCTCTGCATGTAGGCTTTTTAATGTAAACACACTGTCTTTTCAGATAAAAGACACTTTGTGAAGACTGGCGTTGGCCCATATGGCAGAGCATATGGGCGGGGCATTGTGATGTCACATGGTGGGCAGGACATATGGGGGGGCGGCAAAAAATTTTTTGCCTAGGGCGGCAAAAATCATTGCACCGGCCCTGTGTATTAGAATGGAGGGAGGGGCAGTGTATTAGATTGGGTCTGCATGGAGGTGCTGAACGCTACTCATGTAGATGCTGACTGGCCGCGCAGCTTTCTACCACACATTCACAATAGCCTCCCAATGCTTTCCTATTGGATTGGCTGTGATCATCACGTTTGATGATCTCAGCCAAAGCTAAGAACATACTCATAGGACTTCAAAACCAACAAGATAACATAATTAGTTTTTTTACAGCTGTGCAACAGCATACATTCACCATTTGAGTCCCATTACCAAACTTTTCTTAATATGTCAAGGTAGTTGGACTGAAACATTGGTTATATGCAAATACATTTCTTAAAATAAATTTGCTCTTTTGTTTACTTTGAAGCCCTACAAGCGTGAGGACATCCAGTGTCAGTTAGGCAAGTTTTTTTTTTTTTTATACTTTCCTAAATAAACCTGTGTTTCTATTAAAAGTTTTTGTTTTTTTGCGGCCCACATAAATGTAAACCTTGTTTATTTGGCTGGTGTTAGCCTTTGAGTTTGACATGCATGATTTAAAACATACTGTGCAAAGGGCACATGTATGCAAGGTTAAAATCTTAAGATGCAATCATATTACTTGTTTATTAAAAGTACACTGTAGGTACTATAACCATTTCATCTCATTGCATTGTTTATGGTGCCTGAAGTCCTCTGACACCATCCCTATGTTCAGTGTTCAACCATTATTTTTTAGCAGTTTAACACAAAATAACGGTCCTTGGACAACCACAGTCAAACCCCTACTGGAGGTATGGCTAAGACAGATGACACACTTCCTTCTAGCCATAGCAATTCATACCAACAATGTTCATTGTGACAGGTAAAGGTCAGCTGACATTCTCAGCCAATCGCAACCTCTCATTGTTGCTCAAACTAATGTTTCCTCATTCCTAGCAGCACAGAGGGGATGACCTGCCTGGGACTCATGTATAGCATTAATACATTAAAAACAGTTTAATACTGAATGGAAAGAAAGAACCAGGGGAATTCAGACACTATAGCAACTTCAATGAGATTAAGCACTTCCTGTACCTATGGTGTCCCTTTAAGGGGGTATTAGCAAAATAATTAACCCCCCCCCCCCCCTCATTCAGTGTTAACCCATGATGCCAGACTTCTGAGTATTTACTGGTTTCAACACTCATTTTCCCCATTTCTCTCTTTTTTCCCTCCACCTCCTCTCTGATTGGCCCTTCTTAGAACACTGGCTCATTGTTGTTATTTGCAGCATATCAGCATGTCAATGGTGTGATGTCTGTTACTCCATTCCTACATTTAGTTGGTAAAGCATGCTTGTTGTCTCACATTTAACAAGGAATATTCTACAGCAACTACAGTGCATGTGGTGTTGGTGCTGTTGATAATGAATAAACCACCTAGACTGCAGGTTCTCCTGTTATGGCCTGATAATCAGTTTGTGGCATGTACACTAATGCCTTTGTTATTGGCATTCTCACTGAGACGTGAGAGGCTATTTCGTTTTCTATAAAATCTATATATTTGCAGGCATTTCTGCTAGCATAATACATATATGAAATGCAATACATTTTAACTTAACACCAAATCATGTAAGGCATGGATGGTGCATTTAAACGATAGCAACAAGCATTGGCAACCAGAGATAAAGCCAAGAGAGTTGATAACGTGTCACTCTCTCAGGAAGTCAACATTACGTATGTTATTTGTTACATCAAACAAGTGACATGTAGGTGTAATAAAAATCCCACAATCCTTGTGTGCACTGCCATTAATATTTAGCCATATTGTATCCATGCAAATGGCCCATAGTGACTAAGATTCTCCTTCCTCCCAATTCATTAAACTTTGAATACATTTCTAGAGAATTAAAGCCATATTCTGCTAATATATTAGTGATAAGCTACAAATATTTGCTGTGTGAATAGTAAATCTGTAGTTTCTGTACATATTGCCAAAATCATGCAATGTCTACATATGAATGTCAGTTTCACTAACATGCTAAAAATGAAACATTTGCTCAAACTAGCCAAGGCCACATTATCCTGCAGGTAGCTGCCTAGAAGTACCTGTTTAATATGAATGTCACAACATATACTGTATGCAATTTATTGCCATTGTCTGCTTATTAGAGAATTACATGCTGCAATTAAATCAGTGAAGGGCCAAGTTTACATATGTTATTCTTGGGTAAATCCTACCACATAGTAAAACTGCCCAAGTGACCACTTTATCCAGTTACACTGATGACCTCATCTAGGTTTAGACATATGATGTGTTACTCCAATCCCAGTAACCCCTTGCATCACAAACTCTTATTAAGCTATTAAGAGAATAACCTGATTTCAGACAATATATTCTCCTATATGTGGGGACTCTTTAATTTTATAGCAGTCAATTTATCTTACTGGGGATATAGACAGTAGATGGTTAATAGGAATTGGAGAATATTTCACGCCTGACTTTGCACAGTCCTACATCTGCACTAACACACATCAAAATATTCATCATCATCTATCCCGTAATATGGGGTATTTAACCCCTTAAGGACCAAATGTCTGGAATAAAAGGGAATCATGACACGTCACACGTCATGTGTCCTTAAGGAGTTAAAGAGGTTTGGATGCAAACACTCACAATTATAGTGTGAGGAGATAAGCATATATACATGCAATCACACACAATCATAAATTATTGCATTCGAACCCATGTGATAATATATTCACACATGCTAAAAATGTTGGGATTGATGAGTAAACTGCATGCTTTTAACGATTGATTACATACAGTGTAGAGAGGCTGAATACTCCAAAAAAAAAAATTTAAAAAAAATAAGGATATTTAATTAAAGACAGCAAAATACTAGAACAAGTAGCATGTAGCCAGAACTCCAGATATATTTACAGGACTGTTGGTAAGTATGCGGTGGCCTAAAAGACACTATGTAGCCCAATTTCTCTCTGAAGCCTCTAGGTCCAAATCAATATCCTTCCTCCATTAACATACACTATTTTGCCCTCCTTCAGTTGGGAATTCCAAACGTTTACTTAAAAATCAAAATATATTTTCTACTACATATACAAAACACAAAAAGACAGTATTTCCACAAAAAAAGTTATTTTATTTTTTTAGCATTATTCACCTTCATGGAATAAGAGGATAGCATACACTTTTTACAGACAATATATAAACATGGTGTACAGGATTGACAATAACTTAAGGACACAAATCAAAATAAACAAGTCGGAAAAAAATACTGTAGAATTCTATGCAGATACTGATACAAAATAATTTAATTTTGGACTGCAGAGGTTAACCCCACAGGCTGGCAAGATATTGCACTTTAATTTCTCTTGTATCAGTAACCTGTCCCATAGCCCACCCCTATAGAAAAAAAAAGGTACAAAACCAATTTACAACTTGTACCATGAAAGTTTAACCCCAATGCATCCAGAGCACAAGCTCATTTAATTGCAAGCTTCTCTGGTTTCAAAGTGGTTAAACGTAATTTGGACCACTTCCCCCACACCTGGCACAATTCATCTTTCCATCACAAATAAAAAATTCCAAGTTTCACATATCTTTAAAAAAAAAGAAAAAAAAGAAAGAATATTAACCCATGATGACATAGACAATCCTGCCATGCAGCCTTTATTTATTTTTTTAAGGGTTAATTAAAACTGTCTGGCTCTTCCTGGTGTTTTTTTTTTATATATATATATATATATATTTATATATTTTTTATTATCAAATAACTGCATTATATATATGTCAGAACAGAAATGTACATTACAGATGTGTCTTTATTTTTATAGCACTTTATTTGCCACAAAATACACGTAAAATCGGTTAATCCGTAATATTCTCTCACCCAGAAATTATTTTTCTTCTTCGTTAAAAGTAATTATATACATTATGATATATTGAACTTGTTCATAAAAGATGCTTTGGGACAAAATGATAGATTACATTTCACACTGGAAAGAACATTCTGTGTCTGCCTATGTTTTCTTTTTCTTTTTCTTTGTTTGTTTTTGTATGTTTGTTTTTAATAAATGGTTGATGGATATCTATGCAATGGCTTTAAACTATTCCTCTTCCACATTCCATTACGATACCAGTTTGTTCTGCTTCCACTAAATTTGTTTTTACCAACTTGTATACAAGTTAATTTAGGCCTGTCACGGTTCAGTTATTTTTTGTGTATTATTTTATTATTTATATAGCGCCATCAGATTCTGTAGCGCTGTACAATGGGCTGTGGATGGCCAAGAAGAGACTTTTTATTCAAAATGAACTTCTTGCTGGCACATGACGGACTTGAAGATGTTCATTTGAAGAAGACATGTCTGCTGTGCCCCCAAAACCAAACTGAAGTTACAGTAGGTGCACTTGAACCCTAGACAAAATTGGACAGACATTTAAGATCTTTGATGGTTAGACACTTCTAGGCATCCACCGTTGATTTTACCTGTTTTTTATTATATATTTATATAGTGCGAACAAATTCTGCATGACTGTTTAAATTAAATGTACAAAGAACTCTACTTGATGGATGACCAAACTACTAAAGTAGACATCAAGAGTCCAAGCTTTAGACTCGAGAGATTTGTGCGAATATGCAGGAAACAATACTTTAATATGCATGTTTATCAACCTCTTCCTTAATATTAAATAGTAATTTAAGAGTAGAAAAATTAAATTACTACAATTTTGTTAGTAGCCTTGAAGACCAGTCAAAACCTGAAGGCATGCCCTTCTGTCCGCTCAAATTCCTATGTAACCTTTTATTAAACAAAAGAGCCAATATCGTATTTATGTGATTACACTACAGTAAAATACTACTGCAATAAAAATATAAAATGTCCCCCTTTTGTAATTTCATGCAATCATATTCTGTATAATTTAAATATTGCATGTTGTGTGGGTACTCAGTGTCCTTTTGCACTGCGGTTTTATATTACAGGACTTTTGCTTAAACGTAGCCTCCAAAAAGATACGGAGCAGGATATATTTATTCATAATTCTCATGAACATGCAGATTAAAATGATAAGATTACACATTCTGCAAATGTTCGGGTCGGGAGCTGTTACCCATATAAAAAAATGCTTTTTAAAAAGAGAATTGTTTTATTCATTTTTTATTCTTCAAATTTTTCTTAAAAGGGGAACATTCATCACGTTCTTTTGTTAAACATAAATGAATGTAACTGAACACATAAATACTAGATAGCATGTCTTAAGCCAAATAAAAGGTGCATTGCAAATAAAGAAAAAAATAATTTCTAATATGAGTCCCTGCGTGCAAACTGCTAAGCTTCTAAACGCCAACGCATTCAGCCTAGAAGTGCTACAGCAGAAAAGAATTGTTTAGCCGCTGCGTCAATGTTATGTTTGAAGTTTCAATTGCTTTAATTTTGAATTAATATTGAGTGACGCTAAGTAACTTAAAATATTTCATTTTGTGCCACATTCTCCCAATTCAGTTTGGATACAGATCAAATAAATCTGGGCACTTCTGATGTCATACAGGACTAATTCTGATGTTAAAATGTTAAATGTCTATGGTGGATTTTTGGAGTTAGCAGAGAACAGCAGAGTAATGTGAAACCAGGAATTAAAAGATTGCCATGCAAAACATTGTGTGACGCTAATCAAATTTTTCACAAGTAAATATTAAACAGACATGTATAACCATACATATGACAACTACAACAAAAATAAAAATGCAAACAGACATATAAGACAAAAAAAAAAAATCAATGGGCGCTCTTCTTTAGCCCAAAAGAGTCAACCTCTGATTTAAGGGAACAAACCTACAGAAAAACAAATACTCTGCCTAAAACGTGAGTATCTCCCATATTTTTTTCAAAAACATTCCATGCAATTATATACCGTATACATATTAAAAAGTGCATGTTTCATTTTCAGTAGGGGGACACAATATTCGGTGCCACTTCCTGTTGTAACTTAGCAAACGTCTGTGCTAAGAACGTGAAGAAGCGCAGTTGAAAACTGTACCCCCCTGATTTTTTGTGAACCTCAGCATATGCAGATTAAAATCAATCATGCACTTAGCCAAGTGTCGGAACATTTTTGAAATATATAGAAACGCTTTTCACATAAGAGGAACTTATTTTTTTAACTACAAAAGAATAGAAAAAAAATCGATTTAAGATTTTTTTTCCCTCATTTCTTGTTCATTTTGAGAAAAATCTGGCGTGTGCGTATAATGTCAGGGAACATGGCCAAATAACCGTTATAAAAACAAAACAGCCGAAACCTTGGCCCAGGTGCAGTCACTTAAAAAGAACCGCATTAAATAATTTTCAATGTTTGCTTTCATGGTTGATTATTCCAAAAAACTCTTCACCATTAGCCCTGCAGCAGCAGAGGGGTTAAACACAGGTCAGTGATAAGGTGGTCTTGTCCAGGAAGGTGGAAATTCTGAAGCCAAAAAAAAAAACAAAAAACGTACAATAGATGGAACTGTGGCAAGGCTGGAGATGGACTGAAAATAAAATCTGGAGCGAAAAATAAATAGTTTTTTTTTCCTTTTAAAATTAAACCTTCAATTTTTTTTTGTTTTTTGTTTTTTTATACAAAGTTGCTCTTCTGGAACAAGTCTGCATTACAAATCCAGCATTGTCTACCTCTGGTCCTTTTCAACTCACAAGAGAATATAATTTACAATATTCACAGTAATAATTAAAAAAAAAAAAGTAAAAAAAAAAAAAAAATCTCTTGCATCCACTTTTTTCCTTCACCACATTTCAGTCAGCAAGTGGCAATTAAATTATTCCTTTTTTTAGTCCAGGGGGAGCAAAGTGCTTATCTTGTCCCACCAAGAAAAATGTCATGTTTAATTCCAATGCTATGGTGTAGCGGAATCAAGGTGCAAAGGAGTCGCCTATGGTCTCAAAGGATTCTGGGTACCAACCCAAGCAACACCATCTTGCTCTACCAGTGTCTCTTAAGCAGTTTTTTTTTTAACCCATTGCAGTCACCATGCTGGATGGATGTGGGTGCCCAAACGAGAGGCTGGAAGAAGGGTGAATGGGTGTTGGTGTCTGCAATATATGACCCGAATGGCTGAAATGACTTAAATGACCCATAGGCGCCATGTGACTTGCCAGTGCAGCAGCACTGAAAGGAGACGATTTCTCCTGCATACACTTGGAAAGTTCCTCAAAACACTCCGAGCCTTTTTTGTTTTTCTTGGACTTGTTTGACATTTTCCTATTTCTGGTCTGAATTCCTTCCTTTTTCATGGTGAGAGGCCTGTTCACCTGTAACAAAATACAAGAACATCATCCCCCATGCTAATTTAAACCATGTACATTGACACGCTATCAGCTTGGCCTCACAGAGAAGGCGCGGCAGGTCAGAACTATTTGTGGCCGACATAAGCGACATTAGATATATTTAATAATAATAATACTATTCAAAATGGTTGTTGTTTTTTTTATTTAAACTTTTGTATAATCACCCGTAATGGAACAATGATTTCTTATATGGCCAACAATTTCCCAATGCAAAAAGGGTGCTTAACAAAACAGAACCATATTTGAGACCTACCAAAAACAAAATGCAAAAAAAAACCAAATAAATCTGATTTGAGTTTAACCTATTCAATGCCTAGGAAAAGGTGTTGTGCCATATTATACAGCAATGTAAGGGATAGCTGTGCAGTGGTGTAGTGGCCTAGTCTTTGCACTCAACAAGGACATGCAAGGTCATTTCACAAAGCATTTGAAGCCAAGCTGTTGTATGGGAAACGCATTGAATGCAGCATCGCTATGCTAGAGCAATGAATGCTTGATGGGATCCCTATGGGAAAAGCCATCACAAATGAATACAAGTGGGCGTCTTGCAAGCCACACCAATAGTACAGAGATGGACAAATAAAAGCTAAGCAGCTGTTGCAGTTTAACTGCAATTCTCATTATCCTTCTTTCCAATTATAGTCCATCTTGCAACTACCCTTCCATGCAGTGTACCCCGCCACATGACAGAGCAAGAGTGACTTACGTTGTGCAGTTTATAGTAGAGTCCGCATGCATTGCACACTGGGTCCCCATTTGCGTTGCGCCTCCATAATGTTGTAGTTGTGGTCTGACAATTTGCACAACAAGTTCCTGCCCTGCGAGCCGCTGACTGAGGAAATAAAAAAAAAAAATATGGGTGAATATTAGTGGTCAGCCCCATGAGCAAATAAATCATAAACACACTAAAAAAA
Organism: Pelobates fuscus; assembly: GCF_036172605.1. NCBI lineage: Eukaryota > Metazoa > Chordata > Amphibia > Anura > Pelobatidae > Pelobates > Pelobates fuscus. The sequence goes on along the minus strand of NC_086323.1, from coordinate 97,277,608 downwards.
ATTAGCTAAATAAATTAAAGTACATTAAACATTAATTACATTTCTAACTGACACTTTGATCAAACTTCAATATTTAGGAGATAAAGCCCTTAGTGGTTTATGAAAACCTATGTAGGTCAAGGCAAACTTCTAGACCTGAAGGAGTGCAAGTATCATCAAATGGTTTATTTTAGGGCAATAAATATGAATTTTAAATTCCTCTAGCATTTGCGTGGTCAGACAGAAACTTGCATTTTATTTTATTTATTTATTTGTTAGCTACTAAAGTGGATAAAGTATAGAAGGTATAAAGTTTAGGTATTAAATACGGTTGAATTTCATTTATCCAACTGTTAATTTGAGAGCAATGATCAACTTGAAGTTGAGGATTATATGATATTAATATTATTGACACCAATCATATTTTTTTTTTACAAGCACGTATTTAATATGCGCTTTTTATATAAACTGATATAAAACAAAGTGTTGTAATAAACTGGATTGGATTTAGTGGGCTAATATAAAAAATAATGACAAGATGATGCAACATTTATGTATTTACATATAGATACCCATATATATCCACACACAACATGTATTTCCGAATATGTAATGATTTGGTAATTCAAATGAGAATTAGCAAGTGTTATGCCAAAATAGCAGAATTCTCCAGTTTTCATTTTAGCTGTTTTGACCTAAAAAGTTTCAAGAACTCTATTTATGGTTTACTCACTAAACAGTGGATTTTTGGGGGGAAATTTTTTTTTTTTAAATTAATTTTCTAATTTTTCAGAGCACTTAAATTCACTGTTTAGTGACTAAATAAATGTAGTTAATTAAGTTTGCATCTGTTTTGTTTTCAATCTGTCCTCAATATGATCTCTATAAATATGTCAATTCTTTGAATGTATTATTTAAAATTGCTCCAACTCTAAGTGTTAAAGTCCTGTTACATACCCTTTATTTAGGCTCTAAAAAAAAAACAAAAACAAAAAAAAAACAACCCAGACCATTTGGAATTTAAGTGTTCCAGTTTTGATCGTTAATTAAGCATAAAAAAAACATTCTTGAATTTGTCTGAAGGGAACATACAATGACTCACAGGAATCCCCTGCCAATAACTAAACCCCATTTCTCTAATAACAATGTGGGAACTTGTATATCCATGTGATGCAAAGGGTTAATAAATCAGTATTTTTTTTTTTCCTATCCCCTTTCTCTTCAGACTTTCCAAGAAAACACAGCATGTTTAAAAAAAAATCTATTTATTTTTCTTACCCTTCTAGAGAATTATTTGCACTGCATTTGGACATTTCAAAACAGTCCAGAGAGCTGCATGCCTCGCCTAGGGTAAACTCTGGAGTTTTTAATGTACGGAAACAGAGATACAAAGTTTCCTTATCAGCACAATACAGATATCCGGATAGGAAGCGGGGACCATGAGCTCAGATGGGGCCATTTACAACAAAGAGAGAGAAAAAAAGGCCCTAAATACAAATTCTAGGTGACTCCATGGAAAATTAATAGCTTATAAAAAATGCTAAAGATTGTCTGAGTGGGAAAGGGGAAAATGATTGCAGCAAGCAGACTACACAAGGAGAATGTCTCAATGCCCTGTTCAGAAAGGCACACACACACACAAACACACACACACAGGGCAGGGTGTTCCCCTGATTTATGAGGCTGATAAGGAGGTGCAGGGCTGACCAGGCACATAGATCTGGGTGAGACAGTCTGTACTCTGTATTGTTCTGAGCTGCCCTCTTAAAAGCCACATTAAAAAAAAATTAAATAAAAAAAAAAAATATTCGGGATTCTCAAACTTTTATACCCATTTCAGTTTTCATTTAATTGTGTGTGCTTAATTACACGTGGATTATTCTATGCCATTATCCATGCATTTAGTCTGTTTATACTAGGGCATTATTTTTATATATATATTTATTTTATTTTTTTTTAATTTTTTTAATTTTTTTTTAAATGCAAAAATGAGCGTTGAATATGTGAAGTTTATTTTTTCCTTGTGTTTTTTTTTTTGGGGGGGGGGGGGGGAGTGTGGATTCAGGGGAGGGTGTAGTTTAGTAGTTTATTTTCCTCTTCTTTGCTCCAGGGCAGTAAACAGATTTGGAAATTTTGGAAAGGAATTACCCTGTGGGGCTATCTGCCCCTTCCATGGCACCAGGTTTTGGTCCAGCAAGGAGACTTTCCTGTCCAGGTTGCAGACTAGGTAAACGTAAAGCAAGATTATCTCTCTAACTGGCAGTGAACTGGTTAATCCCTTATTTTTTAAATACCATATGGCGAGAAAAAAAAATATCTAATATCTGAGCCTTAGCAAAAAAAAAAAAAAAAAACACAACAAAAAGACGATTAGGAATTATTTTATGTGTAAAAAGACTAAGAAAACTAAATTTAAAGAAATTCTTTAATAACTTGAAAGTTGCTATTGTAGATGCCAGAGGGATTTTACATAGTTCTTACACCATGCCTAAAATATTACACAGATACATCAGTTTAATAATTATTACATGGAAGGTACAACAGTAACACATATATTAAATCCCCAACAGCCCAATAGCCACGGATGCTATAGACACCTACCAGTCGCCGTTTGGGTTTAATTAGTGGTCTGTTCTGACCATTCATTTTGTGATAGAGTCCACAGGCGTTACACAGATAGTGACCTGTTCCATCTCTTCTCCATAAGGGGGTCGCAGTAGCTCCACAGTTAACACATTCTCTCCCTTCTAAATGGAAACACGAAGAAACCGGATTTCTTTCTTTAAAAACAAATTCACAATATTTTTGCAACGTCCTTCAGACACAACACAACAGATATGATGGCATTCCCAGCCCCCCTCCCCCCCCCCCCCCCCACCACCACCACCACCCAAACACCCTCAGTCCATTACACAGTAAGCTAAGTGTACACAATGCATAGCAGAGAGTCTCTCAAACATAAATAGTGGGAATAAGAAAAGAAAGAATATAAAAATTACAAAAAAACAAGCAAACATTCATTAGTTCTCCCGCATGACAAAAACAATTACTGTAAAAAGATCCGGTTTTGAACTGCTTAATATTTTGTTTTGTTTTTTGTTTTTTTTTTCTTTGCATTTTGTGTTTAAAATAGCCTAATACTGCGATTTTCATTCCTCTGGGTTTAGATCATAAGGAATTCAGAAGAAATATTTAGTCTCTTGTAAGAAGGGATTTGAAAGCTAACACTGATGTGTTTCTGTAAGGGTTAAATAGAGCTCTTTTTCACAGGGTAAAAGTCCATTTGCGTTGTGATCAGGTAACTGAGAAGGGACACTGTGGGCTGTGTGATAAGGAACAACTTTCTTTAAAAAGGACAACTTTCTTAAAAGCCCCATTTAAAATAATCCTACATTTAAGTGAAATCAAGTACTGTTCATCCCATTTTTTATTAGGAGGTAAGAAGACAGGCTAAACCAGGGTTGTTTTTATGGGTATGTATTTTGTTTTGGGTGTGTGTATCTTTGTACAGTGGAATTTGGTCACAATATCTCCTAATTATACTCTAATTCTAATAGAGAATAGCTGTATATTTGAAGAACTTCTTTAATAAATTAGATTTAAACATATGTACCAATTAGGAGTTTTAATTTAAGAGCAGAAGTTTGTATTAGATAACATAACATTTTTACAAGTGAATTTAACTGAAGTGGGTGCCAAGGGTCTATTGCTAAATAGTTTAGATACAAGTTTTTTTTAGGAAAAAATAAAACCTTGAGTTATTTTTTCTTTTTAAATGTTTTTGTTTCTTCCCATCCCCTCCCCCACCCCTTATCAAATATCTCCCAGTACTTTTTAAATAAACCCTCAGTAAATAAAATTGGGATTCATTCTAATTTTTGTAATTTTTAAATATTATGACTAGTTTAAAACGCAATATATTATAGTGTGTGGACACAACCACACACACAGTTAGGAAAGATATTCACTTTAAATGTACTTAGATATTATATATGAACCAGACTCGTGTCCTATCATATCGATAGATAGACAGACATGTTTGTACTTTGCATCTTAATTCTTTAAAAGTGATCCCCTTTAGACTCCCCCACTTACAATATAGGAATTGTAAAGTACATGCTAAGATAACATCCACTTTTGAAATCTGGGCTTCCTGCCCAAAAGGTACAATATATTAGTTCAGTGTCATATTTAATCTATTACCTTGCCCCTGCAGCTACTCTAACCCACCCAGCCAGGTACTGCATTTTGGGATGTGATGTCATGCTCTGTAATATATCCCATTTAGCCTGCAGTGTTTCAAAGCCCACCTACTAATATACCTGCATATTGCTGAAATCTCCCTGAGTCAGCCTTCTGCTGATGCAATGTATAGGACAGCTTTGCATTGAATGTGTACTTCTGTTATAAGCCCCCCCCCCCCCCTATTAAATGAGCTTGATATGAATCCATATTATCTAGAATGATCCTTTTAATTGACCTACAGGTCATCAGATGTCATGTGACATAAACATACAAACATAATCATAATGATTGATAGATCAGGTCTATAATATAGAAGCTCAGAGAGAAAGGAAAATTGGAAAATTTAGTTTTTACATTTAATTATAAAATTAATGTAGAAATATGTTTCAGAAGATATTGGTGTTCATTTTTTTTTAAAAAAGAAATTATAACTTAGTAATTTTGGTGGGATGTACTGATATCTCTCAATCATTGCTTTAAGATATTGACCCCTTGCACACGGTTACTATATAATCTATACACACATTTTATGGACACAGCAAATTATGTATCAGGTCCAACGGTGGTTTGATATGTGGTCACATAAATGGCTGGTGACTATGATCATGGGATTGTTTGCTGAATTATAAATTAAGGAGAAATGGAGGACCTTGCAAAAATAGCTAAACTGGGGAGATTATTAAACTTTTTTTTCCAACTGAACTTGTGTGGCTTAAACTTTATAATTCACAAACAAAAATCATCTAAAGAAGGTGGCTCTCCTTTGGCACTACACATGGTGAGATCCACAGCTGCAGGACAAATGACCATCATGGTCTAACAGGGGTACTGGGCAATTCATTGGGGCAGATGTAGAGCACTTGTGATCTCTAAGAACCTAGAAGTTAATGTACAGGTAATGGCAGGTGTATTTAAATGAGGATGGGCATGAGACATGTATTAGGCAATGGGGGTTCTCACCTGAGCAGGACCTGCTTTTGCTCCTCTGTTTTGGGGTGAAGCTTGAAGCTGGTCCTCCAAGGAGGCTACCAGGGTGGAAGAGGCCGCTGCTGTAGTCATGGGCAGAGGGCACATAGGAGGGGTACGTTGGGATGGGGTGATGGGTGGAGGTTTGGCCCCCCATGTGTCCCAGGCTGCTCCTCAGGGGACTGCCCCCCTCCATTTTCATGCCCTCTGACAGGGCCACCTGGTACTTGATGCTGTCCTTGTCCTCAGCCCTGGAGGAGGCCGGGGAGGCTGCACTGCCAGGGTCCGGGGACACATCTTTGGGGGGAGTGGGGGGAAAGCCGAACAGGTGGGGGCTGGAGTGGGAGGAAGACGGACCCCCCGAGGAGCCACCGCCCGGGTACAGGGAGCCGCCGGCCGCGGGGTGCAGGGGGGTCTTGGCGAAGGGGCTGACAGTCCATGGGTTGTGGTGGTGGGCGGCAGACAGGGCAGACTTCCCCCCCTCCAGCCAGGGCAGCCCGGGACTGTGCAGGAGGTGCGGCCGGCACATCTGACTACCGGCTGTCAGGCGAGCTAGAGGAAAACAAGAGGCAATCATTAAACTGCAAAACATTGGGGGGTAATAGTGAATACAAAGTTATAATAGTGGAGTAAACTGCACTATAACATACATTACACAATGTGTTATAATACTGGATACAATGTTATAACAGCACTGTTTGTAATAATATAATATAACTGTATGCGATAATATAATAAAATATTATCAGATAGACAGAAAGACAGACTGAATATTATTTGATACAATGGTTTTCTGTATCACTAATAACATAGCAGCAATAGAAAATTAACTTTATTATTATACTGAATAAGATATTTTATTATCACTGCCCTGGAGGGTAGAAGGATATATATATATCGCACATGGTGAAATTAGGACTACGCTAAATACAATGTTATATCGCAGACTAAGTCTATCTAGCTCACATTTTAACTGATACATCTTTGTATCATCAATGGATAGAATTCTACAGAGATTTACACTGGATATGACAATATAACATTGGTGAAGGGATACTATACAGTATATAAGCATAATTACACTTGACATGTTATTATATTATATTAAATAACCGGTTATCATAACACACTATATGTACAGGAAATGTAAATATTACATTCGGACACAGGAACCAGTAAGTCCAGTGTATTTATACCTTCACATAGTTATATATGGATATATCCAGAGATTATCACTCTAGAAGGTTAATACTTTCGATGTATACAGTTTCACTATCTACATATAATTATATATCGCTAACATCCTCTTCTACACACCAGTAATTTCACAACAAGGAATTTTTAGTGTAGCACGCAATATATATATATATATATTACATCAATGTCTATACTGTTATATTGTATAATGTGATATGTAATATTTTCCATAAACTCCCACATAATTTCACTGAATTTATATATTTTTTTCCCTGACGTAATTATCTACCCTAATAAATCGATATGAACAACATTCTCATTATACAAAGAATTATGTTGGATTTAATAATATACGCTGAAATATGGAAAACATATTATATAGAAAATCAAATAACAGTTATTACATGATATAATATTATGACTGTAATAACTTCTGCCACTCTATGCACACTCTCTATATCTATTTGTAGATAAAGACAGTATTTTTAAACTGAAATATTATGTTTAAATATATATTTTCTAATCTATACATTCTTATCCTATAGAGAACGAGTTTACCCCTGCATAGTTGAAGAATATATAGTCGATCCGCCCTGATATAGATCATAGATCTCGCAAATTTAGGATTGAGAGAGATTTATTCATAAGGCATACCGATTGTATAAGATCAATTACTCTCAACAAAGTTTGGATCACTGTTAAAATATCTGGGGTCCTGACTGCTAGTATCTATTAGGCATTGCTATAGGATTAATTAATTTATTTATTTAGATATGGGGAGTATGTTGATACAGGTATAACATTTCAGATCTTTGTATTATAATATATTGCGGTATGATAACCTAACTAAATATACTCTGTGCAATAAACACAACAAACAGTAAATAAAGACAAGAGTCCAAATTAGAAACTAAGAACTCTCAAGTGGACAGATTTTCCTAAACTGACAGCAGGAGCCAGGTCTATTGTTACATGTTTAACGGAGTCAATAGGGTTATGATTCTGTCACTTAAAGTTCGGGCTAATTCAGAAATAACAAAATCCAATACACCCCACTCGCAAATAATTTCAAAGATGGGCAGAGGAATTACGCGTGATATCAGATAGTAAATATCAACCAAGCGTAAAACCTTCATTTTTTTTTTTTTTTTTTTTAGCGATGAAAGAGGAATTAGGAAGGTCAGTCGGTGACATGGAAGGAAGTATAGAGAAATACCAAAATTAGGAAATAGAAACCTAAAACTCAGCAAGGATCAGCCAGAAACCTAGGGAAGGGGGCGATCAGACAGAGGAAGGGGGTGGGGGGGGGGGGGAGAAAGGCATCTATGATACAGGACTCAAGATAAGAAAAGGGGAGACCCCGTGATTAAAGGAGCCCCAGGAGAGGGGGCACTGCCATGAACATGCCAGACAGTCATTTCCTATTACTATTATGCCGCCCTTCCCTTGTAATATTTACATCTATTTCAGGGGTTCCCCTTTGCACTTTCTTATTTTGGGGGTGGTGGAACTTACAAGTCTTTTCACTTTCTGCCTGACAATTTAGCATTATTACTTTGATGAGGATGTATTGTAATAATATGTTGGAAAGCATTTAAAGTGGACTGGTCTAAGTGGACTAGTCAGTTGGGGTCCTGTGGCAGGAGGCTTTAGTAAAAACACATCCTTGGTGTGAAGGAGTGAAGGGGGGCCCTTGCCATCCAGCACCTAAAGGGTTAAAGCTCCTGTGACTGTATTAGGCTTGGGACCACAGTGTAATTGCCCCAGAAAGTGTTACACAGACTGGATCCAATGACATAATTATATTGCAGTGTATGGCTACCATCTAAACATGCATACATAGTATTGATGATATTTATTCTATTTAATAAAAGGTGGTAGGTGAAGGGAGGTCTTACCGTGAGCTTGGCTGTAGGAAACCCTGGCCCTGGCATGGGCAGAGTTTGTGTAGTAAGGGTTCCCTTGAGAGTCCAGATGGTTGAAGAATACATCCACTTCATCAGGAGGCAGGAGCTGGGCTGGCTCCATGTAATTGTGTGCCAGTCCTGGGTGGTGAGAGTCTGGGTGCTGTCCATTGAGTACAGCATGGTGTGCCATCCAGCGAGGCTGGTCTGTAGCCACTTCCATCATCAGAACGTGACTGGTGCCAACCTGGGCCAACTAGAATCCGCCTCCTTGGGCGCTTTGGTTCTGCCTTGTGGAAGGTAACGAAGTCCCTTTAAATCCGGAGTCTGTGTGGGTGACAGCAGCACCTGGAAGCGAGGACAAGTTACAATCTTTGTTATTGTTGCTATAACTACCCGACCTACACTGTTCTCCTCGCAGTGCCCCTCTCAGAACAAGACATCAATGGCAAAATGTAAACACAACACAACATCTACATAACAGTAACACGTTAACAATCCTAGTAGGAGTAAACACAACACAACATCTACATAATAGTAACACGTTAATAATCCTATTAGGAGTCCCAAATAGCCAGCTCAGACCCTCTCCTTGCCCCCTCTGATCAGCCTTTTCTCTGGAGCCTTCCATCTGACTGGACGCAGAGAACGATTGGAGTGTTCCATGGATACTTTGTAATAGCAAAGAGTTACTGAAATCAGCCCTGATCGCCCTGACTCAAAGAAACTCCAAGATTCCAATGTGTCATTTAGATTAAAAAATGCCCAGTTCCTTTTGATCAGATGTAATGGGAGCTAGTAACAAGCTGATCTAATGCTGAACTCAGACAGGGACAGGAGGGGGTGATACAGTGTAGCAGTTGTCAGATAGTGGGGTACTTACAGGACATCTAGTTACAGGCAGGGTTTGATCAAACTGGGAGATTAAAATAAAATGTGTCCTGTGCAGAGTGAGTGAGATTGGGGAGTCAGGGTAGAGGTGCTGGATGAGGAGGGGGGAGTAGAAAATAACCATGGGGTTCCATTGTAATGCAATTAGTGGGGTACTTACAGGACATCCAGGGATAGGCAGGCTCGGACAAGCCCTGAGGTGAAGTGGAGTCCTCCTGCAGAGTGAGTGAGAGCAGACAGGGGGCAGGAGGCTGTTACTCAGAAGGGAGTCTCAGAGCAAGGAGCATCCCATAGCAGCCCTGGCGCCAGCTGGCCTCACTTCACTAAACATGGGCTAGAGAGACGCGCACAGCTAATAACACCGGGACAGCCAATCACAGGCCGCCGCCAGCCAGCCCCGCTCTGCCATTGGTCACTCCCCTGAAAATTCACATTCTCTTAATTCAGACCAAGCAGCTCAAATGCCTGGGGAGGAGAGGGGGGGTCATTAGCAAACCCTGCTAATGGGATACATTTTCATATATAAATATGCATTTACATATATCATGCAAATAATAACTCCATGCTTGCTACATACAAACATGGACAAGTAACAATGACCAAGTGATGTTACTTCTTTTTTTTTTTAGGTATTTTTTTTTTAATCTGTCATTATTGTTCTGTATTTACTATAAAATGGAAAGCAAAAATTATTTTATAATATGTAATTTGATTTAAAACATGATTATTATATAAAAAAAAAAAAATCATGGGTGTTAGAATGCTTCTTACAATCCCTGCTAATTTTACAAACTGAAACTAAATATTACTCAATTTTTGGATAGCTCTGTAGGGAATTTAAGGCCAATTTTATGTGCTCTGCTCTGTGATTACACCCTCTCCTAAACTATGATAAGTTTGCCAGGAAAGATGAATGCTCACTATTTAATAATAACTGTGACTTGTACATTAGTAGGGTGTGAGGCAGATTATAATCCTTCTGTAGCACATAACATCTTAAAAGTGAAATGTTTGTGTTTCTTTGAAAAAGGGCTATATTTTATCTTATATGTACAGTGTGCCTGATAATCAGAGGGAATATGCAAAGTTATTAGAAAACAAACAAACTCTATTTTCGCCATTCAACGTCCTTTTAATTTACTGGTATTTAATAAAATTTCCTTGATGGTTTTAAAATAGTAAATTTATCATTATTGTTGATAATAATAATAATAATAATAAATGTAGTACACAGCAATGAGGGAGTATTCAGTATTAAATGCAAACTGATCTAATCAGTTTCAGAGTTTGAAACTCTGCAAGATTAGAATTCTTACACGTCATCAAATTCTTTTCAATTGGAAAGTTAATGTTGCAATCTTTATTGGGGGGTGCGGATAGGGGGGAGTTTAATATCCATTTGCGAAATCCTAGGATTTGTAGACTTTTAGAGAATAATTAAGAGGCGTAAAATATTATGTAAAACTGATCAAATTTAGAAAAATAAATCCTAGAGAGTTGCAAATAAATCCTTATCACGGAGTCCTGCAACTTGAAACAGACTACTAACAGTAATTAAGATAAACATTGTTACTTAACCTATTCATTCCCAACCCTTTAGTTAGCCATTTCTGTCCATTAAAGGTGAAATTGTTTATTATTGCCCATCGTTTATATAATCTGGCGAAGATCAGAAAGGTGTGTGTGGGGGGGTCATTTGGAACCATAGGGGGGGGGGGTTCTGGTCACTGGACAGGACTGGGCTGTTTATTTAATGCGTTTGTTTGTGTTTGTTTGTTTTTCTATTGTTTTTCTTATTTTTAACATAAGTTGATTCTGTCTGGGGGGGATTTAAAGGGCTGAAAGTTAGTAATTAGGTAACAGAAAGCCGGCGTTTGATGCTGTCTATCTCGTTTGCTCTCCAGCCATCTAGACGCCGGGACTCTGACGTCACTCTCAGCTCCCAAATTCACAGGGAAACTAACCCTCTGCCCCCCCTCTCTCTCTGTCTCTCTCTCTCACCCCCTCTCTCTTTCAGACCCCCCTCTCTCTCTTTCACCTCCTCACTCTTTTAGACCCTCTCTCTCTTACATCCGTCTCTCTTTGCCCCCCTCTCTCTTTCAGACCCTTTCTCTCTCATCTCTTTCAGAGCCCCTCTCTCTATTTAACCCATTCTCTCTCTCTCTCAGCTCCCCTTCTCTCTTTCAGTCCCTCTATTTCTCTCTCGCTGTCTCTTCCAGTCTCTCTGTCTCTCAGCCCACCCCCTCTCTTTGAATCCCACTCATTCAGCCTCTATTTCTCTCTCGTTTCTTTGAAAAATCTTCATCACTCTGTGGCTAAATCAGGAAATAGATCCAGTGCCCTTAGAACCCTTGAACGTAATACAGCATCGATAGAGCAATAAAACTAAAAGAGGGCTCAGTTTGGAGAGTAATAGAAAGAGCTATGAAATGATATACTAAGTATACAATTCTATACAATACTATAGTGATCCTATAAGGAAGATTTCATGTATCCAGACACAATTGGCACCTCTGGATCATAAGTAAGATGGCACTGCTGACGTCATTTCAGAGGGGTGGGGCTGTATCAATTTTGGTTAAATCTGCTATAAATACAAAGCTATCTCGTTGGCAAAGTCACAGATGAGAAAGAGTTAAACGAACCTGCAGACTTGCCTTGGTATCACCACCAGCATCACCAGAACCAGGCAATCAGTTACAGTAATCTATTAACCCATTCAGTGCTGGTGTGCCCAGATCACAAACTGTCTCAGAGAGTTTCAATCCTTTCTTAACCCCTTAATGACAATATGCTCTCCAGGGATGTTGGGCCGTAGTATGGTGTATTATTATTATTATCATTATTTTTATTATTAGCATTTATATAGCGCCAACAAATTCCGTAGCGCCTTACAATATTACATATTAACTTGCTTTCATGAAGGGGTTAACATGTATGCACATGAAATGACTATGAGCCTAGCAGGAACTGGTTAAATTAGAAGTAGCATAATATACACGCGTTAACAGCACAGAGCTCAAGCATCATGCTGGAGGAAATGTAAGTGCAGACAAAAGGTTTCAGTACAGGAAAGGGTTAACAGTACAAAGGGCAGCCTCATACAGGAGGAAATATGAGTACAGACAAGAGAATCCGGTGCAGGAAGGGTTAACAGGCCAGCCTCTGCTGGAGGAAATGTAAGTGCAGACAGAGGATCAGTGTTGGGGAGAGGGAGCTGCGGACAGGGCTCTGTCTGTCCTGGGGTAAGGAGCAACTGAACCTAACTTTATTTTCTTTATAAATATATGTCAGGTTTTATAGTGTTCTCCTGGTCTGATTGTTGAGTTTTTACTCAGGGAGGCAAGGGCCAGCAAACACACTATGGAACAGACAAATAGATCATGGGATCTGCGTAGTTCAGAGCTCAGAGAGTATGGAATAATGGACTAAATCAGCATGCAATAAGTGGGAATCCCTGTAATATGGGGGATCATTATAATATGGGTGATCCCTGTAATATGGGGGATCATTATAATATAGGGGATCCCTGAAATATGGGGAGATCATTATAATATGTGTGATCCCTGCAATATGGGGGAGACCATTATTATAGGTAGGGATTCCTGTAATATGGGAGAGATCCTTATAATATAGGGGGTCATTATAACATGGGGGATCTTTGTACTATGGGGGAGATCATTATAATATGGGGGACGATCATTATAAAATGGGGGATCATTATATTATGGAGGGTCTCTGTAATATGGGGAGATCATTAAATAATGGGGGGTATCTCTGTAATATGGAAGAGGTCATTATAATATGGGGATCCCTGTAATATGGGGGAGATCATTATAATATGGGGGATCCCTGTAATGTGGGGGAGAGAATTATAATATGGGGGATCCCTGTAACACGGTGGAGATCATTATAATGTGGTGGTTTTCCTTAAAACGGGGAAACTGAAGATTTTGTGGAGATCCCAGCAATAAGGAGGGAGGAGATTACTGAATTGGATGATGACCACTGTATTATGAGAAGGGGATCATTAAATGTTAATGAATTTGTAAATGATGGAGACCAAGGCACCACGAGGGGATGGATACAATATGGAGGGGTCTCTGAAAAATGGAGGGGGCTGTGAAATGGGGGATCCCTGAAATGTGAAGGCTATCACTTCTGCAATATGGAAACTATATGAAATAAAAGGATCTTAGTGGCAGTTATATGGATGGGAAGAAACTGTATGAGATGATCTGACCCTTCTTCAGTGACATTAAATGCTGTATTCTTATTTTTAAAATGGGAAGGGCAGCGAGATCTCTGCTGAGAGAGAACAACATTAAAGAAATCTGGTAAGTAACAATATCCTTGGTTCAATAGCCACGCTTATCGTATTGGGGGGAGACAGGGGGCTGTCCCTCGCAGTGGGTGTAGCTAGCTATGTGTCCCAGGCTGGAGGGGACAAGTAACAGGATAGAGACAGCCAGGAGGAGAGGTCACAAGGCTTCTCTCACAATAGGAAAAGGTGCTGCCCCTAATATAGAGCCTAGTATAGCATACCGGATATGTGTGCTCTGCTCTCTACAGAGTTCTATCTGAACGAGCTACGGATACACAGTAGAACAAACAGTTCTGGGGCAACGTTCTACACATGGAGTTTTCAGCAGGAACGTTCCACTTGTTTCCATGGTTACTGCAAGACTTTTAGAACTTTGCCCCAGAATTGTCCTATATACATTTTATCAATGCGTCCATTAGCTTAACAGTACCCATTCCCTGTTTCGCAATTATAATACGCAAAATCTCTAGAAACATTTTTGAGATATAGTTATATCCATGCCAAGTAATGGTAAAACCATCTTTTAATTGCACATAAATGGCGATTAAATATGTTTTCTCATATAAAATATAGATGGTCGAAATTATGCAAAATTTAACCCAATATTGAAAGTTTTCACATGTTCTTTCCTGTATCGATTTCCAAGTCTACAGTAAGGTATTAAATCCCAAAATGGAATGTATTTTACTGAGACTCTACATTACTGTCTGGCCAGCTCCCAATCATCTTAATGTAGCGACCTCTTTCATATACAGAACATGGTTTGAGAGCCGATGAAAAATTAAGTGAGATTTTATTGCAGCGATGTTTAGTGACCCCCTTTCTGACTGTGGGGGAGGTTGTCCCCCCATATTTTCACTGCATAGATTCTCACTACAACAAACACCATGCTGGCTAATTATTGCCTGGCTTAGGGTAATAGGTGTTAGAATCCCTTCTCAGCAGGACTGACATTGGGTAATGACACAGGACAACTACATATGTCACTCCTGGGGAACTAAATCTTCTCAGGGATTTCATTAAGGGAACTTTTTAATGAACAAATTATAGCGATTCGTAGATTATTGCTTAGTTCTATTTTTGTGTTTTATACAATAAACTGTTTTCGTTATTTCATAATGTTATAGTCTTTGTTGCTTTTATTTTTTATTTTGTTTGTGTCAGTAAATATTTAAAATCGGAAAACGATTCAAGCATCCAGAAAATAGATGGATGGATTCACTCTCTGTATATCGTGTCTGTTTCAAAATAAGTATTCTGATATTCTTCATAAAATGCCTCTATAAGAATGCAGAATTGAAGTAAACCGCTAGTTATGTTACTAAACTGGGGAAAGCTGATTACATACATTTATCAAAACGTTGTTACTAAAGTATAAACATAGATTGATCACCTTGTCCTAAACTAGTCACAAAATCCACTGTTATTTATAATCGGAAATCGGAACGTGTTGCACAGACTGATATAAGGACCCAAGGGTTGTTCTAAATTAAATATACAATTTTGTTCAGTCTATCAGGAAGCTTGAGGACTCCGTAACGTGCCCTACATTTGTATCAGTAAAATTAGTTCCCCTCATTATATCTTCTTACCTTTAACATTTTTTTAAAGCAGTTATTTTGTGATTTTAGTTTTTTATATATATATATATATATATATATATATATATATATATATATATATATATATATATATATATATATATATACATATACATATATCATGTTTCTAAACGTGCATGTCTAAAGCTTTGCGGTTTAACTAAATATTTGTACCAATTTAATGCCCCTTAAACCACTTTCAAAGCCAGACAGCTGAGCTATAAGTGGTGTTTGGTAAAACTGTTTAGATTGAAGTTAAAACCGTTTTATTTCGAAGATTCTGTTCCAGGCCTGTTAACTGGAAACATTCCATTTATTCACCCAGAAATCCGATTTTTCTGTATTAATTATCCTTCATGTCCATGGGGTTATTTAACATTACCATTGCCAGTTGGAGACCCTGTATTGTGCCTTCACCTGGCATATTATAAGCAGCAGAAACACGAGCAACAGATTTAATTAATTCACTCAACGGGACATGAAATATCTCGCACACGACCTTCTGCAAGAGCTTAGAGAGTCTCAGGAGCTGCATACTGAATCCACACGGCTGGTTTAACAACGATTCTACCCATTAGCAGGACTTTCCTCTGGAGAGGGCAGCACACACAGTGCCCTGTAGGCACATAGACCACAAACAAAGCATTCTGCTGCACACACAAACTGTATCACCTGTGTGTAAACAAGGAGCAGAACTATACAGAACTGTATACAAACAGTGCATTAAACCAATAAATGCACATTATATAAACTGTGTATTAAATGGCATCTAAAAACACACACACACACACACAAACGCACACACACACACACACACACACACATATTTTTTACAAACTGTGTATGAAATATAGATTGTATCATTGTATTGACTGATCAAACAATATCAGCACATTCTATGGACTGTGTATCAGAGGTATCAAACATTTATATTATCAGCTGTGCATACACAGGGTATGTTACGATGTTTAGACTTTGTATATAATAAACAGGACATCTCACAATAAATACAAATTGTGTCAACTGTATATGGACGGGCAAGTCACAATATTTTCACATTGTTTCAATTGTATGTAAACAGAGCTTTTCACAATAAATACATATTGTGTCAACTGTATATCAGGGTATGTCCCGATATATAAACATTGTATCATTCAACAAGGCATGTCATAAAAGGCATGCATCAATGGTGTATTAACAGGGACTGTCACGACATTGTAGTAATTGTTTATAAACAGAGCATCTCACAAAAGATACACTGTTTATTAACAGGGCATATCTCGATATAGCCATTATAAAAACTGTATCGATTTATGCAAAAGGGAGTCATGCAATATATACACTTTATATCAAATGTGTAGGAATCAATAAACAGTGGATCTTACAATATATATATATATATATATATATATATATATATATATTTATTACATGTGTGTGTGTGTGTGTGTGTGTGTTTGTGTACGCATTAAATGAGCTGTGTGAACAAGGGATTTGATAACATATACATATTATATAAACTGTGTACATATCCATAAACAAACGGGATCTCCCATTATACACATTATATCTACTGTGTATCATAGAATAAATAAACAGAGAATCCCACTGTGTATACATATTATATCAACTGTGTATCACACACTAAACATGGAAATGATGCATAGTGTAAGAATTAGGGCAAATCCAGTATGAATAAATATAGAGTGTACCAAGCATTATTATACACGTATCGACGGTATATGAATTGTACTGATAGGTGAATAACTACACCATCAGACTATCTTGCAATTTTCTATAAAATAACTGCATCAAATGTCCATATATACTGGTTATTATTATTTGTTAATATATCCTAATTTGGATTTTTTTGTGTGTACAAATCTCGTCAGCTGGTGCTATAGAGAATATTTGAAGACTGCTTTAGGTTAAACTGTTTCTTCTGATACATTTACATCGATGCCCTTTGACAAAACGAAACAAGATATAATTTATCAACAATGGTCACAAAAGGCTCCAGAGGATGAGATATATACTGTACACTGGGAAAAATCACACTGAATAGTTCATTGTAACAGGTACCCACCATTAATTTGGAATAAATATTTCTCGTAAAGAAGAGGCGAATATTATGCCACTTTCAACAGACAATACAAAGAAAAATACCACAAGCTACATCACAGCCGTAATAAAATCCAGATCTTTACAGACCAGAAAGTAAAGTCACTTTCTCTTATATTCCAATAATCATCTTTAAAAACAAAAACAAAAAACAGCGTGACTTAAAATACTTGAAATATTGGTAAATAGAATACAATTTCTGCTATGATATATCTATATTTATACTTATGCTTTTATCCGCTAGATAGAATTAAATCTGATGCAATCTATATTCTTGCTGTGTTGAATCCCTGAGAAATAATATCAATACTGTACTTTTGACGCAGTCGCTGTGTAATTGCGTCAGTTTGCGCAGAGCTCTGCACTGCAGCAGCAATCTCTGAGAATGTTTTCTTTTATTTCAGCACATGCAGAATTGTATTTAAAACGTTCACTCATCCTGAGAAAGCCCCTTGGGTAACATAAGGCTTTCCTCTCTCTGCTTCTGTATCCTATGTGCCCCTAATTGGTTTACAGCAGTAATCACAGGTCTGGAGAAAGCCAAAAACATAGAATGATCTCCTAGAGGTGTCATTCTGGAAAAGACTGCATTGTCACAGCTACACAAACACAGCTTTGGCAGTCAAGGCCAAGTGGAAATGAGAAGTCATTTTTCCATATGTACAGTGTGATGGTGTTCAGAGGGTGCAAGGAAATACTTACTGGATTGGAGAACCCCCAAGGAGAGACAGAAGAATGGATGCTGGAGGAGGATGTGGGGGTATCAGCAGAGAATGCCCCTTAATTCCTGCAGAGAGAGAGGTACCTCGCAGTCAGCCTGCAGGAAGCTGGACTTAAAGCTGCTGAGCAGCACAGGTATAGAAATACAGGCACGTAGGGCTGGCGTCAGAGCTGGACCCACACTGGCTTCCGGGTCCCTCCTGCTACTACAACTACCATTACTATCAGCAGGTGCAATCACAAGCAGGATAGGGGGCACCCGCAACGTGTGCACCCCCAGGCGTGGACAGGCTTAAATGCACTCAATAAAGCATCATATTCTACATTGTGCATGCATTGCAGAAAACACATGTAATTAATTAAATAAATTATATATATATATACACACACAATTAAAGCAATGTAATAATTTTGATAGTATGTGAGAATTCAGATTCTAAATACACTTAAAACCCAGTAACTATCACTGACATTTCAACGCATAATCCTAGTTTCACATTAAGCCATCATCGCTGCACCTCTATTTGATGCAATGCTTGAAATATATATTGTACACTAGAAGTGCATGTTAATGGGTCTAAATGGAATGAAACTATTACTGTTCACTCTTAGCCACAGGGTCTGGGATGAAGGACATAAAGTAAAATGCTAATGGTATGGCAGGTGAATAGCACTGGGCTCTGCTTGCTATAGAGGATCTGTTTTCTGTGTGTGACAACTTGCAATTTGCCTGCAATTTGTCATTCACAATCATTTAACATTGCAAACACACTAACAGCACAAAGCCCTGTGTTTGCTACTGTATTTAAAATATACATTTCAATACCATACTATAATCACCCTATATCACATACAGACAGCCAGCGAAGAGGCTGGCTGAGGATCATTGGGAATATAGTTCACACAACTCTGCTGTGTCAAGAACTGTCAATATTGCCTCAAAGTCACCAGGAAACAACTTAAACACGAGAAGAAGAAGAATGTGGAACTTTTAAACGTAAAATCTAAACTAAGATAAAGACGTGTTGTGACACAATTAAATGTGAGTTTATTTATACAGACAGGCAGCAAATTATGGGATGTCCTATCGGGCATTTAAGAAACTCATTCTCAGTTGATGCAGTGTTTTAATATTAATCAAATCCAACCATTTATCTTATTTTATTTATTTTTACAAGAAGTATAAAAAAAATCCATGTTTATATATATATATATATATATATATAAAAACATATTTTTTAATTAAGAGGAATATATATATTCGTCTTACTTAAATCCAGTTTCTCATGCACGTGTTTGCATTTTTAAGTCGCCACGAGAATATAAGATCGTGGAGTTTCCTGCAGACAGATCTTAAGGCGTGTTTCTCTCCTACACACAACACACAAAAAGAGGAATTTATCATGCAAAGCTGGGCAAATCTTCTGCACGGGACCTGGGGCACAGATCCCTCCCTACCAGGCAGGTGCTAGGCACAGTTCATTTACATCACTTTTCCTTGTCTTGTCTGCAAAGCCCACTTAATTCTAAAAATCTGGAATATGTCAGATACACTAAAATCCTTTAGGGCTGAACACTGGAGAATTGTTAAGTAAATAAATAATTAGAATACAATTTGCATTGTCGAAATGGACTCAGTCCTTTTTTTTTTTTAATTAATACCATACAATATATTCCCATCTCACTTATGCAGAGAAACATTTTGAGAAATCTCACAGCAAGGCTATGCGTAAACACAGACAAAACAGTATACACGACATAAAATAAGAATTTTTATTATTGAATTTAATTTACAATTCTTTTATTTATTATATTTATAAAAAAATAATAGTGACATTATTATTAATAGTGACATTTAATTGTCTTCTATGAACTGTTTTTATTCCCTACAAATACGATTTTTCTAAAATGTACAGTTCTTCTAATTTTTGCTGTATTGCATCTTATATTTTATGATATTATCTTGATCAAAAAACATATTACCATTGTTATATTCGCATCAATGGACTGTCATTAATATCGCTTGTTTTTCTTACATATTTATTAAAGTTATATCAGATTATCTCAAAATCATTGCAGGGATCCTTTAAGTTCATTTGATGTCTTTTGTTATTTTCCTTTTAAAATCATGATGACATTTTTGTTTTATGTTTTATTTGTTTTATGTTTGTTTTTATAACAGCATACCGTGTAACTCTATCAATTGTATGTAAATATAAAAGTCTATCAGAAATGTTTTTCCTACCAATAAATATTACAATCTATGAATGGGAAAACAAATAATTATTGTGTTATATTAAATTAAATTACAAAAGAAAAAATACACGAAAAAAAAAAAGAAAAAAAAAAAGA
The DNA here is from genome assembly GCF_036172605.1 of Pelobates fuscus. Taxonomy (NCBI): domain Eukaryota; kingdom Metazoa; phylum Chordata; class Amphibia; order Anura; family Pelobatidae; genus Pelobates; species Pelobates fuscus. The sequence goes on along the minus strand of NC_086323.1, from coordinate 97,257,308 downwards.
AGTGAAAAAAAAGAGACGTAATTTCCTATCGGATTAATCGTTATATGTACAATTTTTTTGTGTTTAACATATGATTTAATAAATAATTATACTTTTTTTTTTTTTAAAGGTAAAACGTATTGTTTATAAAGTATAACTTCTTGTTAATTTATATTATATTTCCAATAAATAATTCGTATTTACAATATACTATTGTCTTACTTAGAATTGATACTGAATTAGGTTGAATGAGAGGTTTAATTTTATAATTATTTGCAATCACATAACATTTTTACACCAACTGAAATCTAACAAAAAACAAAACAAAAAAAAGGATTACACGTTCATATACACGACTCAAATACCTATTTCATAATGTATACATGAAAATGATTTGACACTCGTTCAGGCATCTCAAACAATGTGTCAGGGATCTAATGTCTGTTCCTGTCACCTTCAATTTGAAAGGTACAATATATCCCAGTCCCAGTGGAAAGGCAACTCTGTAACCAAAGCCTCAATGGGAGTCTACAGCCTTCTCCTTAAATACCAGTGTTACAAAGCACGCTTCCATCACATCATATAGCTGAATGCACATCCCCTTGGTACACAGTCAACCTCTAACAAGCAATTTAGAAATTGGGTTCCATCTTATATTTAACAAGGTTAGCAAATACACCTTAATAGGAAAAATAGACTCATTGCTCATCATCATTGCCTGAAGTACAAATGGGGCTATTTAAACCAGTGTCCCTATTTTATTCATCTTCATTTTACATTTACCTAGATTGGGTCTGATGTTTATATTCTGCTGGTAGAATTGAGCAAAGCAAGGAATGAATGAATGGCAGCTGCCATCAGCTGTATAAACGCTGGAATAATACCTAGAGATGAAAAGCTACTTCCAGGGAAAGGATGTACAAAGGCTATATTGCACAGGTGTTCATGGCTAATTGTTGTATCTTACCTTATAATGGTGTTCCTGATTCGTCCTTAATTGTCTAAAATCACCCCCTTTTTCTCTCTCCTTGAAGTGAGGTGTCACCCTCAGCACTCTCCCCTGGCCCTCCAGCAGGCAGGGGTGCAGAGCAGAGAGGGCAGAGTGTGCCCACACAGAGGGTATGCCAGGCTGTCTCTGTAATCTGGCAGCAATGTGCAGTGTGTGTGCCTGAGACTCCTGCATTCAGGGCTGGCACCGGGAAGCCTGTGTGTATTTATGTACATAATAATAACTCGCTCGGCCCCTCACCCTCATTTGTATGGTTACAATGGCCATACAAGATCATCTTATTGTCTGCCCATTGCCCCTTTTGTTACTGCTTGCTGTCATAGTCTACGCGACTTGACTTTGATATTTTGGGTGGAAAGAGTCTATAGCAGCCAGGAGAGCAAGGGAAGGAGGGTCTGGAGGGGTACCAGCCAAGCGCAGGCGCAGCTCAATGTATCCACTACACCTGTTATGCACACCTGTCTGTCTGTCTTTCTGTCTGTCTGTCATAAAGAGCTGGGGTTATGTATACTTTATAATCCCGGGGCCAAGTTCTACAAGTGGAGCAGTTACCATGGAAACCCATTGAATCTCCCTGCTGATTGATACATTATTAGACCATTGCGTCATTATTGTTCTTTTACCTATATAATAAAACACACACACACACACACACTGTTGTAACAATGATAACTACACGTTTATTTGCTCAATGATAAATGTATTTAATTTGAGTGCCTGCTTTAAGGAACATTTGCTTTTCCATTGAAAGAAAATTGATGAATACAACAGCAAATAAAATCAAGTCAATGAAAAGCCAGCTATCAGCAGAGACATTGTTGGACATAAAGAAATCTCCAAATGTTTAAGTCCTATTAAGGAAGTCAGCCATAACTAATGTATGAGTAAATGGTGCAGAGGGGGCTTTCATAAGGTGAAACAGAAAGGGAAGAGAGTTTAAAAGGCAGAAAGGAACTTGTGTGTTTTACAGGTTAAACTGAGCTCAAAGATCCTAACAAGGTTTGTAGCATGTGTTCGATAGTCATGCAAATATGGGTTCAGTACTTGAAAACACTATTATTAATATATGAGATTTACACAATTAAAAATGCCAAAATGCTATCTTTTTCTCCTCTCACAAGCATCATTTAAATAAAAAAAAAAAACCTGTTCTGCAAAAGGAAAAAGAAAAATCAATTCAAAACCCAGGCTAGAAGAGAGAGAGCAAAAAAAAAAAAAAAAAAAGTTTAATAGGAAAAAAAATTACCATAATAATGGGGGTGAAAATGTTAGCAAGTGCAAAATAAAAAAAATAAAAAAAATCCTATTTTACTGGCATTTCTCTGTCTGGCTTTGTGATGTGGTTCAGGGGAGAAATCTCTTGATATGCTGTAGATAATTCTTATCAGCAAAATGCAGCCCATATCCAAAAAACTGTCCTAATTACTCTCCTGAATTATCACACCATCCTAAGAGATGAGATGTTTGAAAAGATGGACATGGGCTGGAGGGGTATATTGTCCAGAATTTACATCCCCAGACTAAATGTTTGCAGAGCCCAGGTACTGTTTGTACAGAGGAAAAATAGCAAAAGATTAAAAGCAATAATTGGGCTGCCCTCTCCTTATAGATTGCATGCAATATTTTCTTTGAAAACCCTAAGTAGTGGCACATAATACCCTTTATATTATCAGCCAATTTACACCATCATCAATCATTCCTCCCCTTCTCTTTATTTGCTAATAAAATATATAATTAAGGGACCAACAAGGTACAATTCTCTGAATATCACTTTGTTTAAAAATAAAATAAATTTAATTTATCAAAGCAGAAAATGTTTTCATAATAATAATAATAATAATAATAATAATAAAAAAATGTATTTTCCACTTGATCACTCTTAATCTACTATTTCTGGATATTAAAGATGATGTAAAAAATGAAATATATACATATCTTTTTTGTGTGTGTATGAATGTAGTAGAATAATGATGTTTTAGTATATTTATTTATTTTCTACAGTAAAGATGTCATCTCTCCAACTATAAGAATTTGCTCAGCAATCGAAATCAAGGCTGTTTTGCATTTTTTTCCCCCAAGCAGAATAAGAAAATGAGAGATCATGTCCAGTTATTTTATAATTATTATTTTAGATAGTTTTACCAATTTTAGCCTGATTTTAAATAATAATAATAAAAAATGAAATAAAAAAATAAATAAATAAGGGGGGTGGGCGGTATAAGAATCAGCAACTCCAATGGTTCCCCTTCTTATTATTGGGATCCTGGGGTAATTTTTCATCTCTGCTAGCTAATCTTTGTTCCTTGTGAAGATAATAAATAGACTAATCGTTATCTCTGAGCTCCTGGAGGCTGTGAGAGAATAGGTTGTGCGAGGTTGGAAATTGGCTGTAAAAGTGTAGCAGAATAAATGTGGTTCCTTATCTCTACCTTGCAGATAATCTGACTCTTTTCAAACTCGCAACAAACACATCCACCCCATCACATGCATCATTTAACTGAGCAGATCTCAGCGTTTGATGGGCATATAGACAAAATCTATAGATTTTCCCTTTTTCCCCTAAGCGCACATGCATTGGCTTTGTGGAAATAATATATGGCACTCCGGATAAATTATACAGGGTTATTGGAAAAAAAAGCAAGAAAAACCTAGGATAAATGCAAGAGGGCTTTTACATCTAATATACAAATATATACGTATAGTTTACAGCTAATAAATGGTCTTTAATTTGTTCTCAAGGTTTTGCAGTACTGTTATTTATTTCTCTGTTCATTGGTCCTTATACCATATAACATAAACACACACACACACACACACACACAAAATATATTATATACATGTATATCTGTGTGAGTGAGTGTGTGTGTATATACAGACATTTGTAATCTATCTATCTATCTATCTATCTATCTATCTATCTATCTATCTATCTATCTATCTATCTATCTATCTATCTATCTATCGTATCTATCTATCGTATCTATCTATCTATCTATCTATCTATCTATCTATCTATCTATCTATCTATCTATCTATCTATCTATCTATCTATCTATCTATCTATCTATCTATCTATCGTATCTATCTATCTATCTATCTATCTATCTATCTATCTATCTATCTATCTATCTATCTATCTATCTATCTATCTATCTATCGTATCTATCTATCGTATCTATCTATCTATCTATCTATCTATCTATCTATCTATCTATCTATCTATCTATCTATCTATCTATCTATCTATCTATCTATCTATCTATCCATATGATATGATTTGGGATGTGCCAGGATAAAAAGATACTGATAATATTGGTATTATTAAGAAGGTGCTCCTACATTGCCTATAAGCTCTATATTTAATTATCATGCAAACAAAATATTATAGCCCTTAACATCCATTCAGTTTACAGAGGATTAGCACAGCTAATTAAATGGTGAATGTGAACTGATTAATCACCAGAAGTGCACCTTTTCATGTCGAGCAGATAGTGAACCTAGTAGTATGGGGTTGCTAGTATGGGGCTGCTGAGGTTTGGGTACAGAGTGTAAACCCTGTGGCATGTTCAACAGGTGAGACCTTTCCTTGGGATAGTTAGGTTTGCAATGACAGGTATTACAGTTCTGTGCACTCTGCCATCCAACAACACGAGCTAGCACTGTATTTAAAGATACCAGTTACTATGGTAACAGTGCTAATTACCTGTTGCACAGATACTTAAAACACTGGATAATTTCTAATTGGTCACTTGTTGCCACCAGATCTCCATGTGTTCTTCTTTTAGAAAATCATTCTCCCCCCAATCTATCTCTGTAGCTCCAAACGTTCTCACTCCCCCCAGCCATTTGTGTCCCCCACTCTGTCTGCTCCATCTGTAGTTCAAGTTTCTCTTTCTCACCCAATTTTCTGCCCCCAGTTTCCTATTTGCCTCTTTGCACTTCCTAGCTCTCTCACCCAGGTCCCTTTATGTCCTTTCCCTGTCCCCTATCCCTCTTTGCACTTCCTAGCTCTCTCACCCAGGTTCCTTCGTGTCCTTTCCCTGTCCCCTATCCCTCTTTGCACTTCCTAGCTCTCTCACCCAGGTTCCTTCGTGTCCTTTCCCTGTCCCCTATCCCTCTTTGCACTTACTAGCTCTCTCACCCAGGTTCCTTTATGTCCTTTCCCTTTCCCCTATCCCTCTTTGCACTTCCTAGCTCTCTCACCCAGGTCCCTTTATATCCTTTCCCTGTCCCCTATCCCTCTTTGCACTTCCTAGCTCTCTCACCCAGGTTCCTTCATGTCCTTTCCCTGTCCCCTATCCCTCTTTGCACTTCCTAGCTCTCTCACCCAGGTTCCTTTATGTCCTTTCCCTTTCCCCTATCCCTCTTTGCACTTCCTAGCTCTCTCACCCAGGTTCCTTTATATCCTTTCCTTGTCCCCTATCCCTCTTTGCACTTCCTAGCTCTCTCACCCAGGTTCCTTTATGTCCTTTCCCTGTCCCTTATCCCTCTTTGCACTTCCTAGCTCTATCACCAAGGTCCCTTCATGTCCTTTCCCTGTCCCCTATCCCTCTTTGCACTTCCTAGCTCTCTCACCCAGGTTCCTTTATGTCCTTTCCCTGTCCCCTATCCCTCTTTGCACTTCCTAGCTCTCTCACCCAGGTCCCTTTATGTCCTTTCCCTGTCCCCTATCCCTCTTTGCACTTCCTAGCTCTCTCACCCAGGTTTCTTTATGTCCTTTCCTTGTCCCCAATCCCTCTTTGCACTTCCTAGCTCTCTCATCCAGGTTCCTTTATGTCCTTTCCCTGTCCCTTATCCCTCTTTGCACTTCGTAGCTCTCTCACCCAGGTTCCTTTATGTCCTTTCCATTTCCCCTATCCCTCTTTGCACTTCCTAGCTCTCTCACCCAGGTCCCTTCATGTCCTTTCCCTGTCCCCTATACCTATTTGCACTTCCTAGCTCTCTCACCCAGGTCCCTTTATGTCCTTTCCCTGTCCCCTATCCCTCTTTGCACTTCCTAGCTCTCTCACCCAGGTTCCTTTATGTCCTTTCCCTTTCCCCTATCCCTCTTTGCACTTCCTAGCTCTCTCACCCAGGTTCCTTTATGTCCTTTCCCTGTCCCTTATCCCTCTTTGCACTTCCTAGCTCTATCACCAAGGTCCCTTCATGTCCTTTCCCTGTCCCCTATCCCTCTTTGCACTTCCTAGCTCTCTCACCCAGGTTCCTTTATGTCCTTTCCCTGTCCCCTCTCCCTCTTTGCACTTCCTAGCTCTCTCACCCAGGTCCCTTTATGTCCTTTCTCTGTCCCCTATCCCTCTTTGCACTTCCTAGCTCTCTCACCCAGGTTCCTTTATGTCCTTTCCTTGTCCCCAATCCCTCTTTGCACTTCCTAGCTCTCTCACCCAGGTTCCTTTATGTCCTTTCCCTGTCCCTTATCCCTCTTTGCACTTCGTAGCTCTCTCACCCAGGTTCCTTTATGTCCTTTCCCTTTCCCCTATCCCTCTTTGCACTTCCTAGCTCTCTCACCCAGGTCCCTTCATGTCCTTTCCCTGTCCCCTATACCTATTTGCACTTCCTAGCTCTCTCACCCAGGTCCCTTTATGTCCTTTCCCTGTCCCCTATCCCTCTTTGCACTTCCTAGCTCTCTCACCCAGGTTCCTTTATGTCCTTTCCCTTTCCCCTATCCCTCTTTGCACTTCCTAGCTCTCTCACCCAGGTTCCTTTATGTCCTTTCCTTGTCCCCTATCCCTCTTTGCACTTCCTAGCTCTCTCACCCAGGTTCCTTTATGTCCTTTCCCTGTCCCTTATCCCTCTTTGCACTTCCTAGCTCTATCACCAAGGTCCCTTCATGTCCTTTCCCTGTCCCCTATCCCTCTTTGCACTTCCTAGCTCTCTCACCCAGGTTCCTTTATGTCCTTTCCCTGTCCCCTATCCCTCTTTGCACTTCCTAGCTCTCTCACCCAGGTCCCTTTATGTCCTTTCTCTGTCCCCTATCCCTCTTTGCACTTCCTAGCTCTCTCACCCAGGTTCCTTTATGTCCTTTCCTTGTCCCCAATCCCTCTTTGCACTTCCTAGCTCTCTCACCCAGGTTCCTTTATGTCCTTTCCCTGTCCCTTATCCCTCTTTGCACTTCGTAGCTCTCTCACCCAGGTTCCTTTATGTCCTTTCCCTTTCCCCTATCCCTCTTTGCACTTCCTAGCTCTCTCACCCAGGTCCCTTCATGTCCTTTCCCTGTCCCCTATACATATTTGCACTTCCTAGCTCTGTCACCCAGGTCCCTTCATGTCCTTTCCCTGTCCCCTATACCTATTTGCACTTCCTAGCTCTCTCACCCAGGTTCCTTTGTGTCATTTCCCTGTCCCCTATCCCTCTTTGCACTTCCTAGCTCTCTCACCCAGGTCCCTTTATGTCCTTTCCTTGTCCCCTATCCCTCTTTGCACTTCCTAGCTCTCTCACCCAGGTCCCTTTATGTCCTTTCCCTGTCCCCTATCCCTCTTTGCACTTCCTAGCTCTCTCACCCAGGTTCCTTTATGTCCTTTCCCTGTCCCCTATCCCTCTTTGCACTTACTAGCTCTCTCACCCAGGTTCCTTCATGTCCTTTCCCTGTCCCCTATCCCTCTTTGCACTTCCTAGCTCTCTCACCCAGGTTCCTTTATGTCCTTTCCCTGTCCCCTATCCCTCTTTGCACTTCCTAGCTCTCTCACCCAGGTCCCTTTATGTCCTTTCCCTGTCCCCTATCCCTCTTTGCACTTCCTAGCTCTCTCACCCAGGTTCCTTTATGTCCTTTCCTTGTCCCCTATCCCTCTTTGCACTTCCTAGATCTCTCACCCAGGTTCCTTTATGTCCTTTTCCTGTCCCTTATCCCTCTTTGCACTTCCTAGCTCTATCACCCAGGTCCCTTCATGTCCTTTCCCTGTCCCCTATCCCTCTTTGCACTTCCTAGCTCTCTCACCCAGGTTCCTTTATGTCCTTTCCCTTTCCCCTATCCCTCTTTGCACTTCCTAGCTCTCTCACCCTGGTCCCTTCATGTCCTTTCCCTGTCCCCTATACCTATTTGCACTTCCTAGCTCTGTCACCCAGGTCCCTTCATGTCCTTTCCCTGTCCCCTATACCTATTTGCACTTCCTAGCTCTCTCACCCAGGTCCCTTTATGTCCTTTCCTTGTCCCCTATCCCTCTTTGCACTTCCTAGCTCTCTCACCCAGGTCCCTTTATGTCCTTTCCCTGTCCCCTATCCCTCTTTGCACTTCCTAGCTCTCTCACCCAGGTTCCTTTATTTCCTTTCCCTGTCCCCTATCCCTCTTTGCACTTCCTAGCTCTCTCACCCAGGTCCATTTATGTCCTTTCTCTGTCCCCTATCCCTCTTTGCACTTACTAGCTCTCTCACCCAGGTTCCTTCATGTCCTTTCCCTGTCCCCTATCCCTCTTTGCACTTCCTAGCTCTCTCACCCAGGTTCCTTTATGCCCTTTCCCTGTCCCCTATCCCTCTTTGCACTTCCTAGCTCTCTCACCCAGGTCCCTTTATGTCCTTTCCCTGTCCCCTATCCCTCTTTGCACTTCCTAGCTCTCTCACCCAGGTTCCTTTATGTCCTTTCCTTGTCCCCTATCCCTCTTTGCACTTCCTAGATCTCTCACCCAGGTTCCTTTATGTCCTTTTCCTGTCCCTTATCCCTCTTTGCACTTCCTAGCTCTCTCACCCAGGTTCCTTTATGTCCTTTCCTTGTCCCCTATCCCTCTTTGCACTTCCTAGCTCTCTCACCCAGGTCCCTTCATGTCCTTTCCCTGTCCCCTATACATATTTGCACTTCCTAGCTCTCTCACCCAGGTTCCTTTATGTCCTTTTCCTGTCCCTTATCCCTCTTTGCACTTCCTAGCTCTCTCACCCAGGTCCCTTCATGTCCTTTCCCTGTCCCCTATCCCTCTTTGCACTTCCTAGCTCTCTCACCCAGGTTCCTTTATGTCCTTTCCTTGTCCCCTATCCCTCTTTGCACTTCCTAGATCTCTCACCCAGGTTCCTTTATGTCCTTTTCCTGTCCCTTATCCCTCTTTGCACTTCCTAGCTCTCTCACCCAGGTTCCTTTATGTCCTTTCCCTGTCCCCTATCCCTCTTTGCACTTCCTAGATCTCTCACCCAGGTTCCTTTATGTCCTTTCCCTGTCCCCTATCCCTCTTTGCACTTCCTAGCTCTCTCACCCAGATTCCTTCATGTCCTTTCCCTGTCCCCTATCCCTCTTTGCACTTCCTAGCTCTCTCACCCAGGTTCCTTTATGTCCTTTCCCTGTCCCCTATCCCTCTTTGCACTTCATAGCTCTCTCACCCAGGTCAGTATCAGGGGCATTCATTACAGTTTGCATTGCGAGAATTCAAAGTTTTTGGTGAAAATAGTGTGACTGAAACAGCTCATTTAGAGGATATTTCCAGGTCAGCTAATCAAGCTTTAAATTAAAACTGTACCTTACATTTCCCATCAATTGACATTTTAGTGTAAATAAATACATATACATTTTACAAGCTATCATATTTTTATTTATTAAACAGTACTCTGGCCTTATGGAACCTTGGTAAACTTATACAAAGTTATTTACTAAATAAAAAAAAAATTAAGGTGTATTGAAAGTGAATTTTGAATTCTAGGTGAAACTAGCTAAACCGTAAAAAAAAAGTTTTAAGTAAGCTTTTGCTTTCACTTCAACTACTCTGGCCTTAAATTTGAAATTAACTTTGAATTCTCACTTTACGAAATCACCCTTATAGAGCATTTCATCCATAGTATAAAACACACTTTGTTACACCATTAAAGGAAAGTTTAATAGCTTCAGAGAATTTCAGATATAATCATTATTCCAGGCATTGTCTAGGGTCCAATTGTTATTTTGGTTTCACTATTTCCTACCTTCTGACTTACATACACCTCGAAAAAGAGCTAATGGACGTTACGTAAGGCCAGTCTATGTCTAAACTCACATGCACGTCTTTTCCTTGATGTTTGTCCCACTAAATGGAGCGGTTGAGAGGCTGTGGGGGAAGGCAGACATGGGACTCAAGGAAAACGTTTGTAATCCATTGGATCTTTGGATGCAAGGAGCTTGCAATCTAGCATAAGGTTGGCTCAAGTGAGCTTTGACCAAGGCCATTAACACTCATGAAGGGATTGGTAAATGTCTTTGTTGGCATATGTGGGCAAAGCTAACACCAGGGTATGATGCTCATATGTAGCTGGTATACAAGCATGGTTGCCATCCTCGCCACCAATGAAGTTCCATATGTTAATAGACATCGACCCAGATATTCTGTATAATTTTATTATTATATTATTATTATTATTATTATTAATTAGACTAACATTGTCCCAAAGTATTTTTAATTTCCCCCCAAAATTATTAGAATAGAGAAAAATCAAGCTTTGTGTATGATTACACTAACAGGGTTATTTACTAGAGGGTAAATTGTTTGTTTCAAAGTGAATTCAGTGTGAATTTCATATTATAAGCCAAAATTGTCAAGTTAGAAACATAACTGATTTGTTGTTTTTCCATTTTTTTTATATTTTACCATAACAGTTGAAATCCACGCTGAATTTGTGTTTATTTTCAGACACTTCACACTTTACTGAATAACCCTGCCAGTATTTGGTAAGCCCTAACTTGTGAAATAGAAACCAGCAGAGCAATTCTGGAAACTAATTCATGGAACAAGGACATTCGTTTAAAAATATACAAACAATGTGCTGGCAGAAAATTAAGCAAATACTACTACCATTCCTATTTAAAGAACATACATAGTCCGCTTGGGCTGTGTAAAAGGGGGAGATCACATAAAGTTAAACAAAGCTTTAAAAACTTGATATTCATTTTTCCAGAGAGTCTTGCATGATACAGCTTACAATCTAGAGAAAGGATTATCAACAGGTAGCTCTGGAGATGTTTTGGAACATATCCCACAAGATGCTCAGCAGTCTGTAAGTCATGAAAAGAACTCTGCGATGCAGTTCCACAATACCAAGAAAGCCTCCTGTTTTTCCCCATATCCAGAATCAGGCATTTCGTAAGCCTGGCATGTCACTGCTCCAACGCAAGTCGTTTCTGAAACATGCTAACCCTTGATCTAGATGAAGTGACTCCCAAACTGTGTTTACCTTGGCTTTATGTAGTGCAAATGGCTCCCAAACCTTAGACATCCCTGATGTGCAGCAAATGATAAGTAAGCCTGGTTTACCCTAGATCTAGAGCAAGCGATTCCTAAACCATTGCTACACCGTTTTTTGAGTACCTGGATCCCAAATCTTGGTTACAGTTGATCTAGAACAGTGACTTCCAGACCTTGGTTACTCCAGTCTAGAACAAGTGATTCTCCAAGCTGCTAAGCTCTAGAGCAATGATTTACTTTGCTTTTTATCCAGAGCAGTGATTATGAAACCTACCGTCATGTAAATAAGGTTCAGGTTTTTATCAATATCCCCATTAGAATAACACTGGAAAATCCCTAAATTCTGAACTGTTGGTCACGTACAGGATATAGTGTGGTTGCCATGGATCTAGAGGAAATACTAATTAAAACAACAGCAAATCAAACAAACAAACAAGCAAGACAAACAATAGACACATGGCAAATTTGTACAACCATATACAATATGTCCCCTAGATTTTTGAGAAATTAGTAAATGTTGTAAGATAAACAGAGGTATATATGTATAAAGAAAAGCTCAATGTTAGGATAATAAAAAAAAAGGGTCAATCATTGTCGAAATAAGTACCCTTTTCCCTACTGGTCAAACATCAATTCTGACTCTTACCTATTAGCGCCCAATATTGCACGGCATGTTTCAATTTCTTTCTACTTTCAATGTTCTAATATCTGCCTGAAAATAGGACTTGCTGGTTTTCTGGATTTACACACGTAGTATCAAACAATCTGTTTAAATTTATCATGTGGATTCGATCCAAAATAATCTTTAGTTCTGGCATAGTGTATATTTGCCCACTCTTGGCCCAATCATAAATCAGACGACGAAGACACGTAGATCAGACTACCTTACAAATATCTTTTTGGATGTCTTTTTTCTTGTATGTGTAGGAGGATAAAAGATTTTAGAGCCGTATTGTACATGCTACGTGTTAACTAAGTATGTGTTCTCTTGCACTTACATAAAAACACAAGATGGGTCATCGAGTCTTTCCTGTAAATAAATTAATAATTTTATAGTGATTCTATGCAAGTATATGTAACATTGAAGGGGTTACGAGACAATGTTTAAAATCGTTGCGCATAACATTTGAAATTGTGTCCGACACAACATATATTACATGGGTTATTTATGACAGTCTCCTGCACAGCGCTGGAGGGGAAATAAATCCTGTATCTGATTTATCTGAGAAACAAATATATAACTATTACTTTCCTTGATGAATCCGTTGCTATTGTAAGAAAAATGTCAGCTGTATAATATTTTTATCTCCTGGATAAAAAATTACTCTGTTGTGCATTACACATTGGATAATCGAGAATGTGTCCAGAGTGAAAAAATAAAAGGGCTTAATTCACCGAACGGTGAATTGAAAACTTAATGTGTAAAATATAACTCCCAAAATGGTCATGTTGGGACGGAAGGGAATTGGTGTTTGTTTTTGTTCCATACCGATGAATATTGTAAAACGTTCCCAAAATTTTTAAATTAACTTTGAATTCTTAAGTAAATAACTCTGTATCTTCACAAACTAAATCTGAATGGAATAACTGAGGTAATAACAGCCAAGTTATGACTATTGTTAAGTAGATGAACATTTCCAAGTTTTACTCCCGTTTTTCCATTCAGATATATTTGTAAAAATTTGGAGGTTTGCGTTCCAATGTAAGGGGTATTCACAAAACTGGTAATTTTGTACAATGAGCAAGGGCGTCCAAATGTTAGACCAAACAGTCCACCTGGAAAAATATATGAGTTGGCGAAGTCTTCTAGGCCATTATTTAAACCTAAATTTTGCTATTTCATTTATCAAGTATCCTGAATTCCCACTTCAGACTTACTTTAGTGAACTATCAGGGTTATTTGCTTAAACTGAGAACTAGCTAGGAAATGAAAAAACTACTGTTTTTCAAGTTTGGCTATTTATTACCAAAAATCTGACATATTTTGGTCAATTTGCAGCAATTACCAGTTTAGTGAATAAACCCCAATAAATAAAATACAATGTAAATACTAACACATGCTTCCTATCCAGGCAGAATGTTAATATATATTTAGAGTTCAAAAGACCACAAACTGTTCCGTCTGATTTGATAACTACTTTAGAATATGGCATTTATTTTTAATATAATATTTTCTTTGTAAACAGGGAAAGTGATAAATATATTGGTGTAACCCTTGGAGAATCAAAATGTTTCTGAATGCCAGGTTTGCAAATGCTAAGGATGTTCTACTATTTTTACAGCTGAATTCAAAGGAGCACAGAGCATGTTGTTTTTTTAATAACCTAAACATTACGTATTAAAGACTCTGAGTGACTCACAATGACAAAAAAAACCCTGTATTTTTCCAATACACACAAGCCTACATTTAATAACTTCCACTGCATGGCAGTCAGGGCCTCTCTCTGATGGTTTCCATGGTTACGGAGATAAAGGGCAGCCATTTTCCATATCTCTATGAAAGTCTATTATATTGCAGGATTAGTTCATCTTCTAGTAAGGTCAAACACAAAGTCACAGAACCAGAAATATTTAGAATCTATGTATATTGGATCACCACAGCCCCCCTTTTGCCCTTTTAGTATCCACAGTAGGATGATTTTAAGGGGGTGTTGCTAAGAAAAATGCTAAGAAATAAAATATGATTAAAAAGTGAGGAGAGACACAATTGTATTTTTTTTTTTTCATTTTTTTTTTGCCTTGTTAATAGCAATGGATGCCTTGTCTGTACATCTTTGACTATGAGCCTTGATTTGAATCACTCAATTGCACAATTCTTCCATATGCAGGTATGCAGTGCCATCTGCTGTTGGTAACTTGCATTGCAACACCAGGGACATAGATTTGGACTAGATTTTATTGGTATAATTTGATTTGGGAATGTTTCACACTTTATTAAAAAAAAAAAAAAAGAATAATACCACCTGGTTAATGGTTTGGTTTGCTTTCGATTTGAGATGTTTTGAATTAAAGCAAAAATAAATTTCTTAAACTTTCAAATAGTTTCTATTCTTCCAGGATTATTTTACTTCCAAATTGCTTCTGAGGATTTGAGAAAGGCAGGTGTGACTTGCAAAGATTATAGATCTATGAACTCTAAGGGCCTAGTCACCCGTAAGGCACTTTAGCTTGCTGTGTGAATATTGTGTTTTTGATTTTTTATTTTACAAAAAGTGCAAATTTCAATAGACTGCATACAAACTGTAAGCAATTGGTTTAGAGAAAAAATGTGTGCATTCTTGGAGGAACAAATGGACTTTAAGATAGAGTACACTGAGCAGTTGTAAATGAAAAATATTTAACCCCTTAAGGACACATGACATGTGTGACATGTCATGATTCCCTTTTATTCCAGAAGCTTGGTCCTTAAGGGGTTAAACTGTACAATAGTGTTAAGTGGAGTGCTCACGGTGGTGTTCTGGGTCCATTTCTCTTTAGTCTTATCCAGGCTTTTGTACCTCGCTGATCAGTAGTTTTTGTGTTATGCTTTACCCTACGACTTCACTTGGTCAATTGCCAATCATTGACAAATGCCGGAGGCAGTGGCGTACATACCAGGGTCGCAGGGGTCGCGGCTGCGACCGGGCCCGGCCCACCAGGGGGCCCGGCCGCCCCTGCGACCCGGTATGTACGCTCTGGGCCAGCCTCTTCTCCTGGGGGGCCCAGGAGCCGGCCACCTCCGGGCCCCCCGAGGCTGGCCCTGCTTACACCGGCAGCCGGCTGGTGCGCGAGGGAGCACTCTCCCCTGAGTGCTTCCTCTTCAGCTCCCTCGCGCACCGCACTGATACCGGAGCCGGAAGATGATGTCATCTTCCGGCGCCGGTATCAGTACGCGGCGCGCGAGGGAGCTGAAGAGGAAGCACTCAGGGGAGAGTGCTCCCTCGCGCGCCCGCAGGACCAGCCAGCCCGCCGGGTGACCGCCCCCCCCCCCAGGAGCCCAGCAGCACCACTGGACCCCAGGGAATCCCCTCAGCACTCCAAAAGGTAAGGAGGCTGAGGGGATTAAATAAAAAAAAAAAACATGTGTAAGTGTAAGTGAGTGTGTTAGTGTGAGTGTGAGTGTTAGTGTGAGTGTGAGTGTTAGTGTGTGTGTGTGTTAGTGTGTGTGTGTGTGTGTGTGAGTGTTAGTGTGTGAGTGTTAGTGTGTGTGTGTTAGTGTGTGTGTGTTAGTGTGTGTGTGTGTGTGTGAGTGAGTGTTAGTGTGTGTGTGAGTGAGTGTTAGTGTGTGTGTGTGTGTGTGTGTGTGTGTGTTAGTGTGTGTGTGTTAGTGTGTGTGAGCGTTAGTGTGTGTGTGTTAGTGTGTGTGAGCGTTAGTGTGTGTGTTAGTGTGAGTGTTGGTGTTTGTTTTAGAGTGTGTGTCTGCTAGTGAGTGTCAGTGAGTGTGTTACTGTGTGTCTGTTACTGAGTGTGTTTGTGTGTGTGTGTGTTAGTGAGTCTGTTTGATGTCTGTTAGTGAGTGTGTGTTTGTCAGTGAGAGTGTATGTTTTGTAAGTGAGTGTGTATGTATGTCTGCCGCTGAGTGTGTCTTTGTCAGTAAATGTGTGTGTCTGTTAGCTAGTGTGTATGCATTTGTTCGTGAGAGTGTGTGTGTGTGTCTTCAGCACTTACCTTTCTCCAGCGCCGGACTCCCATGGCGCTGGGGATCCCTCCGCCTCTCAGCTCCGAATGCGCATGCACGGCAAGAGCCGCGCACGCATTCAAACCGCCCATAGGAAAGCATTACTCAATGCTTTCCTATGGACGTTCAGTGTCTTAAAATGGCGCAAGCGCCTCTAGCGGCTGTCAGTGAGACAGCCACTAGAAGCTGGATTAACCCTCAGTGAAACATAACAGTTTCTCTGAAACTGCTATGCTTTCAGCTGCAGGGTTAAAACTAGAGGGACCTGACACCCAGACCACTTCATTGAGCTGATGTGATCTGGGTGTCTGTAGTGGTCCTTTAAGTGTGTGTGCATCTGCATGCAGTGGCGTACATACCGCGGTCGCAACCCCTGCGACCTGGTGCCCGCCGCCATGTGTTGCTGCCCCGGCCTGCGCAGAGTGGGGGGGGGGGGGGGGTCACGGATCAATTTTTGCACCGGGGCCCCATGGGTCATGTGTACGCCACTGGCCGGAGGCTTAACACAAATACCTCCCTCCTTAACTTCATATCTAGACATTGACGTCCCTTCCGTTTCCCTTTGCATTTCGGGGTGATGATCCCAAAAACGTGGGGTGAGCTATGGATAACTGTCAATGAAAAAGACCTGGGAATAATATTATACAACAGTGTGGGCAACAATGTGCAATGTAAGTCAGCAGTTGCCTATGCCAGTAGGGTATTGTCATGTATAAAATATGTATCAATTAATGTGATGAAACCTCTTTATAAATTACTGGTAAGACTGTGCCTGGAATATATGGAGAGATTTTCAGCATCAGTTTTAAAGAAATAAATCATGGAACTTGATAAAGCACAGAGGTAAGCTATACAATTAACATGGAGAATGGGACGTTTTAGTTATGAAGAAAGGCTAGAAAACCTAGAAAAACAAATTTATTTAAAAAAAAAAAAAGGCATAAAAGAGATATGATAACATGACAGATAATAGTACACTCAGGGCCAGGGTAAGAGGTCATTTATTGAGACTTGAAAAAATGAGATTTTACTTACAGCACGGGAAAATAGTTGTTTTCTCCAAGTAAATTCCTCAATAAAAATGTGTAATTCTCTGCTTAAACAGGCTGGCTTATCAGATTCTGTAAAGATTTTTAAACAGGTGCTGTTTTTGGAAAATAGTCTATTCATGGATCAAATAGTTAACATGTGTTATAACAGTTTCTTGATTCAAGGAGAATTGCCATATTGAATTCAATTAGGATTTCCCCTTAGTAAGGTAAAATTGGTACTTACTTGAAATTGGGTTTTTCAGCTTTCTTTTGGATCAGCAACGTGAACAGATGTGTGACTGGATGAACTTGTTGGACTTCAGTCTTTTTTTCAATCCAGATTTCTATGCAACTCTGTAAATAACTTTCACATGAATTTAGAGAATGCATTTTAAAGAGTTGGCAGAAGCCACTTACATCAACCCTATACTACAAAACGAATATGGAGAGGGAAATTCTGAAATATAATATGAGAGAGAAAATATGACTGTGTGATTAAAAGGAAACTATAGTCACCAGAACAACTACAGTTTATTGTATTTGTTCTGGTGAGTATAATCATTCACTTCGGGCATTTTCATGTAAACACTGTCTTTTCATAGAAAAGGCAGTGTTTACATTGCCCCCTAGGGATACCTCTAAGTGGCACTCCTCAGATGGCCACTTGAGGTGATTCCTGGGGCAGTGCTGCACAGTAGGCAGCACTGCCGTTCAGGGTCTCCACACTCTGCATAGAGAAACTGAACTTTCCTCATAGAGATGCATTGATTCAATGCATCTCTATGAGGAGGTGCTGATTGGCCAAAATAGCATTCCCACCTCCTTGTCAATTTCAGCCAATCCTATGCTTTCCCTATGGAAATAAGGTGAGTTTTAACATTTTCTGTGGGGGCTATAGTGGGCAAGCCACCTAAATGGTGGATTAAACACTATAGGGTCAGGAATACATGTTTGTGTTCCTGACCCTATAGCAGGGATAGGCAACCTTCGTCACTGCAGATGTTGTGGACATGGGCGTCCGCAGGAATTTTTCCAGGGGGGGGCATAATTGTAATGACATCTATGCTTGGCCCCTTTTTGGCAGTGTCATGAAGGGGAGGAGCATAGTGATTATCACATAAAGCCAGGGTGAATAGCGTTTTCACAACTATGGTGTCAGGAATACGTTTGTATTCCTGACACTATAGTGTTCCTTTAAGCAAATTAAAGGAACATTCTGGTCACCATAACAACTTCATCTAAATGAAAATGCTATGATGCCAGGAAGCCCCTGGGTGCTCTTTCCTTTAAGGGGTTAAACCGCTCTCAAATGGTTTAACCCCAAAGGCTTCCTCCAGCACCAGGTCCCTCAGTGGTATTCGGCATCTGAAACGGAATGTCAGGAAGTGCAGATTGACGTCAGGCATGGGTGCCGCTGATTGGCTAGAGTTGACAGTTGATGCTCTAAGCCAATCGCTAGTTCCCAGTTCATATTTTTTTTAAACTTTTTTATGAATAGGGAGCTACTGATTGGCTTAGTGTGCCAGCTGACCGCTCTAGCCAATTAGCAACACCCCTACCCAGCATCACTCTGTGCTTCCTGACACTCAGTAAATAAAAGTGAACACATTAACACTGATATTTTTTGTTACCGGGGGAGATGAGAAGGTCCAGAGTTTCCCTGCCAGGCCCAGGTACCAAAGCCTTATGATGTGGTGTCCAGAATAAAGTGGAGGGTTCACTTCATTTGTCCTTCCTGCTCCAATCTCCTTTTCTTCTCCTTCATTTGACAGTCTTCTTTTTCTTCTGACACTGTCTTCTATATTTGGCCCCTTCTGCTCCTTTACCTTTCTACTTCTTTCTGCTTATTTTGCGCCCTTCTGCTCCTTTCTCATTCTGATTCCTTTCTGCTCCTTGCAGACCCTTTCTGCTCCTTCTCCTACTTTAGCTTTGTGCTCCTTGCTGTCCCTTTCTGCTCCTTCTTCAACTTTACCTTTGTGCGCCTTCTGATTCTTTCTCCTACTTTAGCTTTGTGCTCCTTGCATACCCTTCCTGCTCCTTGCTGCCCCTGCTCCTTGCAGACCCTTCCTGCTCCTTGCTGCCCCTGCTCCTTGCTGACTCTTCATTTAGCCCTCCCCTCCCCACATGCCTCACTTGCCTAATCTATAAACTGCCCCCCATGCCTCACTTGCCTAATCTATAGGCTGCCCCCCCCCCTGCCTCCCTTGCCTAATCTTTAGGCTGGCCCCCCATGCCTCACTTGCCTAATCTTTAGGCTGCCCCCCCATCCCTCACTCCCATAATATATAGGCTGCCCCCCATCCTTCACTCCCCTAATATATAGGCTGCCCCCCCATCCCTCACTCCCCTAATATATAGGCTGACCCCCATCCCTCACTCCCCTAATACATAGGCTGCCCCCCCATCCCTCACTCCCCTAATCTATAGGCTGCCCCCCATCCCATGCCATACTGCCCTAATATATAGGCTGCCCCCATCTCTCACTCCCCTAATATATAGGCTGTCCCCCATCCCATGCCTTACTCCCCTAATCTATAGGCTATTTTAAACCCCCAATCCCATCCCTCACTTACCTGATCTGTAGGCTGTCTCTGGCTGCATGTGTTGCTCCCCTGCGGTTTCAATCAGCAGAGAGAAGCAGGGATAGATGCAGCTTCCTGTCCCTGTCTCTCTCCATACACAGCGCCTACTGGCTGGCGCCGGTATTGCAGTTCATTTTAAATCTCACACGAAAAATAGCAGAACAAGCTGAAAAATACAGGGGGGGGGGCAAGTGCTCCCCCTTACCCTCCCCTGCGGATGCCCATGGTTGTGGACTACATCCCCCATAATGCTCTTACACCCATAATGCTGGCAAAGCATCATGGGAGGTGTAGTCCAAAACATCTGGAGTGCCGAAGGTTGCCTATGCCTGCCCTATAGTGTTCCTTTAAGAGAGACAAGAGGAGGACATTGCAGAGATATATATGAGGTATGGGAGAGATACACATGAGGGAGGAATATGAGGGAAGGGAAACAATTTGTGGAAGACGGATAAGAGGCACATTAGAGCAATAAATGGAATTGGGCACAAAAGAGAAGATGGAGAGAGGGAAACAAATGGGAGAAGGTGTGGGAATATGGTACGATATACACAAATAGGGGAAGGCGGGATATGTAAGAGATATATGCAAGAGGGAATTAGAATTTATTAATTTAGAATTTTAAGGGGGCTCATTTTTAAATTTTGCTCTCGAGGCCAGATTTACAAGAAACTTCTCTAGTCATGGTCATGTATACAAATCAATACGTGCGATCCAGTGCATGAAGAGTGTTCCAGTCTGTCATCTACTCTTGTAGGTATTTCACAACGCCAGTACCTATGCCTCTCTTACTTTTGTAATTTACAATGTTCCCTCAAATGTTAAAATTGAGCCAACATGTGGGAAAAATAAATTGAGAATTTAACCACAATGTGTGGCATTATGATTATGTTACAAAAAAAAGGTCTGCAAGATTTGCGATCTCTAGTATGACACAGGAAGCAGCTTACAAATTGTTAGTCTACTGGTACAGAACACCTCATGTTTTTGCACAACATAGACCCAAAGGTAGTCAACAAATGTTGAAGGAACTCTTCTGCACAAATGGTGGGATTGCCCACTGATACGCTCCTTCTGGTGGGGATACATAACGTGCTCCAGAGGTTTTCTAATATATCTCTGCTTCTCCTGCCTGCACCCATGCTACTATACTACACAACTACACGTAAGTCGTTATATAAAAAAATGCATAACTATATGCATATTAAATGTAGCTAAAAGCCTTACACCTCTTCTGGAATCAATAAGACCCACCACCTCTAAACTTATGGTTTTAGCAAATAGAAGAACTCTATTGAAGAGCTGGTATTTAGTGCTGAGGAGCGTATGCAAATTTACCAGGCTTTTTGGACCAAGTGGACAATATCCACAGCCACAGCTAACTTTAGGGCCATGTTACTGTAAAAACTGACTAGTATACAAACTAGCCGGTGGGAGGGATGGAGAGGAAATTAGTTGAGAGTAGATGGTAGAATTAATATGTTGCAGTCAATATTGAAGTAGAAATTTTCTCCTCTTACCATCTATTAAAGAAAAAAAAAACCCTATAAAATACTAAATAAAAAAATAAAAAGGAAAAAACCTTAAAGGATATATCTAAATTGGTGGGCTGCTAATCTGCTCCAAATGAAACATTGGTTAACAAATGTCAAAATTCCAAGTTTGGATACAGGAATGAGCATATCACTAATTTGGCCCTGTAACTTCTCATAAGCATAATGTATAGCAGCAATGCAGCTGACATTAGTGATCAAATAGCTGCATGAAAATGTCAAAACACCTCAAAAGGAAAATTTTGGCTGTGTCTGATTCTAAATATGATATAGGTTTGAGGACAAATTGGTGTTATTTGACTGTTATTAAACTTAGGAGCACAGTATATCAAATTTGGAAAATATTTCGCTTTGAAGAGCTACACCATATGTAATACATAACATACAACCAAAATAAATGCGAATTCCAGCTACATGCATACTTAAAAAGGAACCGACTGAACAAACACATAGTAAAAATGCTTAACTTGCAATGCCCTACCGAAGGGTTATACACTGGATATTTATGAATGTTATGGCCGAGCTAGACGCACAGCAATAGCATGAAAAAACTAAAAAAAAGAATTAAAAAGTGTAACCATAGACAAAAAGAAGTGCAATGGACGTTTTTTTTCCTGTATTGAGTCGAAGATGTTGACGTAATTATATGATCAGAAATTTGATGCTCCATCTTTAAAACCAGCGAGAAATATTAAATCTTGGTGGAAAGTCTCTTACATGGTTCTTAATCCACTGTGTGAGCAGTTATGGGCTAAACTGAACCAATGAATTCAAGCCTCACCCGCTGTCGGTAGACAGGCATTTTCCTTGCTTGGAAGGGCAGCCTGTACAGCTACCAGTGCAAGTCACACCTTCCCATACCCCCTTAAATCCAGGCCAAGGGTCTCTTGGAGACTCTCTCCACTGCACGGTTGACATTCTCAGAGAGCAGTCCAGCTATCAGAGGGCAGCAATTTGTGCATCTTGAGTCACTGAACCAGTGGTCTTAAGTACTGGCATTTCTTTGGAGCCTGAAGCTGGTTGGGGGACTATATGACTAACACTCCTAGACATGGCATTGGATAACTTCTTCTGCACCTTTCTATGCTCACCCTGCATTGGGCCTAGGCCCAAACTAAACACTATGAGCACAGAGGATTTCCTGCAATAATTGTACCTTGGGGTGCACAACCTGTGATGTACCTTGGAGCTCTTTGAAAGCCAAGCCACCAATGGCTTGAAGTCAACCTTTGGAGATGTCATAATATCACACAAGTTCTGGACCTCAAATTCACAAATAAAAAAATCTGCAAGCTAACACCTTTAAGAAATGGATTCATGCTACACATAGGGGTGGTGAAAGGGGGCCAATCACATGCATGGTTCAGGGGGCCTCTGTCTAACCCCTGGTCCCTAGACAGCCATCTCATGCTAAATTTTGATTTAGAAGACCTCAAAACCCCGGGGCAGCTCCTAGGTGATGTACTGCAAATATTATGCCTACATTATCCCTTATTATATATTTTAGGAGGAAATAACTAGATATTAAACTATTCACCTTTTCACAGTTAGTACAAGTAACTAGTAATAGCTTTGATTTTATATTTTTTGGATACACTACAAATTATTTAATGTTTTGAAATAAATAAAGATATATATATATATATATATATATATATATAATATAAATTATTTATATCTGTTATATCGGGTTAGTACATGCTTTACTTTATTTCTAGTTTTTCAGCATTTCCATTTTACTCAAAAAACTGAATTAGTTCATCTCTGTATTGTTGTTTATAAATTATCGGTTCATTTTAGTTTGCTATATTTTTCTCAATGGGCTGCTAAATGGGAAAAGTTTGCCCAGGGCTAAGGATTGTCTCTGCATGTACTGTTCACAGTGTCGCTGGCTGGAAGCAAGTTACTTCAGTAATACTTTGTTTTCCAGAAACCCTCACAGCATAATTAGTTATTAAGTGATAACTTGTAATAAACAAGTCTGTAAGGATTTTATAAAGCATACCAACACAAACCAAAAACAGAAAAAAAAAATAAAAAAAATTAATAAATACAAACCACACACAAACAATATTAAAAAACAACAACAACACAGTGATTAAAGAAATAAAGTTTGAGAAGGTCTGTACACCAGTGTAGGTGTTGATGCAAAGGAGATGAAGATAATTTACTTTAAAGGGTTTGTTGTAGCTTGTATCTCTGAAAGAAATACTTCATAAAATGTGGTCTGGCAGCACTGTGGGTGGTGTGTGTTTTATCGCTCTAGTGTCCTTATTTATTCTCTTCCTGGGTCTCTCTCTCCTCCATCTCCCACCACTTGAACTGCTCTTGCATTTGTGTCTCTCTTGTGCTTTCCTCCCCACATGTCTCTATCCCCCCCCATAGCTCGCCATTTGTCTCTCTTTCCCCCTCTTGTGAATCCCTCCGCAACTCTCTCCCACTTATATCTTTTCCCCACTCATGTCTTCCTCCCTTTCTCCTCACTTGTATCCATTGACTCTCTTACCCCTACCCGGCTACCCCTCACTTGTATCCACCCTTACGTGTGCCCAATTTTGCATTCCTCTCTCTCTCTTACCAACTGCCATGATATGAGCTTGTGTTTCTCATCTTTCTCCCACATTTGCCTCTCTCTATATTTGTTTATTTATATATTGTCCCCACCTGTGCACTTCTCATCATTATCCTTGCATGTGCCTATTCTCCTCTCCTCTCCCCTCCCCCCCACCCACCACCCTCTCACACACATGCACACACACCCTACTACCAGTCTACCACTAACAACTCTCCTCTATTTGTAATCTGTGTGTCTTCTAGGGCGGCATGCTGGGTGAATACATAGATATCAAGATAATTATTTTCTGGGTGGGTCTATAGAGATTTAAAATCCAAATTGCAAAATGAAACATAAATAGCTGATCCGGCAAATTTTTTCAAACAGGTTTTACTCACAGGTTGAAAATAATAACCTTAATTTTGTCATTTTAAATTTTAATTTCCTACAATTAGGACTTTAGCAATTACCTGTTAGAAATTGTAGATGCAGAACCAAGAACCAGGATCATTTCTGGTTTAGTAAATACACTTGCCTCAGAATCCAAAATATTGAAGAACAAAAAACACAGACAAGAGTGAGGACGAAAGAATATAAAGGAACACACCGTTTCACATAACGGAAGATGCAGAGAGAGTAACATATTAACAAGCATTTACATCTGGGTGTCAGATCCAAAGTGGTCATTGGTATGTTGGGTAAGTTTTAATTAGGTCTAATTTTTTATGTGAACAAAAAGTGTAATGTATTACCGAATTCCTTCCCATACCACATTAAATCAGCAATACGATTATTCACTAGTAACGCAGATGGCATATTTTAAGGCACTCTGAACATAACGGTAATTTGTAGTTTTTTTTCTTTTTTCTTTTCTTAGTTATATTTTGGTGAGGAACTCTTTAAATCAAGATTAAACAAGTCTTCTGAGGGGTAAATTTAGCATTATATAGGAAGAGAAGTACACATATTATACTAATGCAATTCTTGTGCAGACAAATGGAGGATCTCACAGCTGAACTCTTCCTACAAGTTAGAACAGGGATAGACAACTTGGTGAACTCCAGATGTCGAGTGCAACAGCTCTCTTAATGCTTTGCCAGCCTTATGGCTGTAAGAGCATTATGGGGGATGTAGTCCACAACATTTGCAGTGCCAAAGATTCCCTACCCCTCTCTGTTAGAAGAACATTCTATTTTACCAATACTTATCTTCATCTCCTTTGCATCAACACCTACACTGGTATATCTTTTTTTTAAATGACAGCTGGTTAATACATTCCTCTGTTAATGGTTTTCCTGTTTTGGTTTTTATTTATACTTCAGAGTAAATTCATAAGCATGTGGTGAAAACGTTAGGCCTCGTCAGCTACTATATATTGTTCTTTGCTATGATACAAAAAGATTTTCCCATAATTACATTTGATTTCAGGCCCAACAAGCTACAGCATTGAAGCTCCAGACTCTCAGTGTCACAATATCATTATTGTCACTGTTTTGAGTGCATTGACTCTCCAAGCATGATCCCTCGGAATGTCATTAAATAAATGCAGCGTTTTCTAACTGTGGGCAGCCTCTGTTTGTGCGCCTGTAAGGAAAACCCTTCGACTTACAAGTTCTCTGAGACAAGAAGAACCACAAGAACGTCTGACTTTCTAAAGTGCTTTTCATCTCTCAGACTCTCAGTTCTTTGCCACAGAACAATGACTCAAAAGAAGATGGACACATACCGGTCACAACCATTGCCCCTTAGACTCATTCACCAGACGTGGCCTGTACAGGGAGAGGGATCCGATTAGGCCTAGAGAATCGCTGCTATTTTGCTGGCTATCTGACCCCCAACCCACACTGAGCAACCCATGCTAAATGTGGTGAATACATTCATTTTAAACAGATTTGGATATATGAAGTGTTGCACGCAGCAAAACTCAATGTTTCAGACTCTAAAGGATTTTTTTTCGTTTTCTTTGCAAAAACAAAATGAGTCAGACGACCAGAGATGGAATCATTGTAATTACCCGGTTTGACCCTTTCCTACCTGATGTAAAATTTCAGTTTCTATGTCAGGCAAGCTAAACTTACTAACATAATTTTGCTGACAATGGAGGTTCTCATTAATTCACATATTGATTTTAAAAAGATAAAAAAGAAAAGAACATTCATTTACTGTGTCTCCTTGATTCTCTCTAACCAGGTGGTACCTGTGAAATGCCCATCCCATCCTCTCCCCAAAGGACGAAAGTGAAGAAAATAGACCACTTAGCCAAAAAACAACAAGCAGGGTCATGTTGTAAGAATATTCACAATATAACGTAAAGGCGCTGGGGAGCTAGCACAGCTAAACGTACAAGGGCACATGTATGAGTGTGGGTATGGATGCTTGTGGTTATGTGTGTGTGTGTGTGAGTAGTTATGTGTCGGGTCAGTGGTATAGTATCAGCTTACCTCAGTGCCTTGTGGGATTCGAGCCAGCAAACAACTTCCCTCCCACCCTCCCCTTTTTTGTTGTTTGTTGTTGTTTTGTGTCACAGCTTGCATGGGGCGTGTCTTTGCAAGCCAGTTTGGTGGGCTGTTACACTGTAAGTTACCTATTTGGACATTCCCACCGAGCTAAATGCAGGCTTGTCGTAAGCATTGGAAGGTAAAGGGAATTTGATGGACTAGGGGGGAGGTGAGAACCCTCTGGGGAGATTTTGTGCATAGGCACATGGTCAGTTTGATTGGCAAGGACCTTTAGTTAAGTTAACTACTGTATGACACTATGTGTTCATTTTTATGTTACTTTATGGGTTATTTATGTATTTATGTTTGGTTATGTAACATGAATGATACAGTTTTAAATACAATTATGGATGTGTTTTACTGTATTCATGATATGTTATAATTAATGTCTCACCCAA